>NW_012153618.1:3522364-3526234 GCF_000956105.1 Propithecus coquereli | reverse complement strand
AACCTAAAGTCAAAAATCTTACTAGGCTATTATGTTAATAGATATAAAATATGGATTGCATAATTTTTGAAAAATATTATCATACAAATTCCAACATATTGTGAACTAAATTATACTACCATAGCTAAAGCTCAATTACCTGCAGGAGTCAGGCATATATTGTAAGTAAGTAAAGAGTAAAAAAATTGCCATTTTTGTTTGCTAGCCAAATTAATTCCCAATCCATTCCCCAAAATTAATTCCCAACTTCCCATTCCCTAAAGTCCTGTACATATGAATCCCCCAGGACTGTTGCTAAATGCAGATACTTTAGCAGTAGGTTATGTGTGGAGCCTTTAATTCTGCGTTTCTGACAAGGTCCCAGATGATGTTGGTCAACATGTCTAAGGACTACACTGAGCACAACTCAAAGACTCCACTTTTTATTAAATTGTGATTCTGAAAACCTAAGTAGAAATCAGGTTTTCAAAAATGTGTCATTCCTCTCTTTGGCCATTAAGACTTATATTTCCCCAGGACACATCAGTTTAATGATAATGTAACAAATTGCATTACTCTGGTTCATCCAAATTACAAATCTTAGAAACTTCAGCCTCTCTTAGATTCTATTTAGTTATTTCAGAGTTCCCAGCAGTTGGCTCAAGTTTGAGTGCAAACATGAGTTTTCCAGTTACCTTGTAGCAACTGCCATGTCCCTCTCTCCTGTTCTAGCTATTGCTTGGATGTGGCTGGTACTTTCCTAGGACAGATGTGGGTTGTCCAATACTCAGGACCCTGGATTCGGCTCAAGGGTCTTTTGTGGTGAAGGTCGTCTCCTTCATTTTTTTTTTGTTTCCTTCTTCTGAGTAGTTTGTTGTCATTTTTGTGGTGTCTTCTTCTTTTCTTCATTATTCCTTTTTTTCCCGGCTGCTGCTTTGTTGTCGTAGGAAGCTTTTTCGCCTCTCCTCTCTTCTTCCTTTAAGCTCAGAAGACTGACTGCGTCATGCAAATGCCACCTTGATAAGCCACCCCTGGGCCCACCATTCCCACAAACCAGGCAGAACCATCAGAATCATGGAATGTTTGTATTAATAGTTTCAGCTCTTAAGTCGGGATCCTCAAGGACACTAGGACATAGTGTTCCTGCATGAGTAAGGGGAAATAATAACTAGTTTTTATTGAGGGCTAGGAGAAGCAGATGAATTACCTGGAGAGTGCACAAGTCAGCATCTGTAACTGATGAGTGAGTAGGACAAGTCAGAGCTATATGAGGAGGCTTTCTGCCACCACTTGCAAAATTTGAAGCAACAAAAGGCAAAGAAATCCAATGAGTGGTAATATGATTAACCAGTGAGGTGGGACTGGCTCCCATAATGGTGTTATTGAAGGTTCACCTATATTCAGTTAAAACTTACATCTAAATCTTGGTTTGCCAGAAATTAGCCTGCTAAATGTGAGAATATTCCAGATGGACAAGTTAAAAAACATTATATAATAGTGATGGGAATAGGCAGTATTTGATTAGCATGAATTGGAGGATTATTTCCCATCCCAAGTAAGTTAAACACAGGATGAGCCCAACACACTGAGGTCCAGAGAAGAGTGGACAGTGGTGGGTTAGGCTCACCTATATTGTGCTCAGGGACTCTCTCTCTCTCTCTGCCAAAGATGCTATATCCAAAAACTTTAGGCTCTTTCTTTCTTTTTTTAAATTTTTTATTTTTTTAATTTCAGCATATTACGGGAGTACAAATGTTTAGGTTACATATATTGCCTTTGCCCCACCTGAGTCAGAGCTTCAAGTGTGTCTATCCCCTAGACGTTGCACACTATACCCATTAGGTATGAATATGCCTATCCTCTTCTCCCCCCAAACCTGCACAGCACCAGAGGAATGTTGCTACTATATGTGCACTTAAGTGTTGGTCAGTTAAGTCAGTTAATACCAATTTGATGGTGAGTACATGTGGTGCTTGTTTTTCCATTCTTGTGATACTTCACTTAGTAGAATAGTCTCCAGCTCCATCCAGGATAATACAAGAGGTGCTAGATCACCATTATTTTTTGTGGCTGAGTAGAACTCATGGTATACATATACCACATTTTATTAATCCACTCATGTATTGGTGGGCGCTTGGCTTGTTTCCACATCTTTGCAGTTGTAAACTGTGCTTCTATAAACATTCTAGTACAGATGTCTTTTTTATAGAATGTCTTTTTTTCCTTTGGGTAGATTCCCAGTAATGGGGTTGCTGAATCAAATGGTAGTTCCACTTGTAGCTCTTTGAGGTATCTCCATATTACTTTCCACAAAGGTTGTACTAGTTTGCAGTCCCACCAGCAGAGTATGAGTATTCCTATCTATCCGCATCCATGCCAACATTTATTGTTTTCAGACTTTTTGATAAAGGCCATTCTCACTGGAGATAACCACTATTCATTGTGGTTTTGATTTGCATTTCCCTGATGATTAGACATCTTGAGCATTTTTTCATATGTTTGTTGGCCATTAGTCTATCTTCTTTCGAAAAGTTTCTGTTCATGTCCTTTGCCCACTTTTTGATAGGGTCGTTTGATTTTTTCTTGCTGATTTTCCTGAGCTCTATATAGATTCTAGTTATCAGCCCTTTATCAGATGTGTAGCATATGAATATTTTCTACCATTCTGTAGGTTGTCTGTTTGCTCTTGTGATAGTTTCCTTGGTTGTGAAATGGAACAGAACTGAGAACCCAGATGTAAAACCAGCCTCATATAGTCATATGATCTTTGACAAACCAGACAAAAACATACACTGGGGAAAAGAATCCTTATTCAATAAATGGTGCTCGGAAAATTGGATAGCCACATGTAGAAGACTGAAAAGATCCGTACCTTTCACCTCTCACAAAAATCAATTCACGGTGGATAATAGACTTAAACCTTAGGCATGAAACTATAAGAATTCTAGAAGAACATGTCAAAAAAACTCTTATAGACATTGGTCTAGGGAAAGAATTTATGAAGAAGACCCCAAGGGCAATAACAGCAACAACAAAAATAAATAAATGGGATCTTTCTTTCTTATTTTTAAAGCCCTAGAAATAAGTCTTTCCCTTCCCTCCTAAAAATCTTGGTGCTAAGTAGCAGCCTACATGCAAGTAATTTTTGAGTGCAACGAAAAACATGATGGTGAAGTTAACTAAAGACACAAATGATAAATAGGGAGATAATTGCATGTAGGTTATAAGAGTCCCACATATCCCCTTTTTGTAAAAAGCCTTCTGAGTCGGGTATCTTTTGATTCTATACACTTTTGTCTCCTTCTCAAACCTGACCTATTCATATCAGACATCTACTTGGCTCCTTTTCCATCTAGTAATTAATTTATATTCCTCTACTAAACTTCAGTCTCCTGCCTTCCTCAATATGATGCTTCTTTTTATCCCTAAACTATACTAAAATGAAAAGATCCATTTTTCTCACTCACTTCTTCTGCCTTCTTTTAAATGGTTGTGCTTCCTTTTGATCTGTTTTACTTGCTATACCAGGAATATTTGATATTGCCTGGAAAAGCCAGAGAGGCATCTCTTGTATGCCCATTTGAAAAGAGCTAGTGTGATCATTGAACAAATACTCAGAACAACAATGCATAAGATGATCAAAAGAGACACATGCAGAAGGGAGTTCTTCATCTCACACCACTGAGTTACATCTTCAGCTTTATGGTCTGCGAACTGATATCATGGCCCACCTTCTAAAAGGGGCACTTTACCCAGCAATGGCATTATTATTGATGTGTTCTACAGTCTTCTAAGCAAAGACATTAAATAAAGGAGAGAACATTTCTATTGGGCAATATTAAAACATTTACTTCCACATGCGCTGCTTTAAGCAGCTTGAGCAAATTAGTT
>NW_012153618.1:3497550-3520813 GCF_000956105.1 Propithecus coquereli | reverse complement strand
TGTTATCAAAATCTTGCCTTCCAATCAACAAAAATGTGACAGTAAAATATACCACAGTTAATTCACAATGCAAACTGTCTGCTTTTAGAAAGGTGAAATATACTTATAATACAGAGAAATTATCCTTGCAATATCCAGGTCAAGTTCTGTGGCTACAAAAATGACGTAATCTTTACTCAAGGAGGTCACATTGCAGTGAAGAGGACAGAGAATTTAAAAACCTGCTATATCATTAGAGTTATATTTTTTTGGTCATATGATCCAATCCAAACAGGAGGAATGTACTATGTAGTAGGAATGTACTATGGAGACAAAGAGATAAATATCTGAAACCAAGAAGGACCCAGAAAATTCACAATCTATGTCGACCGTAACTATATCATCCATATGAGTAAATTGCAATAGAAGCCCAGAGGAAGAAGCAATTAGTTCATCTTGGGGGTGGTCAGGGAAGGTTTCACAGAAGAGATGACAACCGGACAAAGCCTTAAGGATGAGTGGGAGTTCATGAGGCAGAAAAAAGAGGAAGGCCATCCCAGAAAAGGGAACAACATGTGCAAAGAGAGGAAAGTGTGAAAGTGAACAACAATGTTGAGTGGTAAGTGGCTTATGTGGCAAGGCTTATACTACCTTATATTCTATATTCCTGGGACCCCTAGACACAGGGAATGTTGAAACACTAACTTGGGTTCCTATTGTAGGATTGGGAGCTTCCACTTTGTCCTAGAAAGCAACAATAAGCCACTAAAGATTTTTCTTTCTCAAGCTGCAACTTTCATAGAGAGCAGTGTGCAAATCTTCAAGGTACAGCTCAGTCATTTTTACATCTTTGTATAGCCATGAAATTGTCACCCAGATCGCGAGGGAGACCACGACCAGCTCCCTCGCTCCCTTGGACCCCCTCCCGGCCAATCTCCCCAAAGATAACTACTATTCTGACTCTGTCACCTCGGATTATTTTTCCCTGGTTTTGATCATCATCTAAATAGAATCATTCAGCATGGACTTTTTTGTGTCAGACTCCTTTCCTCAACATTATGTTATAGAGATTCATCATGGTTTTGTGTGTACCCATGGGTCATTTTATTGCATTATTGTGTGTTATTCACTATGTGACTATATCACAATTTATCATTTCTCTGTTGGTGGACATCTGGGCTGAATAGCTTCTCATTTTTTCCTGAGGAAGGAAAATTGATTTAATGGGCTTTATTACAGAAGCCCAGGAGTTTTTCTCTACTGGTTGAGTTAGATACACATGATCTCTGGGGTGAGGTGGGAACAAGCATAGAACGTAGGACATCACATCTGTAATTAAGATGTTAGGGATGCGCCAGTGTTCTCTACCTTTCTGCATCTTACTCTCATTTATTACATTCCAAAGCTCTGGAAATGATTTCCCATTGAAGCTGAATTTGAGAAGCCACAGAATGCCAAAAACCATGCTTCCCAGATTGGCATAATGCAGAAAATTATTTCTCAGCATATTAATATCTGTGCTGGACAAAAAGTTCTTTTTTCAGGGTGCCAGTTTACACAAAGTTAGATACATCTTATTCAATGCAGGGATTCTCATACAGTTGGTATTGGGGGTCTCTAAGAGTGAAATATAGAATACATATAGCATTCCCCACACTTTGGAGGCCAAACATCTATTGTTTCCCCTCAGAAAATTTACCAGTTCCCAGAATTAATATTTTCTGAAGCCCAACATAAAAAATTATAGGGAACTGCTGTGGACTCAATTGTGTCCCCCCAAAATTCATCTGTTGAAGCTTTAACCGCCCCCCGATGTGACTGCATTTGGAGACGGGACCTTTCAGGAGGTCAGTAAAGTTAAATGAGGTCCTAAGAACAGGGCCTAATCCCACAGGACTGGTGCCCTTGTGAGAAGAGGAAGAGACACGAGGGCGCCCTCTCCATGTCGGCACAGAGGAAAGGCCTGTGAGGACACGGTGGGAATGTGGCCCTCTGCAGGCCAAGGAGAGAGGTGTCACCCAAAACCACCCCTACGAGCATCTTGATCTTGGACTCGGAGCCTTCTGAACTGTGAGGAAATGAATGTTGTTTAAGCAGCCCCGTCTGTGGTGTCTGGTGATGGCAGCCCAAGCAACCTCATACAACAGTCTCTAAGTAAATTTGGAATTGATCAAGACTTTGTGCCCCTCAAGCAAATAAAATGACTAAATCCTCCATGGGCTTGTTTGCATCACTTTCCTTTCCTGTTTTCAGATGATTTGTAGCCTGGATACTCTGACCTATGGAAAGCACGTGGCAATTTCCCCTTCTGGATCCTCATGAAAGAAAAGTGAATTCATGCAAAGACGACACTCATGTGCTCTATTGACTCTCTAAAACTGTTGCTACGTTGAGTTTCTCATTCAAAATTCCCATAGCCTTACAAGTGCAGGCTCCTTCCTCCTTTCTTTGACGGCATTTGCCATCGCTCCATTCACAGCGATGGATCTTATTGCCCCTCTTCTGAGGGGAGGATTTATGGGTGTCTTAATTCGTGTAAGTTGGACGGCATCATAAATAGTTCACCCTCTAAATTACAGAGTCAGCTTGCCAATAGAGATGACCTTGTAAAAAATGAAATGAAATCCAAGCCGCTGAAGTTTTAGAATATCCCTGAGTGGGTTACTGAATTTCTGTTTTTCTCCAAACCCAATAAAGATCAGAGATCCAGCTGGCTGTAGGAAGCCACAGAGCTCAGAACCTCACTGTGAAACTATCTAGTTAGGCCTTTTTTCAGGCATTCTCAGCAATGGTACAGGACCAAGAATCCTTGCCCGTAATGTGTTGGCCATGACATTTTGGAAAAGCCATGTGCTTGATTATTTATGATTTGAAGAAAGATTCCCAGGTATTCTGATCTGAAATAAAAGGATACTGAAGTATAATTTCTATTCCCCAGAAATGGCCAGAATGTCCCTAATTATATGTCAGTTTTCCTTCTCTGGACAAAGCTATACACTCTCTATATACATAAGATAGTAATATCCATGAAGTTTACTTCCAAGCTTAGAAAATAATGTTGGAAAATTGATTACAAACATATGGGATAAAACATAATTAATTGACTCAGTTCCCAGTCTGTATACAAAATCTCTTAATGCTAAAACTCCTGTAGTTTCCACCCTATTGCTTTTTCCGTTTCTCATTCCAACTTCAAAATAAAAGTTTGAAGTTTGTCTCTACTTTCTTATTTACCATTTAATTACCAATCATTGGACTTCTTCTTCATTACGCTATTAGAACTCTTTGTGATATATCCACCAATGATCTCAATTTTGATATACTTGATATGCACACTTTAATTTTTTTATACTAGATATTTCTGTAATATTTAACATAATTGACCACTTTTTTTCTCCCAGAAGCCCTCTCTTCCCTTAGCTTGTGTTTCACATAATGCTTTTGGCTCCCTCACAATTTTAGATCATTTATTTTCAATTTCTTTGATTCATCCTTCTTCCTTCGTGCTTCAGACTGATAGCAATCGTAAGGCTCTTTCCATGGCTGCCTTCTAACTTGCATTAGTTCCAGTTACTGAGAGACATTTTGAAATTTTATTTTTATCTGGACCACCTCAGCCTGAATAGTAAGAGTTTTCATTTGTAGCCAAGGTGGAGTTCCTTTTTCAGATGTTTACATCCCACAGCATCTTTGAGATATTGATAACATAAAAACAAACATCGATCATCTTAAGGGCCTTCCAGATTTCAGAGATGTGGGGGGAAAAAAACCACTTCCACCTTCAAACCAGTCTTTTGTGTCCACTAAGGGCACAAAATTACCTACTGAGATGAAGTGGGAATGACAAACAATGTCAAAGGTGATGTGATGATTGTAGAGAAAAAACTGTGGCGTAATCAATATGAGAATCGTTTATATGGATTTGTGTTACTCAGAAGGGAGCTTTAGAAATGGCAAAAAGAAGGGAAAAAATACTTCTTGGTTAAAAGAAAAATGTTTGTACCATTGAAAAATAACACCTTTTAGGATGGCCAAGTCCATGAAATAAAAATTCAAGGCATATTGTACTTTCTTCTGAGACCAAATGCATCAGAACTGATGTTCTTTTGAGTGGACCAAGCTATTTAAGCAAAAATTTAGAGAGTGGAAAGTTCGATTATTGTCTTCTATGAGTGTGGCAATCTATGGGAACAATGAGGAATTTTCTACACAGAGAGTAAATTAGATTAAAAAAATTAATGTTATAAAAATTGGCTAGGTTTAGAATTTTTTATATCCAAGGAAGAAGTTGTAAACAGCTGGTTTCTCCAGCCTGTTAGCCAGCCTAAGGCATCAAGTCCCCACCCTCCAAAGGTGAGTGCCAGCCCAGCCAGTGTCACCCAATTACCCTCCTCAGATGACATAAGAGAAGCCCAACAATTCCTGGAGAAGCCTAACAGACAAGTGGGGAAGATTTATTTGCCCAGTTGTGAGCATATTCTACCTGCCCCTAGCCACCATCACGATCAGGAGAGTGGGAAGGAGAACTTGAAGAGAATGAAGCAGAGCCCGACCTGTGTCTTCTGGAGTTTGAGAAACACGAAGACCATCTGACTCACGTCTCTGTCTAGTTTCAAGGTGAAGGTACTTGGATGTGCTGGCAATGGCCCCCGCTTTCAGAGTTCTGTAGGGACTGGATTCATGGTTGTACCCTGAGGGCCAAATATAGAACCTGTGGAATGAAGCTAGCTATGACCAGCCTTTAAAGGAACCACCCAAGGGCCAACCAGCCAAGAGTGAGAAGGGAGATGAACCATGAAAAAGCAGAGGGGAATCATAAGTGACCAGGTGCACGTGGCGTTCCAGCTTCTGCATTCATTTATTGGTTAGATATAAAGCTTCAAAACCACTGAGGGGACCCAGACTATTCACTCTAATTTTGAAAGATATGGTATCTTCCAGTATAAGGGAAGGTTTTCCCATTGGCCACTTTTGAGATGCCAGGAGTTGGCCACAAATTGCTGGAGATGAAAACACCTAAGTGGCAAGGAGACAGCACATCACGTCCTTCCTCTTTGCTAATCACGCAGTCTGTGAGTCATGATTTTCAAAAACGTAAGGAACTCTTGCTTAGGGAAAACATGACTATACGTGGACGAAGTAAATGTAGATGGTCCAAATTAGTCTTCAATCCAGTGAGACGATTTCCCTGTATGATAAAAAATAATACATTTTCTTATCATTTAAAGGAAATCAGTTGAAATTATTTTAGCAGAATTTGAGAAATGTAAACATGCATCCTCTCAAACTCTGGAGTATTGGAGGTTTGATCAGCTTTTTTTTTTTTTCTATAGTAGCTCAGCTATTAACTAGTTGAGTATTTTAGATCAGGCATTTTTTTTTATTCCTAGTCTATTACCTCTGAAAAAATGAGGGTGATACTGTATAATCTCCCAAAACATATGCTGGATACTGTCTAATAGCATCTGGGGAAACTGGGTAGGACCACAAAGTCCTGTCCTCAAACGGCTCACGCTGTCAGTGACCCCACTCCATGGAAAGTAGACCTAACATTTACGACATTTTATGTCACACATTTAAGTGTGCCAAATTTATTCCGTTACCATTTGTTGCTGTAGAATGAAACACACACACACACACAGAAGTAGAATCAAAACACCACATCATATCATAGTTATGTGAAGAAACAACGGCCCAGATAAATTAACCAACTAACATTGAGACAGAGACAATTTAGGACCATTCTTTGCAAGATCGAAGTCTGGTGTCCTTTTTGCTATATTAATGACATATGAGTCTTCTAATTGAAAATTACTTTCTAAAGAAAAAAAAAACCTCAGTAACAAAAAAAATTAATAAAAGTATTTCAAGAGCATTCAAAAAACTCCATTATAAGAAAGATTTTCTTTTCCTCATCTTTTACCCTTGATAGTAAGCACAGACTGATAACTATTTTAGTTAACTTCTGTGTTTATTCATGTATTTATTTAATTATGAAACACATGAAGCCAGCCACTTTTAAGTGCCTACTTGTGTTTACTTTATAACATTTCATGAAACAATGTATCTGCCCTCAGGGAACTTGCATTCTTGAAAAACAAATCAAACAAGAACATTTCGCACAGAATCCCAAAATGGTTATAAGGACTTTCTAAGAGAGTCTAAACTGAACAGATAATTGTCTTGCATTTATAAAAGGCCTAAGCTATTCCCACTCAAAAGGAGTAATTGAATCTGTAATTACTTTCATTTCATCAGGGATGTAGGCATAGATTCTAAAGATCTAATTGTGATGGTTGTTTTCTTAATTACTCTAATTGTTTTGTAGGGAACACTACCTTGCCTCCATTGAGGAAAGCTCAATAGTCATTGATGACTGAGGATCTCATTACAAGTAGTTAGAAAGTTCTACTTTGTTGTGTATCAGAGGGCTCTGTTTCTTATTTCATCTTCTCATCCTCCAGCCACACTGAGATAGTCCATGTGTTCTATGAACAAAGGCGTTGACTTCTGATATGAAAGTGATTCTTGCTAATGAACGTGGAGGAACTGCAGACCTCCTCTATCGGCTTCCCATTTGAGAGCATGCTTTCGCCACTTCGTAGTCATTTCAGTGATGCCAGGAACGTCTCTTCCTCTCCCCAATTCAGCCGTCACCGTTCATAGAGATCCGATCTCTAGAAGTAATCCTTGGTCTCGTCAAAAGACAAAATTACAACAAATTTAGTTCAAGAATTTAATTGGCTTTTTTTTTTTTTAGCAATTCTAGAATCAGGCAACGTCTCATTCTGTAAAATGGAATGGGTGTTCCGGTAAGCTAAGCAGAGGTTGGCTTTCTAGGCAGAAGAGGTACGAAGAAAGCAGAAACAGGGAGCAAAAAGTCGATAGGTCGGTTCAAAGTTATTTTCTTTATAGCGTCGAGACAGAGGGGACTTGCTTATCAAGCCAGCTCAGGGAAACTGGGCCCCTTCTGATTGATTGCTGTGAATTTCCTGGTTTTTGGAAAACTGGCTCATTTCAAAGTTCAGTTTGGTCCCATGGCACCTAGCACAAGTGACTGCATGTTGGTTTGGTCTGGGCTGTTGGGAACTAGTGCAGGAGCCTTGTCCAAAGCAGTGGCCTCCCGTGAACTTTAATAGAATGTTCTGAGAAAGGTGTGCTGAGATCCTACCCAGGAAGCAAGGTCAATGGAATGTGTGAATATTGATATAAACTTTAGAGGCAGGATATAGCCCCTAAATAATGGCGTCAATAAAGATTGTGTAGTCCCAGGTTCACAGTCACAAAGTAGAAAACTCCAAAACCAAGAAATACACGACTTCATAGTTCCATACCCTGATATTTCTGGTGAGATGTATGCATAAGGCTTGACTTTCCCTGTTGCCAATTGGCATTTGCCACTATCTACATATTTTTCAATAACTTCATTGAGGTATAAAAATTTATATACCATAATACTCACACATTTTAAGTGTATAATTCAAGGATTTTTAGTAAATTCACAGAGCTGTGCAACAGATCACCACAGTCCAGATTTAGGACATTTTCATTATGCCTATAAGGGTCCTATTTACCTTTAATCTCTGTTTCCACTCCTGTTTCCATTAATCTCCCAGCCCAAGGCAGCCACTAATCTACTTTCTGTCATTTACCATTTCATGTAAATGGAATTATAGAATAAGTGATTTTTCACGTCTGGTTTCTTTCACTTAGCATAATTTTTTAAGGTTCATGTTGTAACATGTGTCCACATTTCATTTCTTTTTATTGCTGAATACTATTTCATTATATGGCTATGCCAACTTTGTTTATCCATTCACTAGCTGATGGACATTTGGGTTGTTCCCACTTTGGAGCTATTCCGTATAAAGCTGCTATAAACATCTACCTGAATGGCTTTGTGTGGACATATACTTTCATGTCTCTTGGGTAGATAGATACACAGGAGTGGAATTATTGAGTCATAGGATATATCTGTGCTCCACTTTTTAAGAAACTGCCAAACTGTTTTCAAAAATGACTGTACCACTTCATAGCCCCACCAGCGATATATGATGATTCCAGTTTCTCCATAACCTTGTCAACACTTGTTATTGTCTTTCTGATTATAGTTAGTCTGATAGGTGTGAAGTAACATCTCAGTGTAGTTTTAATTGCATGTCCCTAATGATTGATAATATTAAGCATCTTCCCATGTGTTTATTTTACATTTCTATGTCTCTTTGTCAGATATATTTTGTAGCTATAACTGACTTTCTGGATTCTGTCCAGAAATTTCTAGTTTAGGCGACACTGTGACAGAAATATATGAAAGTGAATGGACTATAATTTAAGGGTTACCGAGTACTCCTAAAACTTCACAAAGGAGAGGTCCTCCTTCTCTGCTAGGATTACCATATAGTAAAATTCATAGTATAATAATTTTCATAACATCTGGCAGAAAAGCAGTTCACACTGTAAAAACTTGGGATGTTTATTTTTTGTTAGGTTTGTTTTTTCTTTTTCACTGAGCTAAGGGCAAGACTGAACTGCCTGGAGGCTTGTTTGCTTTCTCAGCAGGATAAAGAAAGCAGGCAAGAAAAGAACAACAGAACAAGGCAGAATTCCTCAGGAAAACACTGGTGAGAGAACTAACAGGAATGCCAGATTAGAAAAGCAAAACCCATAGAATCAAGGTTTATGTGAGTAACAGCACTGATCGAAAGATGGTACAGGAGTGTGAGTTCAGAGCCTATTTGAAATGGGTGATGGAATTTTTCTAATGTACAAGCCCATGAACAGGTGTAATTAGCTTATTATGCCAACATGATAAATAGTTACTGAATACATCCCTAAATTAGATTGACCTCAGTCTGTAAGGATCACAACTTTCAACAAAAGTTTGTTTTGCTTGCTAAAAAACTCACGCAAGATACCAAGACGGACATGATATAGGTATTTTGGAGGGCCCCTCTCCAGACCTCAAATCATTTTTAAAGTGGGTTGTGCTGCAGGATCACAGAAACCGTGTGCTAGTCAAACCACTTTATTGCCGGCCATGAATTAGTTTCCACAATCAATGTAGAGGCCCCTGCTTTGTGAGTTTCACACATGGTTGTTTGTGGCTTTAAAGTCTTTCGAGTCCTATTGAGATCTTTGATCAAATATGAGTGAAAAGGTAATTTTTTCTTATTTTGGCAGCTGGCATTTTTTTCCTCCTTTCTTGGTTTGGTAAAGAATATCTGAGTGTTATTCCTACTGGCTGTACTGCAAACTATTATAAACGTCAAGGTATCATTAAAAACAGTGGTTGATCTGAGCGTGAGGTAGTTCTAACACTCTTTTGTTCAGTGTAGTACGTAGGTGGATCAGGAGGTGACCATGAGCAAAACATTGTGGATATCTTTGAATTTACGACTTACAAATAATCTCAACATTTCAGGCTAGCTGAGTATATCTAAAAAGGCACTTTCCACCTCATCTATAAATGAGAATTAAAAGAAAGGGGCTTTTATTTGACATAGTGTTTTTTTTTGTTTTTATTCTCTTTTGTTTTTCCCTGTTTTTTAGTGAAAAGTCCAAGGACGAGATCCAGATAGTATGAGTTCGAATCCAGACTCTACCACTGGCGAACTTGGTCAAGATAAATTCTCAGTAAAATGGGGATAATGTACGTTATTAAGCTCACTTAATGAAAACTGAAATTAATTTTTTCAGTTTCACTGACCAATAATGCACAGGTTCTGATAAAACATGGCTTGTAAATTTCTATCATCCCTGATATTAATTGGTTTTTCTTACAAAATCATTGAACAATGGCTGATTTTATTATTTTAAAAAATTCCAAAATCCACTGAAACTCTACATTTATAAGATTATTTTAAAATTATATTTCCAAATTGTGACAATCTATAGATGTGTGAATTCCTATAAGGTCATACACATATAAATTTTGGCAATAAAATTGTACAATAATTGGAATATCTCCGAACATTTGTTTTGAAAATGTTCTTACCTTAGTATAAGTTTCATGATAAGGTAGTTACTTTGTCACTCATCATAAATGGACCAACAATACCAAGTACTGGCAAATCTTGAGCAACCTGAATTCTCATGCACTGCTGGGAAAAATGTAAATTGGTACAAGCTCTTGAGAAAACTGCTTGAAATTATCCGTTAAAGTTAAACATATGTGTACTTCATTACCCAGCATTTCTACTTTTGGGTAAATGCCCAGCATAAATGAATGCTAATAAGCAACACATTTATAAGAATGTTCATAGCAGTTTTACTAACAATGACAAACACTGGAAACACCCAAATGACAACAGGAGAATACTCATTCTCATTGTTGTATAGTATTACATTTTATTAATATAACACAATCTTTTATTCAAGATATTTTTGGACAAACAATGTGGATGAATCTCATAAAGTTGAGTAAAAGGAGCTAGGCCCAAAAGAGTACTTTTGAGGGGATGTACTGGCTTGGAGTGGGAATGAGGGGTGCTTCTGGGATGAGGGAGGTGTTCTAAATCATTATCCAGGTCATAGTTGCACAGGTGTGAGTGTGTGTACATATAAATTCATTGAACTGTACCTTTCAGATTTTCATGATCATTATTCATTTGTTACAGAATGTCATACAGATTCTACCATTTAAATATTTTGTTTTTATAAAATTACCCATATTACCTTATAGATGCTGGAATAGTTAAACAATGAGAGTACTCATGAGTTCTAGAGCAGCTACTCGTCCTATAGGATAGATATCGGTTGTACCAAAGCTGATGCATGATTATCTGCTGTATAGAGCAAAGTAAATTAAAAAGTTAATTATTAATTAAATTTAAGCTATTTATCCTTGTTAGATTAAATAAGTTGAAATTTAAATGGTATCTTCCCATTTAAATAGTTTCTCTTCATTTATTCTTATCCCCTTCCTATAGCCCTTCCCTAACCCCAAACTCAACTTTAAAGACTTGAGTTAGGCAACAGTTGCCCACCATGATCGTCAGTGGGATATTTGCTCAGTAAATTCCTAAAGGAAAAATGTATAGTTATGAGTCCATTATGAGTTAGAGCAGGAGTTGGCAAACTTTTTCTATAATGGGCCAAATATTATTTTTGGCTTTGAGGGCCGTGTGGTCTCTGCCATAGCTATTCAACTCTGTCATTGTAGTGTGCATACATTTTAAAAAAACAAAAAAGAGTGGCTGTATTTCAATACAATTTTATTACAGACATTGACTTTGAATTTTATATCATTTTCACATCATAAAATATTATTTGTTCTTTTGATGTTTTTCAACCATTTAAAACGTAAAAATCATTCTTAGCTTGTAGGTCATATGAAAACAAGTGACAAGGCGAATTTGGTTCTTAGGACTTCATTTTCAGAGCCCTGATTTAGAGTCATGTAGCTCTAAGTTACTATCAGCTTGTAGAGAATCTCAGCCCCTGGTTCCATAGGCATACACAACACATTTCTCGTAGGTTGTCAAGTCATCACATGTCGTTAAAAGGGTGTTCCTTTAAGAGGCACTAAATATCAAATTTAATATCAAAGACTTTGTTTCCTTTTTGACATGATTTTAATTCATAGAACTTCTAATAGAAGAGGGTGGGTTTACAAAACATTCCACTGAGATATTTGAGGCATGGTCATTAATAGCTACAGTGTCAGTAAGAATCACAGTGCTTTTCTGCATCATCTTAGCTCTAATTTGATAAACAGTTTTTTTAAAAAAACCTTTATTTTGGAAACTGGAGAACAATGCAAGAACCAAGGCAATATAAAATACATTTGTTTGAGGCCCACTGGCCAAGTTCTGTGGCTCATCCCTGAGTTTCTGTGGGTCCTGACACACAAGGACACATATGTTCACTGATGTTCTAGAAGGTCCAAGAGATAAGCAACTGCTCCAAACAGCACAGCAGTTTCAAGACAAGCTTCCAAGTCAGCTCCCCTCAATTCCCTGTGCTATTTTCCAAGGGATTGCAAGTAGTACACTTTTAACTTGATTATTAAACTGTCCTTCTCATTCTCCTGTCATCCAATATCAGTTCCCTTTTCTATAATCAGTTCTAGGTGCAATTTTAAAAGTATTATTTATGTTCAAATTTAACAGTGTAAAAAAATCACCAAAAAGGGTAAATTTGAGGACTGACTTCACACTGATTTGTGTCTCCCACTCATTCAGCCCCCAGTGAGGGAATCTCTCAGCCACAGCAGCAGGAAAAGAGGATGAGGGGGCAGTGATTTCCTGCTAAGGTGAAATCAGCTGCCCAGGACCAAAAACATACCAGTGCACGTAACTCACCTTGGCTGCATCCCCAGGAACATCTCCTGGGTTTCTATGTTCCATCCTAGAATCAGCACTTTGCAACCAGCCTTGTCCTCTTTCTTCACATAGGGTGGGTATGGGGTAGGCTTGGGAGACCTGAAATGAGGTGAATATAGAGTACACAGGGAAACAAGCCCAGGAAGAAAAGCACACTAGGCTTGAATCTCAGCCCTCCTCTTCATTACAGATGGAAACAGACGCTTCGTGAACACCTGCTCTGTGCTAGAAACTTCACATGAACGATTTCAGTTGTTAAAATAAACAAAAAAAGATGAAGAAACAAAAAGTGTCTTTTATTGGGCTGACACACAGCAGGGAAGAAAGCCTCTGAAGGAACTGCTTCAAAGCAATTAAATAGACAAGGTGTTTTTGTTTTTTTTTAATAGGGTTTTGTTTTGCATATTCTTCGAGCCATCAGGTTGACTCTGTGGAACTTTTGATTTCATGACAACAGCAAACTGCACATGTCCTCAGGCTTTGGCATGTTCCGTGGCCGCCTCTCAACCTAAATAGTATTCAGCTTATTGGTTGTGGGTCTCTGGAAATCGGGGTGTCATTTCTGATTTCCCAGAAAACAAAGATGCCAGAGTTGCTTCTAAGCGATGTGCTCTGAAACCCTGCAGTGGAAGAGAGAACAACTCTTTAACTCCGGGTTTACTTAGTGGACTTCCAAACAATTACTGAAATGTCAATCATTAGACAACTTAAACAATTAGCAGGAAAGAAGTGTTTCTAACTCAGCCTCCTGGTCCTTTTCTGTCTTTCCCTGTGACCCAGGAGGAAGGACGCTGGCTTCCTGTCCTACAAAGATCACCTGCCGGTGAGCCAAGTGGTGGTTGGAGACACTGACCGGCAAGGCTCGGAGGCCAAACTGAGCGTGGGTCCCCTGCGCTGCCAAGGAGACAGTAAGTTTGCACTTTCTTATCACCATTTGAGCGGTGTTTTGCCAAAAAACAGAGTTGCTCTTTCGTGGCGCCCACAGAAACATCACGCAACCCAAGCAAAGCTAATGTAGAGGAGGGCTAGAGCCATAATGTCTCCAGTATAGGAGCCTAGATTTGGGCATAAAATGTGGACATCCATCTTCCTCGTATATTCATATGTAACAAGTTTGACTACCTAAGTTTATGGTGATATAAATAGCAGTGCTAATAGCATAAATGCAGCACTCAACAGCTGTGGTTCCACTGAGTGCTGCTGTTAATGCCATTAACATGACTATTTATATCACCATAAACTCAGTTTATGGTGATATAAATAGTAGCATTATGGCTTAATGTATCATTGTAAACTTGGATTATGGCTATATAAAGTTTGACATTATTGCTATCAAACTTCATCATCATCAGAGCTTGATGGTCCCTTGCAAGCCAAAGGTTGTTTCTGTAACTATGTCTTGCTTTCAGGATCAGGCACCCCAGAGAGGAATTTGGGGCTGCACGCTTGGACAGTGGGAGGTTAGGGAGTTAGAGTGACGGTCCCACCTAATTAAGGGCACCATTAGGATTTTATGCTGTTTGATACCTTTCAGTGTGCTTTATGTGCAGTCGGAGGGAAATGGCGACAAGGTTGCTAGGGGGATTCTGCAATGAGCATCCTGGGTGTCATTTTCCCCTCTTCTTTTCTGTGCACATGATTTAGGTGACTCTCCTAAGAGTTCTGTGCTTTTGTGATTGTGCGCTAGGCATCAAGAGACCTAGATTCTGCTCCCCACTAACTGACTTGCCAGGAGACCTCAGGCACACCCCTCCACTTTCTCGGCCATGGTAATGAGAATACCACCTGCATGCCAACTGCTCCTGGGGAGACTGTAAAGATTTTAGTGCCTTGATTTGGATTCCTCCTAGAAAAGCATTATGGAGAATTAGAACTAATGGATAATAAATTACTGCATTCACTCAAAGAGGTGTCCTAAGGAACACAATGATGCATGCTTACCAATTTACTACTTAGTAAATCGAGGCTGTCAGCAATTAAGCAGTGAGTCATTTCTAATACAAAAGAGAAATGCAGCCTGTCCTGATTCTTCTCCTCTTACATTGAAAATGCTACCTGCAAAATTGAGACTGGTCAAAAAGATCTTTATCATGCATTTATTGAACATTAATACTTCATTTGTCTAGTCAGTCTTCATAGAACTGTGCAGGAAGAAATTTAATTTCAACTGCTTAAGAGAAGGATATTGAAGTAAAATAATAAATATTCATTTTAAAACAAGTATTCTGAGAGATGGACTATTGTGTTACTCTAAAATTAAGCTCTCATGTTGTCAAATGAAAATCTGTTTTGTTATGTAGTAATTACACATTAACATATAAAGGTAAATATTTCTAGATTATCAATTCTAATTCTGAAGTTAGCTTTGAATTAGAGAAAGGCTTCCAATTAAGTAATTGATTAACTTAATATATTTATAAAAATTATATTCTGCAAACTTTTAAAGAGAAGATTCCAGCAATATTAGATAGTCTATGCTGGAGCATATTAACAATTTGTAACTAATTTAGCTTGTTTTCTTTTAATCAGTGAATCAGTCTTTAGGAAGAATATATTGTGAAGCTGTTATTTATCTAGCACTCTACTAGGTACTTTGGGAAATAAGAAAAAGAAGTTCACATTTTGAGAAATGTGCATGAGAAAATATTGGAAAACAAAATAATGGTTTGTAATTTAATGTTAGGTTTTGTGATATAAAATAATCACAACTGATACTCAAGAAAAAAGCCACAGAAGGTATATTTCAGGCAGACTTTATTTTTTAAAAGAGAAAAATGAAAAAGTATAGTGGTCAACATTCATTTGCATTCTAAGGTTGTCCTTAGAAATATTTTTAGAATCCCTTAGTAAAACAAACTGTTATTTTATTCACTGACATTGCATGATCTCAGCATACTTAGAGTATGGTAGCTTCAGAGAGACTCTTAAAAATCATATTTTAGCTGATACTTCATGAAAACAAAAGTAGTCGATATTTAATTGCAATTATGTAGAATACTTTTGCACTCATGAGAGAGGAATCTTTCTTTTTCCCAGGCAACTGAAAGTATGTATCACACCTTGTACTCGAATTGCTGTCAACAGTTTCAAGGCCACAGTCCCTTTAATAATGACAGAGCATCCACATCAATAGCATTTCCCAGCTTTTGTACATATATGATCTCCTTGGATACACACAGCCCCCTGCGAGGTGGGTAAGGCAAATGGTAGCTTTTTTGCTTTACTAATGAACAAAATACTTCTCTGAAAATGGCATTTACACAGCAAATTTCTGAGCAC
Source organism: Propithecus coquereli (assembly GCF_000956105.1). NCBI lineage: Eukaryota > Metazoa > Chordata > Mammalia > Primates > Indriidae > Propithecus > Propithecus coquereli. Next base: position 3,505,232 of record NW_012153618.1, on the reverse strand, counting down.
CCTTTCAGCCTCTGAGAAGCTCCAGGAGGAAAGATAGCGCAGAGAATAGAAATAGCCTCTCTGCACAAGGTCAGGGTTGTTTTCCTGACTGCATACATTCTCTTCCCTGAGTCAATTGCTGATTAAATTAAAATGTCTTAAAAACAGTTCATTTGGGCTTTATCCCACCACTAGCCCCAGCCACCCACATCGGTTGCCAACATAGCATGAATGTTCGGAGGAGTAAATTCATATAATTTGACAAGTGGCATGGGTGCATTTATCCTGTTGTTTATAGAGATTAACTTACTTTATGTCCTTTACTGAAGTCTGTTCAAAGCTGCAGTTTAAGAAAACCAAATCCATTGTGGAAAAAAGTCTTTTTCTGTATCTGAGGAGTGGAGTGATGACAGCCCTCAGAAGCTGTCTCTGGAATGAGGCCCCAGTTCTGTCCCCTGGTCTCGGAGAATGAAACCATTTTTGTGTGCTCTGCCCAACCATTTCAGCAGTTTCAGTTGATTTCATCGTGCCTGCTGAGTTTCATTTTTGCTTTGATTCATCTGAGCTCATAGACCCGTATAATCAAAATGCTAAAGAAAATCAGTGAGTTCCACTCAGGTCTGCTGCCTTTCCCATAGAGCGCCGTGGAAGGCTTATGCGTTTATGGTCTTTTGCGGGTTTTTCATTGTTGTTCTTTGTTGCTGTTGTTTGGTGGGGTCTTTTTTTGTTTTTTGTTTTTTTTCCCCAAACCTATCCAAATACAAACTTCAAATCTAAACGAAAGTGGAAGTATGACTGGTGATGGACGCTTAGCTAAGATAAAATATGCGGTGAAATTACAAATCCCCCCTCTTGTGTGCTCACCTAGCAAGAAACAAAAGAGCTATTTAGAGGATCAAAAACCAGTGATACGGTAGACGTTGTTTACAAATTTAAATACATAGTCCTTCTTGGAGGTAGCTGCTAAACTTCTTTAGAATTAGTTCAAAAATAAAAGGCTTCAATTTTTTGGAGATAGAAATCTTATAAATAATAACTATAATTAATTGTAGGAATATAGTATTTGATAGGTAATTGCTTCATTCTCAGCCATATGGGGTAAAGATTTACCCTCTCTAAGGATACAGGGACTGTAAACAAATAATTTGGAGCAAGTTTGCTACAAAAGCAAGAGTTTTTGATAAACCTGGGTGGAAACAGTTGGGGAAAATGCGTTATCTCAAGGACTTCTTCCGAGGCCGTGCCAGAAACCCGTCCGGCCGTGCAAAAGCTGAGCCTGGCAGGCAGAGCATTCGCACTGGAGGATTAAGATGCAAATTCACTTGCTTAGAACTACAGAGGTGACCTAGACAGGCAAAGAAAAAAGGGCAAAGCAAGTGGACACATCCTGTTGTAGAACACTCGGAAAGCAGAGACAAAGGCTCGTGTGACTGAAATAAAGATGGTGATGGGGTTTCGTCCAAACAGTGGTGGACGTTTGTTCTTTGGGAAGGTAGTCACGTGTGCCAGAGTAATAGAGAGGCCACGCTCTCTCTACTGCAAGGACTTCACAAACCAGGACCATAACCTGCCATTCCCTTACCAGGAAAGACCAGGCAGCGCCCGGGTCCTCCGGGTTGTTTTTGCACAGATGAAACATTTCCAGTGGGGTGCAAACAAGCATAACTGTCTGTCAGACGTGCCCGTGAGCACCCACAGGCCACGTGTTCTCCCCATGAGCCTCCTCTCGCCACACGCTGTGTGCAGCGAGTGAGGGCTGGAGGAGGAGAGAGAGTCCACTGCTTGCCTGGGCCCACGAAGAGATTGTCCTTGTGGAGAGGGAGCAGCTCTGCAGGCTCCAGAGAAGAGCTCGAGTTTATCTCCTTTTTACTTGGCTGCTTCAGGCTTAGAAGAGACAATGTAACAGGGAATGGCCAGGAAAAAATGGCAAAAATATTTTCTGTCTCTAAAGCCTGAGTCCCTGACTCAAGCCAGTGGCTGGGAGGGGCAGGGTCAGTCCTGTGTTTATTGGTGCGGCAGGAGGTGGCCCAGCCCGACCTGGTAAAGGGAGATCCTGGGCGGAGGTCACGGATCGTCTTCAGGGGATCAGAATTATCAACTGTAAGTGCCTGAAGCTGAGAACCCAACCTTTAAAAGCTCTGTATTTCTGTGGATGTTCAGGAAAGTTGGGATTTTGAGAAGAGAAGGTCTGCCATTTTCCCTCCTTTGCCAGCAAAGTAAACTCCCTTTCCTTCCTCCTCAAACCGCTTGTCCTCATTCTTCTTTGGCCTTGTGGACAAGGCAGAGTTTTCAGTAAGAACAAGAAAGGGAGAGGGCCCAGTGTGCAGGCTCTAAACCAAGCAGTTTCTATTCATCTTCTCTTGATTCTGCCAACATCCTGCAGGAGGTGGCATCTTCCACCCCAGTGTACCGATGACGAAACAGAATGGGGTAGTTAGGTGGTTCGCCAGTAAGTTTCAGAGCTGAGGCTGGAAAGGTCTATGTGTTTTCAGTGCTTCATTTCTACTTCGCTCTATCGGAGTTGATGTTGGGATAAGAATGACGAAGAAAAACAATTGTATTCTTTCAGGTGCTGGCTGGATCTAGCTGTTTGCTAAGAAGGATAAATTAGCCTAAAATAATTTCCCTCTTTCTTTCCAACCCTTGAAATCTTTTCTTTCCAACCTCTCATGTGCCTAGAACTCTCTCCTTGCTCCCTACACAAACAAATCCCACCTGAGCATCCTGGCTAACCCCACCACATCCTCTGCAGGCCGTGGCCTGCCCCATGGCCTGCCCCAAACCAACTCGGAAGCCCACCTCCCTCCCCACCGCCCTCTCAGCAGTAAGGCCTCCGTTTCTCAGAGCAGGTGAACTTAGCTAGGTAAGGTGATATCTAACAGTCCTTCTGGACTAATGTATTCTAAAGTAGAATGATGGACCCCAGAGAATGCCTAACAGGGCAAAGGCAGCCTTTGAGAAACATGGAAAATGGGGGAGGCCTCTTTCAACCTCTTATTTAGCTCTGCTGAATTACCAGGATAGGCAGTAATAGGATTAGACTCTGGAATCTCAGTAGCTCAAGACAATAAAGGTTTGAATGTTACCTGGACAAAGTGCAGTGTGGGCTCATTGGTGCTCCTTCCTCTCCCAGTCTGCCCTCCAGAACGTGGGGCTCCAGGAGTGCCCGTGTGCAGGGGACAGAACTGGAGGCCTCATGGGATGTTGTCAAGGGCTGACTTTTAAGTGGCCTACGTCACTGTTGTCCACATTCCATTGTCCAAAACTCAGTCACACTGCAAGGGTGGCTGGGAAATGCAAGCTACCAGTGTGCCCTGCTGATGCAAACTCAGAGTTTCCGCCAAACTGTGTCTTCTGACTTACTGTGATTACGTGGAGGGTTAGTTGGCAAAGTGGAAGAAAAAAAGGAGAGCTGACAAAAACTGCGCCCGGTCAAGTATAGCTCCAAACAAGAACAGAGAATCACAGCATCCTACCAGTGGAAAAGTCTTAGAGATCAATGTCTGCAGACCTCTAATTTTACAGATGAGGGGGCTGGGGCTGGGGAGGTTAAGTGACTGGCCCAGGGTCTCACAGCTGGTTTATGGCAGGGCATATCAAAGATAGTTTAATACACCCTTCATCTTTAGTAGTAATTGCCCAGGGCCCAGGTGCATGTCGCGGACCAAAGAGGAATCTTTGCCCTGGAACTCTGACCTTGGCTCTCCCACCTATCAACAGCTGAGTGTGCCAGAGCTCCTAGTCTTATGCTACTGTGAGATCAACCATCTGGAAACCTTGATAGAAAATCCACAGCCACAGGGGTGACGGCTCAGTTGCAGAAAGTTGATGACTTATGTTTTTTCTTTTACTTCTCATTGCAGCAGTTTTTTGGTTTATAGTAGGAGGCAGGAAAAAAAAAAAGAAAAAAAAACCTGGAGTGGTGTGTAGAGTGATGTGTAGAAACCATTAACCTCTATTTTTTCTTGATGTCCCAGCTTTCGCTGCTATGGCCATGGGCTACTAACAACTGAGGAGCAAGAGTGGCTCTAAGACAAGCAGAGATTTTCAGGATCACAACCTAGGCTGATTCCCATCAAAGGATTGCGCCCTCTGGGCACATCTGAGATCAGTTCCAATTACAAAAGCAGCAACTTTTGCTGGTAGAAGAAAGCCTTCCCTTTTGTCTTCCAGACTCCAGAGTGACTTAAACAATTAGAAGTGGGCAATCCCAGGGGTAGGAATCAGCTCTTTAAGATTATCTGCCTATCCAAGGTTAGCTGCAAACTGTTGAAATGAGAAGTAAAATCAGTCACAGTTTGGGGGAAAAAAAGTGTTTCTGTTTTACAGTTTATTAATATAAGGTGTTTGCGTCCATGTGACTAATTTTCTTACCTGTCCTTCCAAATACCATTTGTGTCTGGAGGGATCATCACCTCCCACCGAGGGAGATAACCAGTGGGGAAGGAGGTTGGTGCCAGCCTGGGTCCTGCAGATCTGGTTGGCTGGGTGAGTCCTGCTTCCTCTTTGTCCTCTCTCTGGCTGCCCGTCCCTTCCTGAACTGGCATTCTGGGCAGAAGCGACAGCATCCCCAGATGCAAGAGGGACTTTTCTTCTGTAAACTGAATCCCCATAGTTGGGTTCCTTTGCTGAATTCTCCAAGCAACCTCTCTCACTGTTTGCAGACGAGGGTTAGGCTTGGTTCTAAAATTTCCCAGTATGGAACACACAGGAAATTGAGAAAAACATCAGGTAAAACAGATTCTAACCTATTCCAGGATCAGCTCCTGGAATCAAATTCAACCTAAAAACCTTCAATGAGAAAAATGGGACATGGCCCTCATCCTGGATCAGCTTATACTCTAATAAGGGTGAAAATTTTAATGAAGTGGAGGGGATTGGGATGAAAGTTTGGATTCCTAGTGAGAGTTTGAATATAAAGCTTGGAGGACTTAAAGCTTTATAAACTTTAATGTGCTTAGAAATCACCTGGGATCTTGTTAAAATGCAGATTCTGAGGAAGCCTGGGGCAGGACTTGAGATGCTGCTGGCCAGGGGACCACCCCTGGAGCATCCAAGTTTCATAGCAGCACGTTGAACAGCTCCGACCTTGGAATCACACACATCTGGGTCCAAATCCCAACTCCTTGTTTCCTTCCCATCATGTAGGTCTCAGCTTCCATGTTAATTCTTCAGCCATCCACCCCTCACCACAACGCTTTTTATTTTTTTCTTGGAACATGTCACTACCTCAAAATATCTCTTTGATCAATTCTGGCACCAACTGTCCAGAGTTAGCTCAGCCTTCACGAGTCAAGGACACAGTCCCCAGTAAGACTGTAGACACCAGCTGCAAGCTTGGGCAGTTTTCAAGCCACTTGCATTTCTCACCAAATGACTATAAATTTGGGGGTTCACATTATCCCTTCGGGGTCAGTAATTCACTAGAATGACTCACAGAACTCGGGAAAGTTTTGTATTTATAATTAGAGTTTTGTTTTAAGGATACAAAATAAGACTAGTCAAATGAAGAGACGCGTAGGGCAAGGTCTGGAAGAGTCTCCAATCTGGAGCTTCCATGTCCTCTTTCCGTGAAGTGAGAATGCGTCACTCTCCTGGCACATCCACGTGCATCACCAACCAGAAAAGCTCACCCGAGTGCAGGCGTTCAGAGCTTTTATGTGGGATTTTGTCGTGTAAGCACGATTGATTAGCTCATTGGCCACAGGATAAAATCAATGTCTAGACCCTGTTCCTCTCCTCCCTGGAGATCAGGCTCATATCAAGAGGCTCAAAGCCCCAACCTCTAGTCATGTGGTTGGTCTTCCTGGCAGGGGCCCACAAGAATCATCTCATTAGCATAAACTCAAGTATGGTCCCAGGGGCCCACCATGAACAACAAAGGCGCTCCTGTCACTTGGGGAAGTCTAAGGGTTTAGAAGCTCAGTGCCAGGAACCTGGATAAAGACTAGCTAAATTGTTATTATACATCAATCTCTTTTCTCCATTTATTTGCATTATTATCACCTTCACCTGCAACAGTAGATGGGAACTTCAGGCAGAAGTTTGCATCCCAGCGCCAAGGACAATGCCTGCCACTTTGAGGCTCTCCAATATGTATTCATTAAATGAATATGAATGGTTAAATAACCACAAAAGATTTAAATAAGCATTCCAGCTAACAATGGAGGCAATGCCACAAGGCACTTCATGATAAATTGCAGAAAACATGCACAGACAATAATTATTACAGGGGTCCAAGACAGGAGCTATCGCTTGATTTATATGCAAAACTATTTTTAACCTCAACAAGGTTTTTGCACGTTTATTCGTCTTAACTAAATGAAAACTTTTATTCCTTTGTACCTTGAAAATCCCTTGAATCTGATGATTATCTTCAAATTAAGGATTACAAAAAAAACTCTTTTGCTAAGTTTTTATACTTTCTTTGGCAATTCTAAATTAAGATGCACATGAAGTATTAAGTTTATAGAACTCATTGTTTACTATAAATTAGATTAACCCTCCCCCCGGCCCTTCAGAGATCCAAGCAGACTCTTCCACACTTTTGTTTATCCATGTCTCAAGGTTATTACTGACAAAATTACAATTAGTCAGTACTTCAAATCTATTGTTAGGGTGCTAAGCTGTGAGCTATAAACTACCTCACTCTGGCATAATTAAAACCGTGTTCCAGTTCACCTATTTTATGATACCTACTTGGCTTTTCATAAAGCTTCTTTTCACAATCCTAACTACGTGCAGGCCTGGGAAACTTGGGAACTTTATGGAAGAAAACTTTAAAAATAAGCCTCTTCTTTAAGTTTGCTGACAGTTCTGTAATAGCGATCTTATTATCATCAGGATAAAAAGAATTATACTAAATTGTTATGAATGTTATATAAGATTTGTATTACTGTCTTTAAAATAAATCCTAACTCAAAATTCACCAGGTGTGTTTACATAGGAAATAGTGCATTTGAATTGGTATCTGCCTATTGGCATGATAAATTGCTCTTTGGAATAGATATACAATCCCAAATGAAGAAGAAAAGGGGACTCCTCTGTCCTATCCATACATTTTGTCTTTGAGTAAGTCCGAGGGTCAATTGTCTTAAAGTATTAATAAATGAATATCTTCATGATGCCCTATAAGTGGTGGGGGAGTATTAGTTGCTAGACCAACACTTAATCAAGAGTCTCTCTCAATCTCTAAGTGTGAATAGAAAAACTAGACCCGGCAAGGATTTCTTGGCCTTTTGATGAAGGAGAAGTTGGATGCCCATTAAGATTCTAGCCATGCCGCCTCTGGTTCACGGTTTTCTTGGCTCACTCAAGCTTCAGACAATGAAGTGACTCTATAATCTTTTCTGTAATCCCTGTGTCTAATGCATTAAGTATTCCTTAATTCAATGCTAGTAGATTACCCTAATCAATTTTGTTTTCTGGTATTTAGACCTTTAGAGTTTAATTGCATTATACCAAATAGGATACAAGTTAGTACTTGAGCTTAAAATAAGGCCTGTTATTTAACAGAAATGAGATTTGTATGTCTTAAATATTCTGCTCTGGTGTTCCCATTGGCATACCTGACAGAACAACTCAGAGACTAGCTGGCTGGAGAAGTCAGGATTGCATGGAATAACTCACTTCACTGGGCGCTTGCTTTACTCTCTTTTGGTTGGACCAGAGACTCTAAGCTCGCTCTGACTGCCTCAGTTTTC
>NW_012153618.1:3491105-3497500 GCF_000956105.1 Propithecus coquereli | reverse complement strand
TAAAATAAGGCCTGTTATTTAACAGAAATGAGATTTGTATGTCTTAAATATTCTGCTCTGGTGTTCCCATTGGCATACCTGACAGAATAACTCAGAGACTAGCTGGCTGGAGAAGTTAGGATTGCATGGAATAACCCACTTCACTGGGCGCTTGCTTTACTCTCTTTTGGTTGGACCAGAGACTCTAAGCTCGCTCCGACTGCCTCAGTTTTCTCCATACCAAAAAAAAACAAAACAAAAAAAGGCAAAAAAAAAAAACAAAAACACTTTTTATTAAATGATCTAACACCTTAGAACTGAATTTGTAAAAAAAAGAACATGGCCGTGCATGAGCACTGAGAAGATACTCTGATGTGGTTTATGTCTTTACTTACATATCTTTATTTATTCTTATGTATTTCAAAGAGACGTAGACTTCCTCTTAATCCTTCAAATTTACATATGGAAAAATTTATCTGTCATCGTGTAAGTATAATGGATAGGTAGATGCACCAAAATTAAGCCTGGGTGTTTCTTTGCCTACAGAAGTGACAATTTGCTTGGCTTATGCTGATGGTCCCAAAAAGAAGTTGAACATCCGTAGGAAATAAGACCATCGTTTGATGTGGCATCTATAATAAAGCAAATTTTACAGCTTCTCTTTGGCGTTGAGGGAAGAGAATGAGCTATTGATTCCACCCTGGACCTTAGGTGGCCATATCATATCTGAACCTGGCCATTTCTTGGTGGACAGTATTAAATCCAGACTTTGTCTTATGACTCTACAAATTAGCAAAAGTCAATTGTGGTCTAAAAATATTAAATGGATAATTCCAGAAAGAATCAATTAATAAGTTTTATATTGTGTGCTATTCTGAGTAGCATGATGAAATCTCTCCCTGTTCCTCTCCATCCTGCTGGAGATGCACGGATCATCCCTTTCTCAGTGTATCCACAACGTAGACACTACCTGCCCACTAGTCACTTAGCAGCCGGCTTGGTTCTCAGATAGATGGTCACGATATCACAGTGCTTATGTCCAAGTCACCCTTATTCTACTTAATAATGGCCCCAAAGCACAGAATAGTAATGCTGGCAACTCTGATATGCCAGAAAGAAGCCGTACAGTGCTTCCTTTAAGTGAAAAGGTGAAAGTTTTTGACTTAATAAAAAAAGGAAAAAAATATTATGATGATGTTGCTAAGGTCTATGGTAAGAATGAATCTTCTGTCTGTGAAATTGTAAAGGAAGAAAAAGAAATTCATGCATAGTATATATGCATGAATATATAGGGTTTGGTACTATCTGCAGTTTCAGGCATCCACTGGGGGTCTTGGAACTTATTCCCCTCAGATAAGTGGGAAGAACTGCAGTTGTCCTCATGAGTACGATTTATTGTAACAAAAGGATACAAACCAAAGTCAGCAAAGGGAACAGGCACATGGGATAAAGTCTAGAGGAAACCAGGCACAAGCTCCCCAGAGTCCTCTCTGAGTGAAGTCACACGGAACATGCTCAATTCCCCCAGCTATGAGTCGTGACAACACGTGTGAAATATGATCTACCAGGGAAGCTCACTAGAGACTCAGCACCCAGGGTGTTTATTGGGCACTGGTGATGAGGGCAGCCCTTGCCTGGCGTGCACCCAAATCCCAGACTCCCAGAAGGATAACAGTTGTTCAGCACAAACAGTTCAGCACAGGAGACAATCTCATTAATCAGCTAACTCTCCTGGAATGTATGTTCCCAGGCCAGCCATGGGCGGCACTTCTCCGTCAGGAGGAAGCTGCCTCTCCTCTCCTCTGTTTCCCAAACCCTCTCCACTGTTAGGACCCCTTCTCTTCCACCTGGACTTTGCCCCACCTCAAATAACACCTTTCCAAAGTCCTAAAACCAGAGGGAAGGAGATCAAAGATTGTGCTGTCTTTCCTTGGACTGATCCTTTGTATCTTGTGGCCCGGAGTTTCTGCTGCATCAAGTTCCTGAACAGGACCAGCTACATAATTTAGAAAGCCCAGCGAAAATGAAAATGCAGGACCGCTTGTTTAAAAGGTACTACGAATTTCAAAACAGAGACGACAGAGCATTAAAGCAGGTGTGGGGCCCTTCTAAGGCTGTGCAGGTCACTCGCCCACGTTCCTGCACGCTGGTGAAAGTGCAAGGTCAGCCCTAGACCCTGGGTACCCTCGGGGCATGGCAGACCTTTGAGAATTGGATCTGCAAGTTTTGTTTCTCTGGTAGGTTTGAACCTCAAGGAACATTTATGTGATGAAGATTAAACTATATATGGGAAAATATTCAACACAGGGACTTATTATAAATACTGATAAACCATATCATATTGTTGAGTGTTTACTAAATTTTTCTGATCACAAAAATTCCCCAAGGTGCTTATCAACATGCAGATTCCCAACCCCCACCCCCACTCCTGCCCTGAGATTTTGATTCCGATTCTCCAGAGTGGAGCCCAGTACTCTGTTTTTGAGAAGTTTTCCAGAAGATTTTTCTGACAGGGAAATTATAGAAACTTAGGCTAAGAACACATCTGGGGGCAGACAGACCTAGGCTCAGATTCTGACATTGGGAAAGTTATTTAACTTCACTAAGCTTCAATTTCCTCATCTGCAGAATAGAGATAATTATGCTTAGTGCAGAAGGTTGCTATGGGAATAAAAGGAGACAAATGTATGCAAAGAGCTTAAAACAGTGACTGGTGCAGTAAATTCTCAATAATGGTAGTTATAAATATTATACAAAAAGAATAGAACTTCTTTGAAACCCTCAGTTTTGTAATAATAGATGAATTACACTTAAATGCAAGTTGCTGAAAGCAACCATTATTATTTCTGTCAAATTAAACTCATTCATAAATAATGAATTACAATCTAAAGTGAACAAAAGGATCAATTATCAATGATAAACATGTTTTGAGCACTGCTGTGGTCTGAATGTTTGTATCCCACTATAATTCATATGTTGAAACCTAGTAACTAAAGCAATAGCATTAGTAGGTGGAGCCTTTGGGAGGTGACTAGGTCTTGAGGCTAATCCCACTCAGAGCTTTCATGAGTGAGATTAGCAACCTTATAAAAGAGACTCCAGAGAACTCGTTTGTCCCTCCTGCCACATAAGGATGCAGTGAGAAGGTACCATCTATTTACCAGAAAGTAGACCTTCACCAGATGCCAAATCTGCCTTGAGCTTAGACTTCCCAGACTCCAGAACTGTGAGAAACCAATTTCTGTTGTTTATAAGCCCCCCAGTTATGGTGCATGGTTATAGCAGCCCAAGTATACTAAGACACCACCATAGGCGTTGTGACAAGCTGCAGATGCATACAGAAGCATGACCAACGATTTTTGCAACCAAGAAATGTATAATCTAGTTCAGAATAAGAGAGATGAAAAGATGCATCTCTTTAGAAGAAAACACATAAAGGGAAAAGGGAAGGGTAGAGAGAATGAGGAAAGGCCACTTCCCGTGGGAACTGGAAGAGTGAATAGAAAACTGGAGCTGGAGAATGTTGGACAATGATTAGCCCAAACGGATAGGAACCAAAGATTTCTGTGGAAAAATATATGCACAACACATAGGAAGCGTCTAGATAAATACTTGGATCAGAAAATGAGATCTGAGTTGGAACCAGAAAAACCTATAAATGCTAAACCCAGAGGTGAATATATTTTGTAGACACTAAAGTTTGTGAGCCAGAAACAGCAGAGAGCAAGTGGGTCATCTTTAATTAAAATATTAAACTCTTCATTTATGCTGAGTTGCAAAGATCTATGCTCATGTAGTTTATCTTTCTCCAATCTTTATTTAAAAAAAATAAAAGGAACATTCCTAAAAAAGCAAATAAGGTAATTCAAGGAAAGGCTCACAATAGGCCCACATCTAACAATGGTATAATGTAAACATATATTTAAAACTTATCATCAGATTCTCATAATAAAAATCTTTTCTTTAAGACTTTTAAAAGCTACTAATTTTAGACAAGCCTTTCTTAATTGTGTGGAAACTCTCAGAATAAGCATTTTACTATTTTTAATAAATCTGTAAAATTATTAGTGACTGCTGGCTTTCCTGTTTTGCTCCATTTATATACAGTGATGATTATAGGTTAATCATGTTTCCCCAAAAGATATGTTGCAGTCCTAACCCCAGTGCCTGTGAATGTGACCTTATTGAAAATAGGGTCTTTACAGATAGAATCAAGATGAGGTCGTACTGGATTCGGGTGGGCCCTAACCCTAAAGGACTGGTGTCCTCAGAAGACGAGAAAGCAGAGATATGGACACACACACAGAGGGAAGAAGAGCACGTAAAGATGGAGGTAGAGAGTGGAGTTGTCCTTGCTTGCATAAGCCAGGAACAGGAGGGATTGCTGGCAACCACCAGAAGCTGGGAGAGAGGCATAAAATGGATTCTTCCTCAGAACCTCCAGAAGAAGCCAACCCTGCTGTTAGGTCTGGTGGAGAGTAAACAGGTGGCAAGGAAGTGGCTAAGGGTGGAAAGTGGGAACCAAATTGTGGGGAGGAACCAAATTGTGAGTAGGAACTGTTCCCTGGTGGGACCACACATAGTGAAAAGTTCCTAGTAACCTTTAACTGACCTAGAGCTCATTACCATCTAATTAGCATAACATGGGTAGAGCTTTGTGAAGGATTCTGGGGAAGGCGCACACGCAGAAAAGGAAACTGTTATAGAACCTACCCTGTTACATAACCCGCCATATGATCTGTCACGTAACACCAACCTGTCAATCACCCAAAAGGCAGGAAATGACAACCAATCCTGCCAGGGGGAAGGCGGGGCAAAGTGGCGGGCTTAGAAAAGGCAGCGTGCGCGCAGCCTTTGGGGTCTTTCCCCACTCCTGGAGACTGACCCGTTCCACTTTCTCTCGGACGTGTTTTCACTTTGTGTAGTTTCCTTCTCTACTTTCCTTCTTTCTTTTATGTGAAAATAAACTGTATAACATTGCTCCTTGTCTGCGATCACTCCACCATTGGCTCGACTCGGTACCAGTACTCATTCTTGACACTGGGAACCGGGGGACCAGGGAACATCCGGATGAACCTCAGTGCTGGGGGAGAATACATTTCTGTTGTTTCGAGCCACCCAGTTTGTAGCACTTTGTTGAAGCAGCCCTGGGAACCTAATGTAGTGACTACCTAATCAGAGAAAATGGAGGCACAATTCCAGTGGTCTTTGCAGCTCTAAAAGGAGTAGGCTGTGTTTGTTATTTTTAGTAAAGGACAGCTAAGAATTGTTGAAAGGACAAAGGTGAAGGTGGTCTAATGTGACGTGAGTCCGTGAGGACACCGCCACTTCCCTGTGGAGCGGTGGCTTTGAGAAAAGAGAGTTCCCCTCTTCACAGAAGAACCAGGCTGCTTTCCCGGTGCCCTCCTATGTCCTGACGAGCGTGGCTACCCGGTGCCCGCCCTCCCGAGAGGAGGGAGACTTTGTGGTGAGAGCCTGGACTGATGATCACAGCAATGGCAATGTAATAATAATTCTATGATAAAAAACGATTGTAGGCAACATCTCCCATTGCATATCTGCCATGTTTCAGGTATGGTTAAACACTTTACGGATTAACTCATTTAATCCTCATAAATACATGTTCTATGAAGAAGGTAATATTATTACTCTTACTTCACAGATGGGAAATCCAAGACAGAGAAAGATTCAGCAATTTGCTCCAAGTCACATAGTGAATGAGAGAGTTGGAACCTAACCCAGGCAGACTGGCCCCAAAGCCAGTACTCTCAAGGCTTCACAGGTTAGCAAGGCTGCACCAGACCTACAGAAAACCTGGTCCTCTTGCATAACAAGAGAAAGAGTCCCCGGCTGCCTTCTAGCCGACTCCAGATTCTAGAGCACCACTGGGAGCTAAGGACTTGCAAACATGTGGAAAACATAATGGCTGTATTCGTTTCCTAGGGCTGCCTTAACAAATTACCACAAACTTGGTGGCTTAACCAATGGAGAGTTCCCTCACAGTTCTGGAGGCCAGAAGCCCAAAATCAAGATGCCGTCAGGGCCACGCTCCCTCTGAAAGCTCTAGGGCGGGATCCTCCCTGGACTCTTCCAGCTTCGGGAGGCTCCTGGCAATCCTTGGCTTATGTCAGCATAACTCCAACCTCTGTCTCTTCAGGGACTTCATTATGTATCCGTGTGTCCTTTCTGTCTCATATAAGAAAACTCTCATTTGATTTGGGGCTACTCTAATTCATATGATCTCGTCTTGATCCTTGCCACAGTTATATCCGCAAAGGCCCTATTTACAAGTCAGTTCCCTCTCGGAGGTTCTAGGTGGACATGAATTTGGGGGAGGGGGATGATATTCAACCTGCTACGATGGCCAAGATACATCTACCTAGTCCAGAAGAGAACAGGATCTACTGGAGAGCTTC
>NW_012153618.1:3486199-3489874 GCF_000956105.1 Propithecus coquereli | reverse complement strand
TAAGTCATTTTATGCCTATAAAGTCTATTCCTGAAAAAAATTATTTTGCTACTAAAAAAGACCATTCAGTTCACAAATTCTCTCTCCATGGCTTGGTGCTATCTTCCTGCACTATAATTAGCCACATGTATAGTTAATTATTATGAAAAAAGCAGAGCATCTCCTAATTTCTACAAAGTATTTATAATTTGATGATTTAACTGTGATTTCTCCTTCAGTTCCCACATCTACCCCCTAGCCACATGTCTTTCATGGTACTAAGATAATAAACATGCTTTTTCAAAATGACTGCAAAATGCTCATCAAGAACTTCATAAAGCTTTGATAGGCCTAATATGTATTTAGATTAAGCATTTCAATGCCTCTTTACCTTTTCTTGAGTTAAGAATTTCCTTATCTGTGATCCCCATTGCTAGAAAAATGCACATTTTTGTATAAACGCAAAATTTTGCAGATAATTTTAAAGAGATTTGAAATACTCTGAAGGCCATATATAGACCCCAGGCAAAGAATGCCAGCTTTGAGAATCAGCATTTACTATACATTTATTATGATAGTTAATCATTTCTTGAAAAAAAATGCTTTAGTTAGCTGGTAAAATTCATGTAAATAACGCACTTAATTTTGCCCCAAATCATGATTTTTTAGAAGAAAAAAATATTTAAAAATACAGTATTATAGATCAGAATCTTTAAATTCTCACAGAGTTAACCACCATGGTTTCCTTGTACATATGACTTAAGTTCATATGTACATATGGCCTGTAAGTGCTCTGAGGGCCAGGAATGGGTCTTATTCACCTCTCTCCCTACCACAGAGCCCAGCACGATGGCATATACATGGAGGGAGCTCAAACAATACCATTACTGTTGCTCTCGTTATTTAATTTTAAAAATTAGGAATGGTTACTGTGTATGTATATAAAAACTTAAGTTCATACTACCAAAAAAGCCATTTGTGTTTAAGCAGATATGTGACCTGGGGGAGAAAGATGAAAGAGGTATTTGGATTAATACGGGAGAAGCGTCAGCAGGCCTGCGGAGAAGGCAGTTGGAGAAGCTTTGTGTTGACAGTGCACATCCTTCCCTGTGGAAAAAGCAAGGAAGACACGATGCTCAGGGGCCCCCGGGAGCTACTGTTCTCAAGGAGCTGCAGCCCCTGTGTCTTTCCCAAGGAAGCAGTGGGCCCTAGGTTGGAGGAGTCTGTATAAAATGCACAGTCCTGTGCACCATTTCACATCTCAGTCGCCTCAAGGGATGACATCAGAATTACTAGGGAGTCACTCGTAAGTAGGTCAGTGCTTCCAAGGTACTTCTCCGAGTCCCTAATACTTCCTATCTGTATGCCAAAGCCTGAAGTCACTCTAATGTGAAAAAGTGTTTTCATTCTAACATTAGGGAAAAATATTTTGCTAAATATTGACTGAAATTCATTCACTCTAAATTTAATTACAAAAAGCTACAGTGAGCATACCTCCTCTCTGATTCCATTAATAAGAAGTATCAGCCAGGCACTAGCCATACCTGTAAACCTAGCACTTTGGGAGCCCGAGGTAAAAGGATTGCTTGAAGCCAAGAGTTTGAGACCAGCCTGGGCAACACAGTGAGACCCTGTCTCAAAAATAAATAAATAAATAAAAATGTGGATGAGTCAAAATTGGAGAAGGCACCAAAAATTAAGACTGGGGAAAAAGACAAATGGAAAAGACATTCCATTTTTCTTTAATATTGTTTCTGTTGTCTATCCCATTAGATAAGTGTATATAGAAATTTGTTGTAACAAAAAATTGTTTTATATGGCTAGTCATTTTCTTTTACAAAACTTCATGATTTATTAAGTTTGTAGATAATGATTTCTCCCCTTGTTTGATTAGTTTCCTTATAAAGAAATTTCATTCTTAGAGGTTTCACTAATTAAAATAAATTGACAATTAACATCTTGGCAGCAGAAGCTACTTCTTATTTATCTCTGTATCCCCAATGCCTAGGTCAGTGCCAGGCATAAATATTGTGCTCAGTGAAGATTATTATATGCATATTTCTTGAATGAAGGTAACGAAAATATCTATTGCAAATTTAAGTGATTTGTTAATTGATTTGAGAAAGGATTTGTGGTAACTTACAAAAAAATTATTCAATAAGAGGTAACATCAAATTTTAAAATCACTGTAAGAGTAAATTAGAAATAAAGCAAATTAAATGATGTTATATAGCTTATAAACAAATTTTTCTTACAAGTATACAAGATGTCAGCCAGGTACTGTGGTTCACGCCTATAATCCTAGCACTCTGGGAGACTGAGGCAGGAGGATCACTTGAGATCAGGAGTTCCAGACCAGCCTGAGCAAGAGTGAGACCCTATTTCTACTAAATTAGAAAAAAATTAGCCAGGTGTGGTGATATACATCTGTAGTCCCAGCTACTCAGGAGGCTGAGGCAGGAGGATCTCTTGAGCCCAAGAGTTTAAGGTTGCAGTGAGCTATGATGACCCCACTGCACTCTATCCAATGCAATAGCGTGAGAGAATGTCTTCAAAAATATGTATATACAAGATCTCTCTGTACATGGCTTGTATACTACCAGTTTAATATTATATAAGCATGTTTTAAACCATGATAAAGCAAATATTCCAACATCCCAAATTCTTCAAGCATTATGCCAACCCCAGAACATAATTTCTAGTATGTGATTAAGTCTTATATTTTTAAAAGGTGTTTCTCAATTGACTGCTTTACATAAATTATATAGTTATAAATGTGAATTATTGCCACATAAATTTTTCTTAGGCTTATGATAGAAATAAAGTAATCTTTTAAGTCTTAAAAATATTAATAAGAAAAGCCCAATTACGTGAATGCAGCTAATAATACCCGATGTTCATTCTGGCGGGTATTGTGCAAAGTTTTCAATGAATGTGAGTATCTTTCATGAAATATGAGAAACTTTGTTCATTTGCCCTTAGATGTAGGCCCCTTAGTCACCTGCATCCATTTTTTTTTCTTATTCTTTCATGTGGAACCTTTTCCACCAAGCTCTCATAAGACAACAAATGACCCAGTAGAGTACCTATTTAAAACATTATAAACAAACAAAGCTTCCCTGTTAGTTCCTATTCTTTAATATTTAATTAAAATGCTTCATCTCTCATTATAGAAATGTTTCATGTTCTAACCTCTAAGCCTCATTATTAGTTATAGTTTGGTTAGATTTTTAAATAGAACTCAAGTTTTTCTCAGTGATTCAGACAAGAAGAAAGAGTACCACATGGAGTACCTGTCAGCCTGTTCCAGGAAAGCATCTTTAATTGGACATCTCTCTCCTCTTCATTAGCTAATCCTGTTAGTTTATGAAGCAAGTATAAGTGGGTTTCAAAATAAATCAAGGTGCTGAATTTTTCTTTCTCATCCTGAGAAAAAATGATCCTAGGTGGACTGAGTCCTGCTCTTTCTTATGTACTATCCTCATATCAACAATTACAGATTTTCTAGGTAACTTACTGTCTTTGTCATTTTGGGATGCTGTAACAAAATACTGTAGACTGGGTGGTTTATAAACAGTGGAAGTTTATGATTCATAGATCTGGAGGCCAGAAGTCCAAGACCAGGCTGGCAAGCATGGTCAGGTTCTGGTGTGGGCGCTCTTCTGGGTGGCAGACTGCCAACTTCTTGTATCTTTA
>NW_012153618.1:3481146-3482424 GCF_000956105.1 Propithecus coquereli | reverse complement strand
TTTTGGCAAAATATTAAAAACTCTTACTGTCAGTAATGAATGTAAAAGAAAAGAAAAAATTAGTAAAACTTTTCATAATATTGAATTAGTACACATTTAACTGTATTTTAAACATTTGAAACTTTGAGATTAAAGTGTTGTATTTCTTTCGTTAAAAAACCTATCAGGAGTAGCTGGAGCAGTACTTCCCTCCCTCTGCTCATTATGTGACTTACAATATGGGTCAAGAGTCTTTCCTACCGGCATGTTCCTTTCTGCATTTGGATCCGCTTCCAGCATTTTATCCCATGCACTTTCAATGCTATGAAACATCTTTGGAGTTCCTTTAATGTAAAGTGCTGTGCTGACATCACTTCCTCTGGGACATCTTCATCTTTTTTTGTCACAATCACTTTTCTTATTTATGTAGCTCAGTTTGCATCAGTAAATTCCTCTGGCTGCAAATCTAGGGTCTCAAACAAGGGCACACTCAGCTATTTCTTCTATAACTCCACCTACGTTCAATTCAAATTTCACTTTCAACATTATCACTCTTTGTTTTTTGATGAACTTGTACCTTAGTTGGCCAATTCCTTCTTTCTAGTGTCCATTTTGGAAAGATGCTGTTGCTGGGAAACAAGGAGGCAACACAATATGTGTTTTGCTGTATGTGCGTGAAAAGAATAACATCCGTGCAGTGACCAATCATCAACAGACTTTGGAAGAAATGATGTGATTGGTCACTGATCAGGATGCACCTCTGTTCTGTATGTACAGATGCTGCTCAATTTATGATGGGGTTACATCCTGATAAGTTAATGGCAAGCTGAAAATACATCATAAGTCGAAAATGTGCTTAATACACCTAACCTATGAAACATCATAGCTTAGCCTAGCCCACCTTAAAGGTACTCAGAACATTTACATTAGCTTATAGTTGGGCAAAATCGTCTAACACAAAGCCTATTTTATAATAAAGTGTTGAATATTTCATGTAATTTATTGAAAAACAGAATGGTTGTACGTATGGGTATTAGAAGTGTAGTTTCTCCTGAATGCATATGATTTTCACACCATCATAAAGTCAAAAAATCATACCAGTCAAAAAGTAAACATCATAAGTCAGGCATCATCTGTAGTGTTTTTGAGCAGAAGAGCTAGTAATTAATAATGAAACTTGGACATTGTGTATATGCATAATGAAGTTTGTGTATTACACAATTACACTTAATATACCATGGTAACTGAAATTTGACTCATGTTGGGAGACTAATGTATTTAAACCATAGTAACTGAAAT
>NW_012153618.1:3465319-3479601 GCF_000956105.1 Propithecus coquereli | reverse complement strand
AGTATCTTTTAATAAATTACATTTTTAAACTATGGCTGGTGTATAGAAATACAGTTTTTGACAACTTGAGATATAATTCAAATGCATTTAATTTACTCATTTCAAGTGTATAAATCAAAGCTTCTGTTCTTTGAAATATATATTATAATCATTTAGTGTGAATTCTTGTCTGGCCTCTTTTACTCAACAATGTCTCTGAGATTCATTCAAGTTGTTTTGTGTAGTTATGTCCATTTATTTTTATTGTTTTCTAGTGTTTTATTGTATAAATACATCACCATTTATATATCCAGTTTCCAGTTTGAGGCTATTACTAATTGTGCTTTTTTTCCTAGAATTTCCTTTTGGCTCATTTTAAATCTGCCCAGCTTTCTAGGGAGTATTTTGTTCTTTTCTTCTGTTTTCAATTTCTTTTCACCTGTCTTATAGCATTTTAAGCATACTTGTTTTATATCTTATTTATAATTATTCCATTATCTTTAGGGTTTAGAAGTTCTTTACTGACACTTCTGCACAGTGGCTTATTTCCTCATTTGATTTGTGATTTTTTGTTATTTTTTTTATCTTCTGCATAATTTATGGGACTAATGTAGTCTTGGGTTGATGTTGATCTGTCCTGCAAGGATTTGAGTTTGCTTCTACAGGTGTTTTGATACATAATCTGGGTTGGGCTTATGCTAATTTCTTGGCTTGGGCTTTCTTGGACACTCAAATACTGTAAATTCAAACTATAAACCTATGTAAGGGCAGGCCTATGGCTACGAATTCTTGATGGGTATTTTTTGTTATCCAGTATCCAGGCCAAGACAGATGACGCCATAGCCATTTCCTGTGGCTTGTAGGCAGCTGTGTGTCCTAGTGCAGCCCATCCTTGAAGGCATAGCCTTCAGGCATCTCAGCTCTGTGCAGCCTCTGGGTCCCAGCACTCTGCCCTGTGGGAGCCCAAGACATTTTCCTGTCCCTGGCAGGCCGTGTAACTCAATCTTCTTGCTTTTCAAAATAAGGAAATGTCCCCAGATAAGTGCCGGCTCACCACTCTGACGTCTTCCCCTTCTTTCTATGCCATTGAGACTTTCTCAAGTCCTCCGCCATGCGTTAAAAGGACACTTGTTATCTTTTATGCAGCATTTGTAGGAATTATTTCAGAGATTCGCAGAACCCCCAGTCTGTTCTAATACCAGAAATAGAAAGTAGAACAGTAGTTGCTAGGGTCTGGGGGAGGGGGAAATAGGGTGTTGCTATTCAATCAGTATGAAATTTTAGTTACATAAGATAAAAACATTCAAGAGATCTGCTGAGAAGCATTATGCCTACAGGTAACAATACTGCATTGTGCTCTTAAAAATTTGTTAAGAGAATATATCTCATGTTAAGTGTTCTTACCACAATAAAAAAAAATGTAAGAATTAAAGACTATTTTCGGAATAAAAGCAAAATAAAACCTCAAATGAATTTACAGTTGCCTAGTGAAGTGTGTCACACTGATAATAAATAAAAGTGTAAAACATTCATACTCCTCACTCCCTTTTAGTTATCAGGAATTAATTAACATTTTACTTTCTTTCAAGTAAGGATTCCAAGTTCCTGATAATCTGACTTTCAAAGGTACAAGTAACAGTATCCTTAAAAATCAGACCATCAGAAAGGATTCTTTTGCCACTGTACGTAACACTACAATGATACCCTGGAATGTAGCCTGTGGCTGTGCACAGGACAGCTGTAGGAAACATTGCTGGAAGTGGAATTGCTGGTTAAAGGTAGGAGAAATTTAAATTTTCTAACTCTCAAGTCACGCCATTCAGCATCCCTTCCGCAAACTGTAATGCTGCCTCTTTCTCCACACCCTCACCAACAGAGCGACCCGTCATGCTTCTTGTCTTTGATAACTTGATAAGGGGAAAATGGCATCTCATTATAGTTTAAATTTGCTTTTCTCTTATTGTTCATGAGTGACATGCATTAACCCCAGTCAAATGAACAAGTAGCTGACCATCTGGGAGTATTCACAGTGATGAAAGTGTGAGGTATAGATGCGGTGCAGGAGAAGCCTGTGAGAGTGCATTTCCACCCCCGCCACAACACGCTGGCAGTAGAAAGTCGTTCTTACACTGACCTTGTTCAAGGTAAGAGAGCTATTGTTCCAGTGCGTTGGTTTCAAGGACTTTCCTCCATGCAGAATAAATAGAACTAAAATATCACTAAAGCTCTAAGTAAGCAGATTACGTGCTGTCAACAGTGAATGCCCAATGTGTCCACAATGCGAGAACTTAAGTAGATAGAGGTATTAACTGTCATTTTATTTGAAAGAAGCCAAAAATGTTGTGCTCACATCATATTCCGTAAAACCTATTCTTTGAAAATGGCTGCCACAGTCCCAGGCATCACAGGGAGACAGAGACACAATGTCTATCAGAAGAAAAGAGACTGTTACTTTATTGTATATCCATGTTTGAAGGAAAAAAAACACTTTCTCAAAAATTTCTAAGCAGACCTCCTCTTGTGTATCACTGACCAAAACTAAATCATTGAATCATATGTCAACCCCTAAGTCAATCAATTATTGGTGTGGGGAATAGAATTTCCCTGATTGCCTTAGATTAATTGATTTGTATGCAAGATTTACATGCTCTACAGCAAAGGAAAACATGGGTATGACTACTGGTTAAGTACATAATACTGTCTGATGTAGAGAGCAAATACGTTTGATGGTATTGTTTGTAGTAAAGTTAAGTAACTTCGTGAATAAAATGGGCCTATGTAGAATTTCTTGGTGGCACTTGCTGGGCAAAATTTATTAATAAATTCTTGCAAAATGAAGGACTGTGTACATGGAAACAAAATAGTGTTAGTTGATACAATTTGGTACATGGAAATTAATCATGGTTTGTTTTTTGAGCCATATATATGATAATACTCAGAAAGATGTATAATAATGCAGTGCTTCTAAATGATTACAACACTTAGTTCTCCACACAAATTATTTCATATTCTCTAAGATAGTATTCAAGGTGTTAAAGTCCTAATTTGGAGCTCACTCATGACAGCATTTATAGGAAAATGGGTTCTGAATTCCAAACAACAGGTTCATGAATGAATTGGAACAGAGCCCACTCACCAGCTGGGAGATGGCCAGTACTGTCAGGTTTCAGTCTGAAATGTCGGTTCTTAGTTGGCTCATGGCCAAAGAATGACCAGACACACCAAAGTAAGGGAAGCACAAAAATGAGGTTTATTGAGGAGAGAAAGGTAGGATTGTAGAGCAAGAGCAAGATATAGGTTTACAGAGCATGATACAGATGGCATGGATGATGACCAGACCCATTGTAGCAGCAAAGGGAGAGCAAAAGGAAAGGCACAAAAAAAGGGACTGGTTATGGTCTGTGTCATGTTTTATAGTGCCCAGTTTGAGACCTCCCTAGTGGCTCAGACGTCACCATGGAACCACTTCTATTGGACAGTTGGGAGTTGCATTACTGCACATGCAGGTTGTTCTAGGTCAATTTCTGGACTCTATGGTACCTATGCGACTTGGCCCGTGGGCTAGAGAGTCCTCTGCATTCTTTTGTAGCTGGCCACTAAGTTATGATTGGCAGATTCGTAAGGTGTTCCCTCCTCCCCAGGTATGGCAGTTGCTCAAGACAGTATTAGAGTGGGGCAGACCAAGACGGAGGCCTGGGGCCCACCCTCCTCCTTCTTCCCAGGTGGGGCAATTGCCCCAAGGCAACAGCACCCATTTTCGTCCATAGGAGACCTGGAATCCCTTGCTATCTACCCAACCGCATGACTTCACTTTAAACCTGATACTTGAGCATGAATTTTAAAAAGAAATAGAAGCAAATACGAAAAAAAATCCCACCTCTCTTTGACACAGTCTGGCAATGAGCTTTGTACTACTTAGGAATGGAATATAGTTTTATTTCACCTAAACAGCCACAAATAATAATAACAAAACCTCACACAGAAACACTGAGAAAGGGCGTTTGATGAATGAAATACTATCATTCTTTATTGTAGAGTTATTTACTAGACATCCCGGAGAGATCCTAATCACCATTTACCACAACTTTGGCCAATTTTCGTAAATCCACACACCAAACTCTACTGATGAAATGAACTACCTTAGCCACGAATAGTAGCTCTGTTACTCCATGGATGTTACCAGAACATAGGCGCGGCCACCTCCGCAAATCCTCTTGGAATGTGAGGCCCCGGCTGCCCCTTGTGGCTGTAAAGAGATGGAGGAGCAGACAGTTTTCAAATCATTAGCCAAACACTGAGAATCCATCCGCACAGCTCGGAGACCTCAACAGGCTTGGAGGCCAATTATAATTAAAGGGAGTAATGCTCCAGGTTAAAGGGAAGCAAGCACTCCGGTGGAACCAACTAGAAAATATCCGCCAACCGCAGAGGGCGCTGTGCTGGAATTGGGGCAGGCCGGCCTAGTGCCTGCTCGCCTGATTGAAGGAAGCCCGACTGAGAGAGAAGGTTTCAGTAAAGAAAATTAGACAAGATTTTGTTTTTATGTGAAGTTCTTGTGAGAAGGATGTCAGGACAAAACATTTTCTGTTACTATTTTC
Source organism: Propithecus coquereli (assembly GCF_000956105.1). Taxonomy (NCBI): domain Eukaryota; kingdom Metazoa; phylum Chordata; class Mammalia; order Primates; family Indriidae; genus Propithecus; species Propithecus coquereli. Next base: position 3,475,024 of record NW_012153618.1, on the reverse strand, counting down.
TTATTGTTGAACCCCAGGAGCATGCCCTTGAGTTTTTATAAACCCAGGTAACGTTTTTTTTTTTTTTGGTTTTAACCCTTTTTTTTTTTTTACCGGCTTTTTCCGGGGTTGCCGGTTTTTTGTGGGGACTTCCTTTTTCTTTTGCTTAAGGGAATTCCCTTTTTTTCCCCTTTTATTTTTTGGTTGTTTTTTTTTTTTAAGTTTGCAATTGGCGGCCTTTTTTTTTGTTTTGAAGGGGCTTTATTGGTTTTTTTAGCGCATCAGATGGGTAAGGGCTGACGTCTTCCATGCCGAGCTGGCTCTGCCCGGTTCCCTGAGGCTCCTTGTGTGTCACATCCAACTCAGCAACAGGAAATGGCTCTCCTGCAGCTAAGGTGGCACAGGGCGCTCTGCTCATAAATCCAAGGACACAGAGGCACTCCTGGGTAAGGAGCCACCCACACCGGGAAGGCAGGCATTCACGAGACCCAGTATCACGGAGAATGGGCCTTGCTGCTGCTGTTCTGTGCAAATGATCACAGACCAGAGGTGAAACATGATTCCGAACCGCCGCACTATTTAGCATCACTTAATTTGTAGCCAACATGTTAACTGACCTGGAAAGATTAGAATCTCATTTTCAAGTTTCCCTTAAATATCCCCAGATCCAAACACACACCACTTTCATCCTCAAAGGGCATTTTACTTCAGAGGCAGATCCTTCTGCCTGCATTTTTTTCTTTAATGCCAGTAAGAAAATTGGTTTCTTTTTCCCACCAGATTTCAGTCCAGAATACAAAGAGATTAATAAGCAGCTTTCAAAATGGAAGTTTCCAGGTGAGAGATTTCACCACTATTTTGTAGATCTGGTGGATTAGGAGACATATTTTCTGTATTTTAGGAACTCAAATTCTAATCCTTTCCAATTCACCAACTCCCTTTATCCAAACACATGGTATCAGAGTCTAATGAAAGGGGCTGTTTGCTTCCGATTCCAAGCTGCCCTTACAACTACGTTTACAAGTAAGTATTTTGAAGCCAAGAAAATTGACAAGTCCTGAAATTGATCTGTACAGCTCTTATTTGGGGCTCCAAATGTTATACAAGAAAGCCCATGCCCCTGTGATTTGGACATCAGTTTTGAATTAAGATGCCCAGTCTCTTTCATCTGCCTGCGTATGTATTCCACGTCCTCTGCAGAGGACTGCGTGGGTGAGCTTGTCCCCTCCTAAGGAGGTCTGTTTATGCTGGAGTCCCCAACCTCTTTGTGGAGATGGTGCCAACGGTAACACCTCTGTCTGCCTGTGCCTGCCCTGGTGCCTGATTTCTGTTGGTTGAACTATTCCGATGGCTTTGATATGACCTTCCCAAATGTGCTGCTTCCCACTGTGACCGCCCGTTGCGTTCTCTCCAAGCTGATGTCACCCGGGTGCTCTGGTGAAACCGGCTGTGTACATTATCACTCGCTAGCAGTGTTCATATCAAACTGTGCATGTCTAGCTTATCTGGGGAAAGCGGTTGAAGAGAGGCAGAGGTGGGGAGATAAAAGAGGACAGCAAAATCACAAGGCTTCACAAGAGAAACTGCTTGCTTATAAAGAATTTATTTTTCTGATGACAAAAGCCATATATGCTCGTCAAAATTTTGGAAAATACAGAGAAGCTTAAAGAAGGAAAAAGTTACCATGATCATACTACCCAGCTAACATATTGCTGTACTTATAGCATGTAAATTTCTGGTTGTCAAGTTAGAAGGTGTCTTTCCCTGATCATATAGGTTTTTAATACTGTTAGCTCTTAAGTTATAAATGGAAGATTTCTAAGGGGTGTGTTTCGGGAATATCGTTTCTTCCCTTTCTTCAGCAGATTTGTCAAACTATTTAGCTTTCTTGACTAGTAGATACTAAGGACAGAGCATCTTCCTTTCCAAAATTCTTAAAAAGGCAAGTCTTATTCATTTTGGATTTAAGGAGAAACATTCGGGAAGGATATTTCATCAAACCCAATTCATATATCATGCATTGTAATGATGCAGGACACAGCACACAGGATCTCTGGATGGATGACCACAAGTTATACCAACGTTGGTTCAGCAGCAGTCCTGCCCTGAGCTCTACGCTTCTCGTCTGCATGAGGTTGCCCAATTCAGTCACTGAAACATACGAAAGGAAAATGAAAGTGTTTTCCTAAACAATTAAATATTTTCTAAAATCTGTCAATATAAAACTAACTGCTGCTATCCCAGTTCATCTGGCAAACAAAGAAACTACATTTTAATAAATGTTTCAAAGTGAAGCAGATATAAGAGATAATCAAATTATTTGTGTTTGCATGAGACTTGGAATTGTGAAAATGTTTTCATATCTAGCGTACAAAAAGGTTGTTTATGTTAAAAATTGATAGTAACTAAATAGATAGGACCAAAAGATTATTAATAATATGAATTAAAATGAGCTCTGAGGTTGTTTCCACAAACTATAAAATTTGGCTAAAATCTGTTCTGTGCATATATTCTAGTTTTAGAATTTAAACTCGAACTAGAATCTACCATCTAACTGGTAACTAGTATCTGACTGAATCCAAACTAACGTAGATTCTAAAACCATAGCAACACTACTCAGAAGTACATGCTGCTAAGATCGTCTACCATAGAGATTAATAAGAAACGTCCATCTATCTTAAGAGTGATGTAGAAACCGATAGCAGTGGAGTATATTCCAGTGAATGATACAAGCTATAATCCTTTTAACCTTTTTCCAAATATACATTATATTTGTGAAAAATATGGCTTCAGAACTGGCAAAAGAATGCCCGGTCAAAATAAGATCGGCTACCCAAAATTCTAATGGCCCAAGCTTTTTTGTTTTTGTTTTCGTTAAAGGCAGTGATAGAACATTTTTAATCTTCTTGTACAAGATTTTATAAGACACAAATGCTTCCTATTAAAACTCACTGCAAAGACAGAAAGAAAAAAGCACTCACAGATGCACGCAGATGCCAAGAACTCTCTCAGAGCATCTCAGGAGCTCTTGCTGCTCCCTACAAACTATGTTTTTCGTCACATTGGGGAAAATAACGTGATTGGTACCTGCACTTTCTGACACCAATCTCACATCTAATCTCTGTGGCTTTATGAATATCTACAAGGGACCCAAGGCCTAATTGAAACCGCTGCTAACCATTGATTTATTCAGCTGTTAGTACCATGTAGTTTATGGGGACTCTGTAAATATGGGCTGATGATAGTAATGGTCAAGTTCCCATAATTTCTTAATGTCCGTTTATTTATTCATAATATTTATGGTTATAAGATAGAATCCAGTGATTATCTGTGCTGGGGGCAGAAAATTCATTTCTAAAGGATGACAGTAAATATAAGCACGTTGTTGGCTGAATTTTCAGAAACATATTTCAAGAACCAAACACGAACAGCTGAGGAAAAAAACCACACCATGAACCAGAATCATACGAAACAGCCACAGAATGGGAAAGGAGAAGATACGACAGTTTGAGGAATTTAAGTTATATTTGAAATGACATTGAACATTCAGTGTATGTTGGGAGAGGGAAACTGAGGCATCTTTTGATCCAGTGGAGAAAGTGACCAAGATGCAGGATGTTCAGAAGCATCCCGCAGAGTGGTTGCCAACCCCAGCCTCTGTCTTATGAGTACATTCCACACACTTTCAGTGTTGGCACGGAGAGAGCTTGACTTACACGACAGAACACCAGACAGCGTCACAGGCTGGGCTTCCATCTAACCAAGCTTTTTGTGTGTTTAGTTCATTTTCCTGGACTGACAAGTTGCGGGGAGGCCCGGGCCATAGTATCCTTTTCCTTCTCAGTTGATCCAGAGCTTCCAGAAATCTGAAGACCAGAGAACTCAAGGTCTCCTCCAACCTTATAATTTTGTGAAATCATGATTTGGAATTTGGAGCATGTTATTGGTGGCAAGTGTCTCGTTCCTGCCTTGGCTTTTCTCCTTGCCTTCCCCACACCCAGTGCAGTCTGTGTTAGGGTCGGGCTCTGAATATACCTACCGGATTTACGCGTAGTGATGCATGTGTTGATCTCTTAGTGGTGTGAAAATAATTTTACAAAGAATCCCACTAAATTTTCTTTGACGTGGCCGTCACATTCCTCCTTGATATAGTCCCAGATCTCCCCTGGTCTTCTGGGGTGGTGAGAGCACCCCTTCCAGCGTCACTCTGGGAATGCTCGCTCTTTTCACAGACCTCCCACAGGCCCGAAACTTCCCACTTGCGGGTACAGAATGCTGCCTACTGAAATCTTACTCTTCAATGCCTCGTTCTGATCTGTTTCGTTCAGAGACATTCTTTGCTTACTCCTCTGAGCAACCAGAAACCAAAGGACGTTGCTTGACCTTTACTTGTCACGTAATTGGGGTATATGTCATAACGAGCAGTATAACTGTTGTTTTTCCACACTGGATTAAATACCTTTCTAAGGAAAGGGCTACTTTTTATTCTTCTTTTAATCTCCACCACTACCTGGCATGCAGAAAAATGAAAAGAAAGTTCTGTACTCTGTACTGAAAACAACGAAAAGCAAGAGCAATTCATCTTGTTTTTATCACTAGTCTCAGATTAACTACATTTTCAGTTTTACTAGACTATATATCTGTGTGATCTAGGCAGGCATATTTTTTCCAAAATATATAAAAGAACAAAATAAAAGTACAAGTTGTGATTTGCGAAGATAAATGACTGAACTTTTGAATTTTTACTATCATATTCTCACTCCAGTAATAAATCATCTTTGAGAATTCATATTAATTTTGGTCAAGAAATATACACGTTAAAGCCATTTAGTTAATTTTATTCCTTTTTTTTCACACTGGAAGGACTAAGTGAATAAAGAAGGAGTGAGTTTTATGATTGTACACCCCACAGCTTCAGTAAAACAATATTGTTTCCTTCAATATATTTATCATCTGCCTTAAAACCATAGAATCTGGCTTAAGCTAAAGCAACTATATTTTCCTTTTTTACAATAAACACCTTTAATTACCTTCCTTGAAACTATTTTGTTGCAACATACAATGTGTTTGTCTCCCGAGGTGAGTGTGAAAAAGAAGCCCAGCATGACTGAATGCTGCTATAATTAAAGAAAAACTAAAAAGGTCAAAAGCGAGGATGTGGTAAATTTCAGGCAACGCCTGAGAACAGGCGCCACATGTCACTGTGTGCTGAGACCGTCAATCATTGCATTGGTTATTGGATAATTTCTGTATGTCTTCTTCTCAATCTAGTGCCCACATTAAGCAGGAATGTATCACGTTTTAATTAGCACCTGTTTTATTTCTCCACCTTCTGTAGACTGTTGAGTGAATTTCTAACAATAAAGCCAGAAGGAAAAATAATGCCAATATGGTTGGACAAGCAGTTTCAGAATCAAGGTAGGATGGTTTTTGGGGTTTTTTGTTTTGTTTTGTTTTTTGGACTTAATCTCCCTCATGTTAGCTCAATGAAATTTATTAAACACACATGAATCACCTGTTACCGTATCCACCTGTGTTGGCCGGGTATTAGGGACACAAAGGAACAATAAGACATGCTCTCTGCCCTAAAGGGGCTTATTGTTGAGAAGGAACACACAGTCTTATAAACAGGTGGGTAAAATCCCACATGAGCTGCAGTATGCTGGAAGTCAGTCCAGGGTGGCCTGAGTAGACTATGGCCAGTCCGTGTGTGTGGAAAAGAGGAGGGACACTCTCTAGACCCCGGGTGCTGAGTTCTGAAACATGAGAAGGGTTTCCAGGGTGCCAGTGGTGGAGGAAACACCTCACTCCTGAAGAACCGAGGGCCTCATCCAATATCATTGAGCATCTCACCACGCGAGGGAGGGGCTGGTCCCAGGGACACAGTGGTGGGTCGAAAGTCAAAGTGCACTGTCGGAGGGCTTAGGGTGGGAAATACAGACAGGGGAACAGGCAGGTGCTCACAGTGCAAGAAACTGGAGGCTCGCAGAGAACGACACCAAACGCACGTAGACTTGGGAAATCAGGACGGACTTCCCCAAAGACCCAGCTGTTTGCTCCAAAGCTGTGGGGTCAGGCGTGGAGCACGGGGGAGGGTGGAGGAAGGGATCGCATACTGTAAACCGGCTCTGGCTTTCCCCTTGTTTGGTTGTCATGAGAGGCACTGTGTCACTGCCTCCAGTGGATGCAAAGGATGCGCCTGCAGAACAGAGCACTGTGGCCATCCCTGGGGTGTTGACGGTGATGTCCCCTGCTCTGTCCTCCCCCACACCCTCTCTCGATGCCTGTAGTCTCTTTTCGCTTCCCACTTAGAATCCCTTTGCCCCAACCCGATCCAAGATTTAAAGTTGTCATTATGGTTCTTTAAATCAAGACTTTTTGATGACAACAAAAGGAGGGTTTTTTTAATTAATGATAGATCGTATACTTTGAAATAAGAGCTCCATGTCACTAGCTGTATACAGTAGCATACAAGACGGTATAAAGGATATCTCGTGTGACTTTTCCCTACGGATGGGTGACAACCCTAATGACTGTGCTGTGGGAATACTTGCTTCTGTCAGGGTGCCCCATGTGATTTTGGACTGGCCTGTATTGACATGTTCTTTTTTTTTTTTTTCTTTTACTTCTCATAGAGTGTTTTAGTTTCGTTTTTTTTTTTGTTTTTTCGTGAACTCTGAATGGCTGCCTGATGCTTTCAGCACCCTGGCATGAGCCTGTGTCTGCAGTCTCTCTCCCAGCCATGCTGTCTGCTGGATCAGCAGTGTTAGGAAAATGACAAGAACAGACCTTTTGAAGCCCGATTGTCAGAAAGCGCTTCTTCAGGCTTGAAATCTGAACATTAAACACATTTCCTGAAATGTGGCCCTGTGACACTGCCTAGCAGTGCCATTAAATATCCCACAGGCAGTAATAGCTTAAGACTATTGCGTTCAGTCACTTTTTTGGGTTCCACTAGTAGCAATCCCCATCCCTGCCATCGTCATTATCACGGAGCACCGCCATAATGACAATTATAAAGATGTTAGGGAGCTGAGACAAGTCATTCTGAATTAAATCTCAGCTCCATAGCTCCTCTGAAATTGCCCATTCCCTGTGTCCTTGTTGTTTCCCCGCCCAAAAGTGAAGAGAGGAGATGAAAGCCTCTTGAGTACTGCACAAAATACATCATAAACTTGGGAATAATCAACATTAACTGTATTCAGCAGAGAGAGATGCACTGTGACTAAGTTTTACTGAATTTTAATGACATAATTTTTAGCCCAGAAAGCGTGCTCATGTGTGCCAGAGTGATTAATGATACAGTTTATGCAGCTCATTGGTCATATTTAAATTAGTTTAAATATTCATCTGTTGTTTTGTTATGATGAATCTCCGTGTTTCTTTTTATTTCTGTTTCCCCTTGAGTGCTTCCTCTTGTCTGGTGGAAGATGTTTTCCTGAATTGGGAAAGAAATGTCAATGACCCTCTAGGCGACGATGCACCCAGGCTGCCAAAGATTAGAGGAGATGAGGCGGTAAACACTTCACTTCACACTGTGAAATGCACACAGAGCTGCACCATCTTCTTGGGGAGATGTCTTGGTGGACTCAGTAGATGCCAGATCAATTTTCTGATTTGTGACAAATGAAGCCAACGGATGAAGTCAGATACTGTTTGATAGCCTGAGGACTTCCTTTAAAATCCAACCTCCTGACAGTTTTCTTTCTTTCATGTACATTCATAATTTAAATTTTGAGTTGGAAATTCCAAGAACTCAGCTTCCTGGAATTTTATGAATTTTCTTCCCAAACAGGAAGCTTGCCAGACATTGAAATTGCATTTGTGGTGAAGAAAGGAGAGGCCATAAGAGTAACTTAATGAGACCTTTTATAACAGAACTTGAAGATTTTTCGCATACACGTAACGGGAGGCCTGCGCTAGACACTGTCCTGACTATCACAACACCTAGAGGTAGAAAACGTTGCCTTTTCATGCTGTAGCCTTGAGAGTACAATTTACAAATAGTCGACCCCATACTTCTCCTACTTGTGAATCACCCATATCGATCAACCTTTAAAATGTAAGAAAGGTCTTTATAACAGCCTGAGAATTAATCGTTATAGAGCTGGTTAGAAATAGAATGGAAAATTCCAGACACCAAGGAGAGTTAGAGGTCAGCTTCACAGACAAGTCCATTAGTTTGATGGTCGTGGCCTCCGTACCAGCTGGGCATGTTCCTTCACCTGTTGTTCTCTTCCTTATCTCCCAGCCCCAGTGAAAGGAAACAAGGTGTGGTGTACACACACGTCTGGCTGTGAAAGTATCTGTGCACGATGCTGGAAACATAGGGTCTCCAAATTCTCCAGCCTTGGGGGCTGCCCTCTCTACTAATATCTAAATCAAGTACTACAGTCCTCCACGACCCTTTACTGTAGGAAATCCAACTCTGTTCCCCACATTATCAATGATTCCTGGGCGTGCTCAGGGAGGGCATGCATTCTCCAGGCAGTCACCTCTCCCTTCTATTCTCAAACTGTTTAGCACTCACCGTTGAACACGTTATTGCCGTGCGTCTAATGATTGGCTTTTTTCTACTTTATTTGGCCCCAAACATGGACACTATAACCCAACTAATGTGATTCTATTATAACGTGGTGTAAGTTTTTACTGAAGGTGAGAATCATTAAATTGCACGTGGGATATTATTGTTAAAGTTTGTCATCCATTAAGGTACAGGGAGTCCTTCACAGGCAGCCATCTTTTTCCTTGGGCCCCTCCATCAGCCATGCTCTAAGGACCCCATGCTCCTGTCTCCTCCCTTCCCTGAGTTCTGTAGGACTCAACTTTGTGTCTTGGAAGCAGTCAGAGGGGAAATCAAATACTGATACCTTAGTGCTCAAAGCAATTTGGAGTCCCGCTTCACAGCCTCTCTTTTTCCCGGGACTAGTTAATCTCTGTTACATTTTCTACACTTCTGTACTTGCCATTCTCTGCCATAACCTGCAGGTTATAATTGAATTGTGAGTGACCCTCCCCCAAAGTCCATTCTATCTCATTTTAATGCTAATGAATAAAGGTTTGTAATTATCCATAATGAGAGAAAACAACAGCATCCTTTTCATAAAGAGATGTTTGAAAGCAAATATTTTTGGAAATTATATTCAAAGGCTTATGTGGCTAGATGATGGGTTCTAATGTGCTTAGAGCCTTGCTAATATATTATTATGTGGTAATCTCCCTCTTGGTGTTGTCACACTGTACTGTTTGCCCTAGCTCAGAACGTGTAGGGCTTTCTGACCTGGGAGGAAGAGGCAAGGCAGGGGCAGAGCCTGGCCACATCCCTCAGGACAAAGCAGGTGACTGTTAACTCCGCCTTCCAGGAAATGGCTCACCTTAAAAAATAAAGAAAACATACACATTTTTTTCAGACTGTATATTTGTCAGCATAGAAAAACCATTGGTAGCATTCTGAATAGGGAGAATTGAGTGGGAAGCAGCTTGTGTAGCATAATGAGCACTAAATTTGGAGTCCAGAGAGTAACTAGGTTTCTCATCCTACCTCGGATGCCTTTGCACTTTGGGAAAGTTATTTACCTTCTCTGGGCTTCAGATTCCTCATTTTTAAAATTCAGAGTCTGGACTAGATAACCTCCCACCTCTGCCACAGCTCAAAAACTATGTAAGACTAATAATGTTAAAGCTGCAACATTCCAATCAGATTTAGAACCCTAATCATCTGGCTAC
>NW_012153618.1:3438010-3463389 GCF_000956105.1 Propithecus coquereli | reverse complement strand
GGAGCCCTGAAACTGTGACAGCTCTTGAAGTCTCCCTGTTCTTGGAAAACACACCTTCAGTTTTAGATTTGGAGAAAGAGCAATCACAATAGTTTGACAACTGGGAGAAAAGTATATATTTCCTTTCATATTTCTCCAAATCTCAATCGTATTTTGTACATAGTTTCCATTTTTCATTATTAAAATGTTGTTATTTTCAGGCAGCCCTGGAGAAGGACTGTGCTCTGTAAAGATTTGGATCTCCTTTTGGGCAATACACTCAATTATTCTAGGAGATGTTAATTTGAGTGGGTTTTCATCGTTCCATCTATTATGTTTGTAAATTTTCCTTTTTGATTATTCTAGTCAGGTAATGGTGAGCTCAGCGAAGTAAACACATGTACAACTCCAAAGTTCTATGCTTAATGTCAGTTATAAATTTCACCAAGGAGCTAGAAAAGCAGCTATAATAACGAATATTCTAATTAGTCTTAGAGGCATTAAGCTGCAGAAAATATGGAAATTTTTTTTCTCTTGCAGAGTTTGCTAATTGCCCCCAACAATAGGTATGAATCTCTCTTGTTATACTTGCGGAAAATATATGGGTTTGACTTCCATCTGGGACACTCTAGAGAAATAAAGGAAGTTGCATAAGATTTTTAATGTTGTGTACAGCTAGAGAGAACAGTTATGTGGCTGCTGAAATGAAAATACATAATAATATTCTCTCTACATACACACTCTGAAAACACGTTGGGGTTAATGGAGATACTGTTCCCACTCTACAGTTGATGGTCTCCATAAATGTCAGCACAGCATCTATACCATATTTTAATTACAATTTTAAACCTGCAAGTGTAATACCTTGACTTTACAGTAATCTTAGGGAAAACATATGACCATATTTTATGCCATCAAGTATGAATTTGTAGAATAATTTTTGAGCATCTAGTGATGTGAAGACTATACAACTGTTTGCTGATAAAAGTTGAGGAGTTGTATTGGTGACCAAAATATGAAAATAAGACCAATTATCTGCAACTGATTCCCAAGGGGTATTTGTACTACTGCTTTATGTTTGGCAGAATTGTGGTAGAGAGGAAGAGGAAGAAAGTCTAAGTGTTTGAAATTATTTTTACATCCTAGAATCAAGGCCTTCTTAACCCTCAGAGGACAGACACCTGGTGAATTGCGTGTGCCGGGGAACAGCATCTTCCAGGTTCTAGTCTAGGGCTTGGCGTTTGTCTGCGTTGCTTCCCAGCTGCTGTAGCCCAGCCCAATTAGCAAGTCCTGCTGGTCCCTCCGGAGTTTATCCTCTTTCGACCTCTCTAATTTGAATTATTCTGTGTCATCAACAAAGATTTGACAGTTGGGCCTCAGTGAAATCAGAAACTAGAATTGCAATTAGAGCTTCTTAATCATTGTGCATATCGTGTTGTTGCATGGGGAAAATATTGGAATCTAATTAGAAGAAAGGGGAATTGCCACTGTGCTTAATACGCCGTTATTTTTTCTTTTAAAATATAGAGTTAAAGAAAAGTTTTGCTTGTCTTTAATAGTTGCATTTATCTACCGATGGGGACTACTCAATATACATGATGTGGAAATTCAATGTCAAGAAATAATGAAGAAAATGTCATTAGTGAGAATTAGAGGATTAGGACTCCAAGTTTTTTTTAAAAGATATTTTTAGTTTTTCTGGCTCTGGGCCCATTCTTTTATTTGTAAAGTTATGAAAAACATCGTCACTTTGTTAATAATTTTCTTTATCCAACTCTTTTTTTCAGCATGTGGTAAAGCTTATTTTTGTAATTTAATGAATGTTTTTACTTTGTATTTTCATTTATACAAAGTAAAAGCAAACAAAAAGTAAACAATTAAATGGCTTAGGGGTATAACATGATCAGCTATACACAAAATCAAGGGCATGATAAGCCCCACATCTGGAAGAGAAGTTTCATCTGAGTCAGGAGGAATCGGAGGGGATCAGGCGGGTGTACACAGCAGAAAAAGAAAAATTTCACCAGATACTTGTTAGAAATGGCCGGGAAGACTTGGTTCAAGACTATTGTAATGTGGATTGAGAGGACGCAACAGGGGAGAGAGACCGAACTCCACTGGCCACAAGAGGTTGGAGGGTTCTAAGCCCTGAGTTGAGCCAGAGAGTAAGCACTGGAGGATGTGAGGAAAGGTGATCAGGCTCCTAGGCACAGAGCTGGGAGGCAGGGGCCCTATCGTCCTGATGATTCCATCTCAAAGGGATGGGCCCCAGGTCCTTGAGAAAGTCATTCCTGAGCTGCAGAAGATTTACATCTCAAAGAGCAAAGTGAAAGTTTGCGGTTGCAAGTTTTCTAATGTAAATATGCTAAGAAAAGGGAAGTCTGGAAGACACTAAATGTAGTCTAGCTGAGGAGAATACAAGGTCCTCTTGGTCAACAGGAGGCTTCAGAGGTGGTGCTCAGGTCCTATTTTCTGAAGTTAGGTGGCTAAGTCGCCAGTCATTGTATCATTGTATCATGATACCTTATATACTTTATAAATTACCTTTAGTATTTAGTAGAAGCAGAAATAGTATTGAATGTTACTTAACAGAAAGTAAATGAATAGTATGCAACAGAAACAGCAACGGTATGCAACAGTACTTATTGAAAGTATTGATATCATCCAGTAGAAGCAGAAACGGTGACATGCTCTGCCCAGGGGCCGTGGTGTTGCGCCGTGGGATAGCCGTACTGACACATGCTGAGATCGCTTTTCTCGCTGTACTCAGTCTCTCTAAAGTAAAGGGCAATATTTTTACCCTTGATTTACTGATGAGGAGATTCAACTAGAGAGGACATTAATTGTTTCTTCCTAATATCACAATAAACTCTCATTCCCTAAGGCTGTGCGGCTCCCTAGAACTAAATTAGTTACTTAGGGAAGATCATTCAACACTTTCAGGTCTCCAGGGTAACATTGTGGCTTTATTGTTGCAAGCTGACAAATCGCCTCCCATCTGTCTACACTGACTGTGTGACTACAGTGGCAATGCCCTGGATGTTTCCCTAGCGGTCTAAAAGAATTAATGTACCTCCCTAAGCATGGAACTTAATGCTAAGGAGGGGCTCAGTCAATGCAGGAAATCTGTCTAGTAAAGAAGTTTGGGTTGTATAACACCTTGTGCTTCTCTGGCTATGGTCACGGCTCTGTCTGCAGAGACATTGACAGCCCACTTAAGTTTCACTAAAATGTCTTAGTGACATCCACAGGGGCCCTGGGAAACTAACATTTAGAGAAAATAATGGAGTCAGTAGGCACAGGTGGTGTCTCAGACAAAGCTCTGGGTCCTCCATGAAGCTTGACATCACGACGTCAGTATATGTGCAACACTGCGTGTGGTCGGTGAGTGCAAGGGCAGGAGCCAGCCGGAGGGAGCTCCTTGGCTGGAGCCCAGTAAGAGGTGCTAGGAGAATTCATGTCTCCACTTGCTCAGATTTCTCAAGGTCAGAGGAAATCAAGAACAGCCAGCTGAACAAAGATTACAGGAGAAGATACCCTTCTTGGGAGAATGTATCCAAGAGAAGCATGCAAAGCTCCAACATGACACCTCACTTGCAGAACATCTCCAAAAACAAAGAAGTGCTCTGCACCCTCTCTTCTGCTTGCCTGAGAGATTGACAACAGCCAACCCGCAGAAGCAGCAGCACTTGGACATAGCAGAAGAGAGAACCACGAAGGAGCATTCTCTCCACCCACTGATGTAGGGGCTACTACTCAGTGTGAGGGCTTTTCTATGTTGATAATCACTTTGGATTATACTGAGAAATGTCCCCTCATCACAAAACCCCTTCTTTCATGACAAGATCCGATATTTCTGGTCCAAAAGTTTGACCCTTGATTCATTTCATGGCAGGCACAGGGTGGCCCAGTGATGCATGCCAGCAAAGTTCCATGCAGCAGGAGTGGAGGGGACTACTGAATCCCAATGCTTGGTGACCCTCCCATTTACCAAGCTCCCATGGTCTCAGATAATACCCAGTCACAGACCTAGCAATGGCTCATACACCTGAAATACTACACAGTACAGAACTACAAGTGAGGGGATCCTCCTGTCTGTATCTGCCTGCCTGCCAACCTGCCTTCCTCTTCCCTCTCATTGCTTAAAGAATTGTAAAATATTTAATACATCTAAATCTGCATATGTTATAATCAGGTAAAATAAATAGGAAATTCTTCATAGTTTAGAAAGCAGATCTGTTTCCTGTAAACTTTCTTCCTACTTCACCCTCAGTCTCCAAAGAGACATTCTTACCACTGAGATTCTGAGCAAGAAATCATTTAGAGATGTCAATTTCTCAGACTGTTTTAACCTGTTAGATTTTTAAATACATGTGTTGGTTTTAAAAATTAGAATGAAAGCTTAATATGTTTGATTTGTTTTAGTAATGAATTTCCCCATGATTGTGTCAGATTGCATTTTTTGATTGTGTGTGTGTCTGAGTGTGTGTGTGTGTGTGTGTGTGTACATATACACACACAGAGACTGAGTTAAAGGGAGTGGATTGCCCATATCTGTTTAAAACTTCTCCCTCTTAGAAAACTAGCAGCCAAACATATTACCTACCTATCTTTATCCCTCTTTCTACACTGCTGCCAAGCAGGAAACTAGAGAAGTCTTTCATGAAGAAACAGAGAGCCAATGTTATCAAACATTACAGAAAGGTAGTCACCATGATAGGGGAAGAGGAACGAAGAAATTTTTTAAAAAGAAAAGAAAAGAAACACTGAAATAAACAAAGATAAAGCAGGAAACAGAAGAAAAATTCTCTTACATGAGAAGTGCTAACATGTCTGCCCTCATCATTATTAGCAGAGGAGTAGATATAAGATACTCTGGTGTAGATGTGAGAGCTACATCTATTAATATCAGGTTAACCTAGAAATAAAGGGAATGAATGAATCTCACGTGGTAGAATTTTTGATGTTTAATACTCACAGTAGAGGTTAGAAAAGGTTAAGATTTAAAGTAAATTTGGACTTATCCAGTCTAAGGTCCTCATTAGCAGTGCTGTAGTTTGAATGTGTCCCCCAAAGTTCATGTGTTGGAAACCTGATCCCTGATGTGGGGGTGTTGGGAGGGGGGCCTACTGGGAAGTGTTTGGGTCATGGGGGCACGGCCCTCACAAGTGGATTAATGCTGTTATCTGAGAAGTGAGTTCGTGATCGGAAGAGTTTGCCCTCTGTCTTCACCCCCGTGCTCCCTTCTGGCATGTTATGACACAGCAAGAAGGCTCTTGCCAGATGCTGATGTCTTGATTCTGAACTTCCCATCCTCCAGAGCTGTGAGGAAATAAATTCTGTTCTTTACAAATTACCCAGTCTGTGGTATTCTGTTATAACAGCACAAAACATACTAAGATGGAAAATTAGTACCGGAGAGTATGATGTTGCTGTAACAGATACCTGAACATGGGGAAGTGGCTTTGGAACAGAATAGTGGGTAGAGGATGGGAGAACTTGGAGGAATAGGCTTGCAAAAGCTTGTATTGCCATGAACCAAGCATCAAGGGTGACCCTGGTCAGCAAAAGAGAAGAAATGTAGGGAAAGTAGGGAACTTCCTAGACATTACTGAAGTGGCCAAGATCAGAATGTTGGTAGAAATATGGACAATAAAGTCCATTCTGATGCGGTCTTGGATGGAAATGAGGAATATCCTATTGGAAACTGGAGTAAAGGCCATTCCTGCTCTAAATTGGCAAAGAACTTGGCTGAATTGTGTGCACACCCTGCGGCATTGTGGAAGGCAGCATTTAAAAGTGATGGACCAGGGTATATGGTGGAAGAAGTTTATAAGCAACATATTGAAGGAGCTGTATGATTACTTTTAACTGCACATAGTAAGATTTAAGAGGAGATGAATGATTTAAAAATAGAATTTATAATTAAAAGGGAAGCAGAGCAGAAAGATCTGAAAAATTTGTGGCCGGGCCTTGTAAAAAATGCAAGGGTAAGGCCAAGTGACCCAGCCCATCGATAAAGGGATTAGTATGGCTACAAAGAAGCCAGGTGCTGTTGATCAAGACAGTAGGAGAATGATCCTAAAGGAATTTTGGAGATATTTGAGGGTTACAGACCCTCCCATCACAGACCCAGAGCTCTGGGAGGGCAGACTTTCTTCTGGGGGGTGGGGTCCCAGGGCACCGTCCATGGGTGCTAGAGACTCTGTTTAGAAGTCATTTCTACTTATGTTACACTACTGTAAACTACGAACAGAGGTCATGGTGCAAAGTAGAAGTACAGGATGCACGACCGAAACTCCCAGGGTCGGCTAGGGACTCTGCTCCCTGCGTTCCAGCACAGTGCTCCTCAGCCACCCCAGGTGTGGCTTAAGTGAGCCCAGGTGCAGCTCATGCTGGTGCTTCAGAGGGTACAGGGGTAAGCCTTGGTGGCATCCCTGTGGCGCTAATTCTGCAGGTGCACAGAATCCATTAGCTATGTGGCCATGGTGACTTCCACCTAGACTTCAAAGGATGTTCAGGACAGCCTCAGGGCCCAGGCCGAAAACTGCCATAGAGGAGAAGCCACCACAGAGAGTTCTCGCTAGGGCCGTGGCTGGTGGAGCCACGGGGGTGGGTGTTCCTGGCTCCAGACTCATCTCTGTGCTGTCTTTACACAACAGCCACCCAAAGGTGGGGACGGGGCGAAGAGCCAAGGGTGCTTAGAACCCAACATTTGTATCGCCCTCTGCAGCTTCAGCAGCTCTCGTGCACACGTCACCTCCAGTGGCCATATACGAGGACCCTTACCTTCTCTCTCTCTCCTGGGAGAATTTGAGAGTTGCCAAAGCCACCGGACAGAAGCCAAAAGATCACTTTCATTTCTGACATGTTTCCACACAAACCAATTCAGAACATCTCACTGCAGTGGCTGCTTCCTGAATGACTAAGCAGAGGCTTTATTAGGAAGGAGTCTCTGTTCTTTCTACTAAAGCAGCTTTGTTCCCTGGGCGTAAACAAAACTCTCCCTTCTCTCTCTAAATTGGCCAGAGAGCCAACCTTGTATAAATAAGGACTTCTTAGCTTTGGCTTCGGATGCTGGCTCTTTCTCTTGAGGTTGCACCTACTTAAAATTCACTTGTTGCTCTTTAAATTCACATCTAGCTTAAGGCAAACATTTGAATTTCTAAAATGAAACCATGTGCCCAAAATAAGCTTAGGGAAAAAAAATAAGTCAAATAAATGGGAAATTCTCCAAACTAAGCAAAAGCATTAAAATGATAATGCTTTAACTTTCTGAACTAACCTGAAAATAATCTATGCTCAAGATAAGCTCACAACTGCAGAGATTCTCTCTTTTATAAAGCCTTAAAGAAAAAGCAGAAAATTAACCCAGACGAAAACTTCATTATTTGTCATTTTCATTCCCAGGATCCCCCCCTCAGATATTCAGACTTAACTGCTCTGGAAAAGAGGCCCAAGTTCCTGGGTGCTTCTAATGTGCATCTGGGACTTTGAAGCACATGAAGGATGTTCAGATAGGCGTTGGCCACGTGCCTCTGCTTTCTGCTTGTCCACCCCACACTCTGCATTTTCCCTACAGTAGACACACATGTGCACACTCACACACACCCCACATTTCATTCAATCAAAGAGTTGAATTTTGACTTTGTGCAAGGAACCATGACTGCAAACACAAAGAAGAAAATTCTTCCTAACCCCAAGAAGCTCCCAGTCTAGATGTGGACAACATGAAGCATGGAAATGGGAGCAACTTTTGGGGGAAAATGGAAAGCAAGCAAATTCTTTTTTAAAAAGTGATAATTTCCAGTTTCCTCACAGTTCTGCTCTTTCTTTGCACTGCCATCAGGTACTGGACTAGCTCATGTAATGTGTGTAAGATGGACATCAAAAAGGAAAGCATAGCTAACAGTTTCAGTCGTGTATCCTATACTTCTACTTTCCACCATGACTTCTGTTCACAGTTTATAGAAGTATAACATAAGTAGAAACGATTCCTAAATAAACAAAGCTTCTATGAAGCATTGTATGACTCTGCAGCTCTGCAGGCCTGTCTTACTACCTATCTGAAAACAAGATTGACACTACTGTGGTTATCCTCGAGTTGGAAGGGACATTCGTACTTATTTAGCCAACTACTGTGCATAATGTCTTGCAGAGAAGGTGAGCCCACAATTGCAATTAACAAGGAACAGCTGACAGAGTGTGACAGCAAGCCCCCAAACCCTTAATGGAAAAGCTTAGCAGTATGTGCAGACAGATGTGGCCAGAGAGGAGAGACTGAGCTTTGACAGGGCACCAAATCGAAGACACGAAAAGCTCTGGGGGACCCCAAACATGGAGCCCTTGTGGAGTGGAGGCAGGCAAGAGGAACAGAGAACCAGGACACCAACCCTAGATTAATCTGGGACTCCCCTTTGCTGCTGCTACCCAACAAGGGGCAATATAGAGGGTAAAACATTTTTCCTAAAAGGTAATATTTTCTCTGATCATTCCTATTTTCCTCTTTGCATCAGATTGTAATTCCTCAAAGTCCATGCAAATGTGCAACTCAGTCTACATTATGAGAAATCTCAGAACACAAACTGTGTTTAGAGAAGAAATATCATTAGTATAGTTTCAGATAATTCCTTTTACATTATCTCAAATTTAAAATAATCACACCTTAGCAAGCATCTATTGAGCACTTTAAACCCGTTATTATGGTAGGCACCAAAGTTAAAAAAGGCGAATGAGATAAAACCCCTATTAAATACATACAATTACAAATTATTTTTGAAAATCTGGACATAACTCGAGAAGCCCTCTGTGCAGACCTTCTGGAGCGAGCTGCAGTCTGTCATTATTCATAAATGTGTTCATGTAGTAAACCTTTGTCAAGCCAAGTGCCCGGTGCTGTGCGTAGGCTGGAAATGTTGAAAGGTCAGCTCAAGTTACAAAAGGCCACGATGCAGCATAGCTGCTGCCTATTATTTTGCCTGATTTCTTCTATTTTTTTCACTTGTGGTTAAAAAAAAATACAACACAAAATTTACTGTCGTCTTAACCATTTTTAAGTGCACAGTTCAGAGTGTTAAGTACAGTCGTATCGTTGTGCAACCGACCTCTACAACTTTTCCGTCTTACAAAACTGAAACTCTGTACCCATTAAACAACAGCCCGTGTGTGAGTATCCGAAGTGGTTGTGTGCATAGAAGCAGAAAGCAGCGGGTGCCAGGGCTGGGGCAGGGGAAACACGGAGTTGTTGCCTGATCTCTTGTTAAATCTCAGTCCTCCCGTGGCTTCCGGTTCCAAGCGTGTTGACCTCATGGCCCCTTTTCACCACCCTGAAGGATAGGCCCAGCTCCGGTTCTGGAAGTGCTGTCTCCTACCTGACTCTAAACGTGCCAGGTCCTACCTGCGCCCAGGTTCTGCTAACTTGGATCTTCCTTTTTGTTCTCCTTTTTCCTCTCTGTTTTATGCCCACTTGTAACTTCTCTGCCAAACGTACTTGTTTTCTGCTTTTCGCGGGCCCCAGACCACACCACCTGCTGGGTACTCAGTACTCACACCTGGCCCAGCCAACCACCAACTACATACCCACTTTTCTCCCCAAATTAAAAGCCATAGTCAGTATGTTTTGAAACATGCTTAAAACCCCACCTACACATTCCAGGAAGCAGGGAGCAATGAATGAATTTAAACCAAGAACAATCTCAAAAATGTTGTGGTTCCCTATGCAATATGTGAGGATGTTTTGGTCTCCAGCACGCTGCTGTTCATACAGCAGACAAATGTTCTACGGACTATTATGGAGAATTACGTACACATTTAAATGCTCTCTAGACAATTCTAAATATCAGCTTCAATGCAAGACTTTACCTACAGAAGCATTTATGGTTTGACGCTACATCTCTGACATTTTGACATGATACATATTCCATCAGCCTGATACCCTGCCACCTCCCTATGAGTCACAGTGTCACTAACTCACAATTAAACATGTTGCTCAACTACTTTACAGCCCTCACAAAGCACAAGAAAGCTGTTTGACAATTACCCCCAGGAAGGCAAATAATCAGCATACCTCCGATTCCTTTATTACTAACCATTATAAAATCATGTGCTGTGATAAATGTATGTAACAAAGACATCGATTTGTACAAGACTCCCCAGGAAGCAAATGCATATAACTGATAGAAGAAACCCACGGGCGGGGAAGGGGCTCTCCGTTTTCCTTTGTGTTTCTCTTTGCTCGTGGCTGCTCCTTGCGTGGCCTGGGCTTTCAGCTGTCAAGTTAAAGCTTTGATCACTGAGTTATGGAAAAATCATTGCCCATTGCCTTAACTACAGTAATAACGGATGTCTTACAAAGGGTAAGAATCATTTTTTTTTCCTGCTCTGTAGTTAAAAGACTGGTTTTAACCTGAACGGTTCTATTTCTCTCCCTATTTTTGCCTTTCTTCCTGTTTATGTGCTGGTTAGGCAAATAAGTAGGCACCTGGCCTGCACAAATATGTGCTTGGGGAAGTCTTTAGCATTTTTGTTTTGCTTTTCGTTGCTGCATGCCTTTGAGACCACTGTGCCAATTACTTTCCTTACTTAAAATATCTTATGTAACCTTGCTTTACCAGTATACTTTTGACTAGGCCAAATACTTATTTTGGAGTCCCAAGGATGATTTTCTAAATATTTTCATGACCCCTTTTTACGTCTGTACTCAATCGTCCTGACTCTGCCCCTCGTTGCACAAAGAGGTACATTTGACTGTTGAGTAGCACATTTGGCTTTGTAATTCATAAGGTATTTTCCATGTCCAATGTGGTTAAAGATATGTTTCACGTGAGCTTGCAACAAAGACATGAAAATGACCCATGGTAAACTTGTAGTAAAAAATGAAACAAACTAAAAGCATTGGAGGTTGCACAGTAAAAATCAGAAGAGCACAGGCTTTAGTGGATTTGAGTTCAAGTCTAACTTGGCCAACTAATACCTTACTGGTTATGTTACCTGATGTTGTATTTTTTTCTTCTAATTTGATCTTGAGGTCTCTCTCTGGAGAGTTGCTATGAATTCTGGCCCTACCCTGAAGGGGCTCCATGAGATTTGGTCACAGGTGTTTACGGCATGCCATTCACAGGATACGTCTTTGTCCTGGCAGACTGCCTGATGCCTAGGTACCTGACCCATCACCAGATGTCCCTCTCACAGGAAACCTGTTTATACTGGCAGATGCCCTTGTGGCTTGCTATTGCCTGAATGTTTGTATCTCCTCCAAAATTCATAAATTGAAAACCACTCACTAACATGGTGGTATTAAGAAGTGGGGCCTTTGAAAGATGATTGGTCAGAAGGGCAGAGCATCGTGAATGGGATTATTGCCCTTATAAGAGAGGCCCAACGGAGCTTGTTCATTTCTTCTGCCATGTGAAGACACAGCTATAAAGTGCCATCTGTGAAGCAGAGGGTGAGCCCTCAGCAGACACCAAATCTGCTGAGGTCATGATCTTGGACTTCCCAGCCTCCAGAACTGTGAGCAGTGAATTTCTGTTGTTTATGAATTACCCAGTCTAAGGCATTTTGTTATGGCAGCCCAGACAGACTGAGACATGGTTCTTGTCTGCTCTGTGTCCACTTTGTTCTTACCAAGATAGCCACGCGCTAGGCGATCCCTGACTGGGAGGAGAGCTAGGTCTGGGTGTGTCAGTCAGGTGAGAGACAGAGGAGGCAGCACAACAGAACACATGAAATAACAGAAGCGGTGTATTACTCACGGATCCCAGTGGGGGAGGGCAGCATGCCTTGCAGGGCCCACAGGAACGAGGGAGTTGTCTGGGACACACATGCTGAACTGGCAGGTGGGCAGCAAATGAGAGAGCAAGGGACCTGTGGGCCGCAGCCTTTATTGGGGTCTGGGGCATTACCTGTGCAGGTTTCCTGCAGAGAGTTCTAATTGGTGGGTTTACAGCAAGCAGGCACCTGTCCTGTGGAGTCTCACTATGACACAGAGGTGGTCACTGCCATCTATCTGTGCAGTCCATGTGGGGGCGGGGGAGGAGTGTGTGGGGTGAGTCAAGTAGGTTGTCTCTAACTGTCCCATAGGGAGGCGGTCCCTGGGAGATGGTCGTATAAGATAGATATCTGGACTGACCACCTTGAAGAACTAGGAGGAGGCAGAAAACTAGAAACTGTGCCAAGGGTCACTAAGCCCTGCCTCTAGTATGAGGAAGTCCAACTTATACTCAAAATAGATGCCACAACAACATAAAATTATAAAAATTCGCTACACCTCAGGCAAGGAAACTTAGATTTAGTATTCTAAGTTATAAAAATTAGAGCTAAATAGTAGCTAAGTCAATTTAGGCTGCTATAGGAAAAAACCATAGACTAGATGACTTATAAACAAGGAAAATTTATTTCTCACAGTTCTAGCTACTGGAAGTCTGAGATCAGGGTGCATGCATGGTCAGGTTCTGATGGGGCCCCTCTTCTGGGTTGCAGACTGCCAGCTATTCACTGTAGCCTCACACATGGAAAGAGAGTGAGGGAGCGCTCTGGATTCTCTTTCATAAGGGCCCTAATCCCATTCGTAAGGACTCTACCCTCAGGACCCAACTGCCTCCCAAAGGCCTCGCCTCCTAACACCGTCACATTGGGAGTTAGGATTTCATTGTGTGACCTTATGGGTAACAAACCCTAAGTCGATAACAGTAGCCAAAATTTGAGTGTGGCACTATGGCACTATGCTAAGTGCTTTGTAGATATTAACTACTTTGATTCTCACAACACTCCTACAAGGTAGGTATAATTCTTATGGACGTTTTACAGAAAGAGGAAATGAAGCCACAGAGTCATTAAGCAATGGTTTTGAAGACACGCAGTAAGTGGTAGGACCAGTGTTTTGAACCTAAGCTGTTTGTCTCCAGAGTCTCTGGTTTAACCATCTGGCAAAATTCCCTAAGAAAGCTACCTTGCAATTAAATGAGGTAGTACATGACAGTCCATCTCACGTGCCTGGCAAATTGTAGATATTCATAAGAGTAAATTTCCTACTTAAAAGGGATAATAGCAGTAATTACTCTATAAGAATAATGTTCTTTATATCATTCAATATATATTCAAAAGGTATTAACAAATGTGTAGAAATATGATCAAAAACAGTAAAAAGATATGCCTGATTGAACCACAAGATTCATATTGTGGAAAAGGGGAAACAGTTGTAGAAGGATTTGTATTTTATTTTTAGATAGGAATTTTCTGGATTTCTATCAATTGAAAATATTCATTTGCATGATATATTTCCTTAGCCATATCCAGAATTACTTTTGGTTCTCAGTGTTCCAGCTATACTGCATGTCTTTTGCTCCTTCTCAAGAAATGGGAATGTAAACTTGTACGACCACTACAGAAAACAGTATGGGGGCTCCTAAGAAATTAAAAGTAGAATTTTCATATGATACGGCAATCCTTCTTCCGGTATACAGTTATGCTTTGCTTTACGAGGGGGATATGTTCTGAGAAATGTGTCGCTAGGCAATTTTGTCATTGTGTGAACGTCATAGAGTGTGCTTATCCAAACCTAGATGGCATAGCCTACTACACACCTAGGCTCTCCAGTAGGATTTGCTGTTGCTGGTTTTGAAGATGCACATTATCTTGCTCCAAGGCTACAAAGCTGTCTAACATGTTACTGTACTGAATCCTGTAGGAATTCGTAACACAGTCGTGAGTATTTGTGTGTCTAAATATGTCTAAACATAGAAAAAGTGATGCATTGTACTATTTATTACTTTACGATGGCTACAACATCACTAGGCAATAACAAATTTTTAGCTCCATAATAATCTTATGGGACCACCATCATATATGTGGTCCATCATTGACCACAACATCACTATGTGGCGTATGACTCTATATCCGAAGGAAATGAAATCAGTATACTAAAGAGACATATGCACTCCCATGTTTATTGCAGCACTATTCACAATAGCCAAGATATGGAAACAACCCAAGTGCCCATGGACAGATGAAATGATGAAGAAATTGTGGCATGTGTGTGTGCGTGTGTGTATGTATACATACATGCACGCACACAATGGATTACTACTCAGCCTTAAGAAACAAGGGAATCCATGCTATTTGTGACAACATGGATGAACCTGGAGGACATTATGCTAAGTGAACCAAGCCAAACACAGAAAGAAAAATACTCACTTACATGTGGAATCTAAGAAAGTTGAGCCCATAGAAGCCCATAGAAGCAGAGAGTAGAATGACGGTTACTAGGAGAAGGGTTGGGGAGGGGAAATAGGGAGATATTGGTCAAAGGATACAAAATTTCAGTTTCGTACAATGTGTAAATGTACAGTACAGGGACTATTGTTAAAAATACTATATAGTATGCTTGAAATTTCCTAAAAGAGTAGATCTTAGGTGTCCTCACCACACACACAAAATGGTAACTATGTGAAGACATGGATATATTAGTTAGTTTGACTGTAATAATCAGTTCACTATGTGTATGTATATGAAAACATTGCACTGTACACCTTAAACATACACAACTTCAATTAAAAATGTTTTTAAAAAGTATGTTGGATGGGCAAGTAAGTAAGAGGAATGGTACTATTATAGAGGTAACTGCTCTAATTTATTAAAGCTAATAACTGGAGGCCTTAATGCTTAATACTTATTAGTAATCAATTACTTTCGAGTCACATCACCATCAATCATGCCAATGTGTCACTTCACCAGCCCCCTGGAGCTGGGAGCACCGGGAAGAAAAGGCCAATAGGGTAACCCCTCCCCCTATGTGCTGGGCAGGAGGGGTAAGCAAGGCCTGGACCAAGGGAGCAACAGTGGCTCAGAAAGAAAAGGAAATGATCCAAGAAACACGTTAAAGAATGAATAAATTTCCATAAATATTTATTGAGTGGTTAGCTTGCTTAAGAAACCATAATAAACACTGCAGGGACTGCAAGGAACAGGAAATAAAACAATGACACAATCATACACATAGCAGTGATGCCAGGCCAGTCATATCAAATGATCCAAGAGGTGGACAGTCGATATGTTATAGGGGGTCAGAAGGAAAACAGATATTTCTTGCAAAGTGGTAAAATATGTTTGATAGTTCTGCCCTCATAAAATTAGCAACTGAGAGAAGAATGATTTTTATTAATGACAATGATGTCATGTTGGAAATAGTTTATGTGCAAAAATATGTAAGTAATTATATAGTAAATTATGATCAAAATTAGATATTGGATTAGCGGACAAGACCTTTTTTCTCCTCTAATTCTCTCCTTCAATATTATTACCCAAACATAGTACCTGGTTCTTAATTAACCATATGGAGGGCAAAATACGCTTTACTACTGAGCAATTATAGTACTGTACATTACATATATGTATATGTGTGTATATGTAATGTTTATGTATATATAATTTCTGTATATACATATATAGTGTATGGTTTATATATATATAAACGATATATCTTATAGCTAATTATGTGTAGATAGACAATTTATAGGTTGCAGAATCTTTAGTTATTACATTCACCTTGGTATAGTTTCATATACTATTCTAATTTCTCATTCATCTCTGTTTCAACTTTGACCCTGGTTAAAGTAACATAGTTAGTTCTTAACACAGTTCTATGTGCTCTCCTAGTTGGACTTTTGACTGTTCCTCTCTGGCCACCTGACACCCCAAGCTAGAGTAGGTGGCTCCATCATTGCCTAAAATTCAAGTTTTTAAAACTCCGATAATTTGGTCTCTAAAAGCCATCCCGCCCAAGAACATATTTCAACAACAAAACTTCTTTTGACTCTTATTTTAAATGTCTTCCCTTTCTCCTTTCTTCTTTTCTATATAATTTCTTTTTTATTTGCTAAGAATCTTGGTGGAGAGCTTTCTGCTGGACAACTTTCAGAACCAACATACTTTTTTCTTTTCTGATTTTTATTTACAAATGCAGATTTATAATTATGAAGCATTGCATTTATGATGTTTCTTAGCCAAAGTAAAAAGATATGCCTGATTGAACCACAAGATTCATCATCACATGCTTTAACATTAATAGATTTTAATTAACTAGTATTTATAAATTTGAATGAAAATGCAGAAAAATATTTATTCTAATAATATAATTTCTCTGGAA
Source organism: Propithecus coquereli (assembly GCF_000956105.1). Lineage (NCBI taxonomy): Eukaryota > Metazoa > Chordata > Mammalia > Primates > Indriidae > Propithecus > Propithecus coquereli. The sequence goes on along the minus strand of NW_012153618.1, from coordinate 3,447,266 downwards.
TAGTTCTATAATCTGTATTAATGTAGGCCAACTTCTTCTGTTTCAAATTGAATATCCAAACATAGAAAAATATGTTCAATTTTACATTCATGAAACTCCATAGTCTGTTCTAAAAGAATATGTAGTATTTTTCATCTTGGGAATACAAAAGGCTTTACAAAATGATTGTACTAATCTTCCGACATAAGTAGTGTACTACCGATTCTTTGCCTAGAATAGCTGTTATCCTTGGCACTTGTGAATTGAGAGTAGACCTAAATGATGCTTCTCCTTGGGGTATACCCTCCGCGTTCCTACCTCCCATGAAACCAGGCTATTTCTCTCAGAATCGTCTTTTCTTTTGATTCTTCAGTGCATGCTACATGATAACTATTTGCCATGACTTATAGTCGATTCTCATTATTCACAGCAGTTATGTTTTGTAAAGCCATTGCAAGCACTGAACTCCTAGGGGAAATAACAGGGTTTGGTTCCTGCAAGTCTCTGGTCACAATATATTCATCAACCTATCAATACATAACCCATAACCTTGTTTTATATGTGTTTCTGTTTTAAGATACCTTACTTAATATATATTTTTGACTCATTAACATTGAACTTATGGCCAACAGTACAATAACTCATGCCTAAACAAAGCTTATCTAACGCACATATTTTCTCCGTAAGGCACATCACAGCTTTCTTGCACTTAGGAACTCTGGTCGGCCCTCAGCACTATGCTTAGGGGCCATTTTAAACAGTGATATCCCAATAAAAACACAAAAAGTATCAATAAATGGACCGTGAAAAAAACACTTGTTTACTGCATGAGCTGAAACAAGAAGGCAGAGCATCACCCTGTTCTACCTCAGCAGGGAAAATGGGTGTTGTATGACTCAAATTTTTTAACATTCTGCATATACACATGTCCTCATATGACCATAAAAGCACTGCAAGTAAAAATTTGGGATTACGAATAAATTTTAGCAAGTAGGTGAGTTCACAAACATAGAATCCACAAATAATGAGGATTGACTATTTTACCTTTTAGACAAAAATAAAAAACCACATTTCAACTTGGGATCAGTGGTAGATGGCAACTGGCATTTATTGAGCACCTGCCGTGAGCAGGGCGCCATACTTTTAGAAACACATTGGCCAGGGACGCGGTCAACTCAAGAACTGTATCACTGTCACCCAGCTGCATTGAGCTGTGTCATTCGGATTCTGGGGACTTGTGTTTCATGAGAATTATATCTTTAATAAATGTTCAATTTTAAAATGAAAAGCTCTTCTATCCCCATCACAACCCCATCTCCTCCGTCCTCCCTCCCTTTAGTGAACCCTCTGTGGGAAGGAGATGTGTAAGTCTTTGACATTTCTTCATGGAATTCAGCCCAATAGTGGGGAGGATGGGTGAGCATCAGTGTCAGCCTGAGAGTGAGTGGGGAATCCATGGAGCTGGGGTGTGTGGAGGGACTATCACTAACTGAGAAGCCTGGGTTCTCTGGGATCAAGGATTGCGTTAATACAAACGGAGCCCAGAGGTAGAGGGGGATTTGAGTGTATCACCCGAAATAGGCAGATAGGAGGATGCTAGGTCCAGGTAGCCTGGGAGTCAAGAACCATGAGCAGTAGGTGAGCTACAACATTGGAAGCAAAGCTTGGGCAATGGCTGGAGCTGGAGCTGCTGCCCAGGGCGGGTTTCACAGGCTCTCTTTGATGTGAGTCTTAGCACTAGCCTGGTTACATGGCCAGGACCTAAGACATAAAATCTCCCTTATATGTTCTTGAGAGAACAAGTCTAACCTACCAGGAAAGTACAACTATAAAAAAGAGTTTAAGTCAATAATACCATCATGTGATGATACTCTAAAGCTAACTTATTACATTTTTCATCTTTTGAATTTTCAAACTTAAGTAACTTACGGAGAAAGAGAAAAATTATTATGGAGTCTCAGTGTTGACCTAAATAACCTTATAATATCAATTAGATCTGTACAAAAACAATTCTAGATATACATTCCTTTAGCTAATAGATTTGTAATATTTTTTCATGTTTTGTGATGTATACATTTGGATATAAAGAAAATTACAAAACCAAGAAAATTAAAACTAGTCATATGAATTTAATGAGATAGACTATATACAGTCATGCACATACGATGATGTTTTGGTTAGCAGTGGACCACATGCACAGCAGTGGCACTATAAGATTGCAGGGAGCTGAAAATTTCCTATTGCCTAGTGACATTACAGCCATCGTAACGTAGCACAATGCATTACTGACGTGTTTGTGGCGATGATGGTGTAAACAAATCTGCTGTGCTGTTGATTGTATACAAGTACAGCACACACAATAATGTACAGTATATAATACTTGATAAGGATAATAAATAACTGTTACTGGTTTATGTATTTACTATACTGTACTTTTGATCATTAGAATGTATTCCTTCTACTTAGTAAAAAATTTAACTATAAAACAGCCCGAGGCAGATCCTTGAGGAGGTACATCAAAAGAAGGCATCGTTATCATAGGAAATGGCAGCTCCATGCATGTTGTTGGCCCTGAAGACCTTCCAGTGGGACAAGGTACAAAAATGGGAGACAGTGATATTGATGATCCTGACCCTGTGTAGGCCCAGGCTAATGGGTGTGTTTGTGTCTTAGTTTTTAGGGAAAAAGTTTATAAAAAATTTTAAAACTAGAAAAAAGCTTATAGCATAAGCATATAAAGAAAGAATATATTTTTGTACAACTATAAAATTGCTTCTATTTTAAGCTATGTTATTACAAAAGAGTCAAAAAGTTTAAAAAATTAAAAAGTTTACATTAAAACGTTACAGTAAGCTAAGGTTAACTTATTATCAAAGAAAGTAAAATATTTTTTAGAAATTCAATGTAGCTAACTGTACAGCGTTTATAAAGTGTACAGCAATATCGAGTAACGCCCTAGGCCTTCACATTCTCTCACTGACTCACCCAGAGCAACTCTAGTCCTGCAGGCTCTGTTCACGGTAATGCCCTATAAGGATGTACCATTTTTTTTTTTTATCTCTTACACTGTATTTTTACTGTACCTTTTCTAAGTTCAGATACATTTAGATACACAAATACTTACCATCGTGTTACAGTTGCCTGCAGTATTCAGTACAGTAACATGCTGTACAGGTGTGTAGCCTCGGAGTAATAGGCTGTACCATGTCGTCTAGGTGTGCGGTCTAGGCTGTGCTATCTAGGTTTGTGTTTAAGTATGTTTAATGATGTTTGCACAATGACAAAATCACCTAACGATGCATGTCTCAGAACATATCCCTGTCATTCAATGACACATGGCTGCCTTAGTAAACTAAATCGCCACATTCAATGAGAGCCATTGCAGCGCAGCTTGTTTTGAATTCACTTTGCCTACACAACTGTGCGTTTGTGATAACTCAATTGTGCCACTACTTTTTGCTAATCAAACTACTACTGAACCTTCACTCATAGAGAGGGCTTTGGTGTGATTTGCTTTCAGTGGGTCAAATGTCATTTCCATATTAAATTGGCCTATGTTCTTTTCTCAATAAGTGACCACATTAAAGTAGTAACACTTGGCACCAAATACCAACAAAAATGAAAGCACTTATGTCCCAGCTGAACTTGGTTGTTAAGTAGCATCCAGAGAGGCACAATATGTTTTCTTTCTTTTTTAAAAAAGATTGCCACTGAAATGAAAACACAAACTGTCCCAGCTGATGTTCAAGAGAACTGCAAAGCTATCATAATTAAAACAGTATGTCACTAGTGCAAGAATAGGCAGAAGGACCACTGGGACAGCCTGTGGCTGAAATTTCAATCCAGGCTCCATAACTAATATCATATACTAACAAGAATATTAGTCTTATCAAGTATAGTTCTCTGATTTAAAGTCTACAACATATTAAAAAGTTAATTGTAGATGCTGAGATGAAGATATTAGATGTAAATACAACAAATACGAGGAAAATAAAAAGTGACAATTTGTTAAAAAGGGCAAGGACAGAATCCTCAGAAACAGACATTGCACTCAGACACTTATCACTAGTACATTAAGGAATGAAAGTTCAAACAATGAACTTCTCACTGGAAAACTTGAACCTATGTTAAGAACTTTTTGTTAAGGCTTTGATTATATTTTAAAATTTCTATTTTTAAAAATCATACAGTTTGCATTTGAATAATTGTCTGACACTGAAAGAATTTTTACCCTGGAATACACTCTACAAATAGTACCTGGTAGAGGTAAACTTTGTTTTATGGAAAACTTCTTATTTCTGAGCAATGCAAGATAAATAAAGTAGGAATTATTTCAATTAGAAAATATTATTAACAATCCCTTTATACCCCCAATGTACTACTAAAGGCAGCACATTTTAAAATTCCATTTAATCACTTCATTTTTTTCCAAAATTTTCCTCACATTGACTAAGGCAGAATTTAGCCTCTTCTACTTCAAAAATAAAGTATTTTCTGACAATGTTCATTGCCAAGTTTCTCATCAATCAAATGTAGAACATCTTTTTTGAGGGCTTTTCATTCTTTCCCCAAACATATCCCAATTTTATGAGACCAAGTGTAAATATCTCCCCATCATGCGCCACGGGAAGAATCTCAGTTCTGTTTAGAATGTGTGAGAGACACAGGAGGAGGAAAAAGTAACGTCTTGAGGGAGGTGAGGAACATCTGTTAATATTTTTAGAGTGGAGGAATCTCTATACGGACGGCTTCCCAGCAGCTCTGCCATTTAGCATCATTGGCAACTCTCCTAAAAGGAAGAGAGTTATGTTAACATCCTTTCTGAAGGTATGAATTGCGGATTTTGATTCTTTTCCTATAAATACTCACCTTGTGAAAACTCCTCTGCAATCTGCACTGTCAATAAGTTTTATAAATGCTATATACAAGTCTTTAATTCACCACTGCCTGCTTGAGGCTTATTTATTTTTTGAAAAAGAGAAGCTGGAGAAGTCATTTGAAAATTCATGAGTAGTTCGCTCTTCAAGGTTGTGGTGTGCTCCTGGAGTAGCTGTAAAAATTGCCCGTGAGACTGTACCATGGACCCTGCTCTTCCTAACAAACGGCTCTGCTTACTCCTTATCCGAATAGAGTATTAGCTAATCGAATAAGCAATTATCTTTCTTTCCTGATGGCAATCACGTGTTGCGTCTTCCCCTGCCCCACTTCACACACATTGATTGTCACAGCCCGCTTTGTAATTGTTTTTCAGGATTTCCTCTTATCCCCCTCCCACCCTCACCCCTGAGTTCAGAAAATAATAAACACTTTAAATCTCCAAGGAATGGAGTCCTTCCATGAGTTAGGCTAAAGTCTGTCATACCGCCTTCCTATATTAATGATAGCTCATCTGCTATGTCTCTAGAGCAGGGCTTGGCAACCTTTTTCTGTAAAGGGCCAGACTGTAAGTAGCTCAGGCTTTTAGAGCCATTTGGTGTCTGTCATAATTGCTCGATTCTGCCATTGTATTGTGAAAGCGGACATAGACACTATCTGTAAAAGGATGGGCATAACTGCGTTCCAATAAAACCTTTTTATAGGCACAAAAATTTGAATTTCATGTAAATTATATGTGTCGTGAAATAGTATTATTTTTTAAGATCTCTTCCGCATTTAAAAAGGCAAAAGCAATTCTTAGCCTGTGGGCCGGCCATACACAAACAGGCAGCAGGCTACCCTTGGCCATGGGACAGTTTGCCAACCCAATACCTAGGGGATTAGCAGGATGTTTGATACAGGGATTCTCACAATATTATTGCTGTATCTCACTAGTGACACTTCAGGCCAGATAATTCTTTGTTGTGGGGGGGACTGTCTTTTGCATTTTAGGGTGTTTCACATGACCACTGGCCTCTACACACTAGATGCCATTCATACTTCCCTTCCCCCAGTCGTGACAACTAGGACATCTCCAGACATTGATAAATGTCCCTTGGGGACAAAATTGCCCCCACTTGAGAACCTCTGGTCTAATACACTGGAAGTTTGGAGGACACCACATGAACTATGAGCTGATGGGCTGTGTAGTACTGGGGAGCTTCGTGCCTCACCTGAGAGATGTCCACAGGATGGTCCTGCTCCTAATATGGAAAAGACAATATGGTAGTCCTGCCCTCATCCATGGTCTTGCTTCCTGCAGTTTCAGTGACCAGAGGTCAACCATGGTCCAAAATTATTAAATGGAAAATTCCAGAAATAAACAATTCATAAGTTTGAAATTGTGCATTGTTCTGAGTAGTGCGATGAAATCTCACTCCATCCCACCTAGGATGCAAATTATCCCTTTGCCTAGGGTGTCCATATTGTAGACGCTACCCGCCCATGATTCACTTAGTAGCAGTCTTGGTTATGAAATTAACTTTAGTTGTCTCGCAGTGCTTGTGTCTAAGGACACTTATTTTACTTTTATTATAGTATATTGTTATAATTGTTCTATTTTATTATTAGTTATTGCTAATATCTTACTGCGATAATTTATAAGTTGAACTTTATCATAGGTGTATACATCAGAAAAAAACAATACATTTGACCCTTGAACAACGTGGGTTTGAACTGTGTTTGAACTTTGCAGGTCTACTTGCACAGGGAGTTTTTCAATAAATACAGTTAGGTCCTCCATAAGGGCAGATTCCACATGTGCAACCAAATGTGGATCAAAAACACAGTATTCACAGTATACAAAACCCACGTATTCAGAGGGCTGACTCTTTTGTATTCTCAGGTTCTGCGTGACCAACTTTGGGACTTGAGTGTGAGTGGATTTTGGTATCCGAGGGCAGTCCTGGAACCAAGTCCCCGTGGATACCAAGGAACAACTGTAAATATAGAGTTCAGTACTTTCTGAGATTTCAGGCTTGTGCTGGGGCTCTTGTAATGTATTACCCACAAATGAGCAGGGAACTACTGTACTACTTCCAAGTTAATAACCATTAAGGAAATCCCAGACTTAAGGCAACTCATTATTCTAACTTGCATAGTGGTACTAGAGTGTTTTTGCAAAAATATCTATTTTGGATTTAGGAGTCAGTATTTCTCCTCCCCCACCCACTCCCCACCACCTCTGTTTCTTTCTATTAATATATTCCTTTCCCTTTTTTTAATTTCCACCTCCTCACACTCAAACCGTACAATATGGCTCTGGACTATGAGAATAAAGCTGATATTTGATTAAAATATTTAATTTACTTGGCCAGAATACCTGAATGGTGAGGTGGAAGCCATGGGATACACAGTTGATATTAAGAACCTAAATTTCTATAAAATTAATTTATAGAAATCTTCCCATAAATTTCCCTTCTCTCCAAGCTTCCTTATAATGTGAAAATTGTGAGAAGCCTACTCTTAGTTTTTAGATAGTTATTTAGGTCAGGGACACATAGTAGATGATATTCTGCCATGATGGCACAAAAGCAGAGAGACATTCTTATTTTTCTCTACCCTTCCTCATCCCCAGCTTTAAATTATTGACATAAATATACTGCTACTTCTCACTTTAGAATATAATTTTACTATTTTTTACAATTCACCAAAGGAAGTTTTTCTGAGAGTTACAAAAAGCTCTCCTATAGAATGCCAGATTATGTATTCTAAAGAATATTTCTCCTTCTAACTCTTTCATACCAAAACTATGAATATTTTTGCCTTAACTTTTTGCAAAGTCCTCTGGATATTTAATTATTTGATGTCTCAATATAAGAAAAAATTAATAATACTTCTTTTGCCTAAAATACATGGTTTCTGGTGAGTAAAAGACAACTTGCTCTGCTGAAATAAAGTTACTTTACTCAAGTCTCTCAAAGAGTGAGACAGTCCTGTAGATACATCTGAACAGTTCACTTTTAGATATAGGTGATAGGGAGGGGGTGGAGGGGGTGGGTAAATTCACACCTAATGGGTACAGTCTGCACTGTCTGGGGGATGGGCACGATTGAGGCTCTGACTCGGGCAGCGCAAAGGCAATATACGTAACCAAAGTGTTTGTACCCCTGTAATATTCTGAAATTAAAAAATTCATCTAAAAAACAGATACAGGTGATAAAAAATGGAGCCTCAACAACAACATAAAATTATCACTTTTTAAGAGACAGAATGTGTTTTGAAAAGGAATCTGAATTTTTGCCTCTGGCTGCCATAATTGATGGGACAAGTCTTGCCTTCTCTGAACGTCAGTTTTTCAATCCCAAGAGTAAAGGGGTTGGACTGTGTAATTTCCAAAATCTGTTGAGTCTATGACCTGGTTATAGGTTGTGAAGCAATCGTACAGTAGTATCATTATACTCCAGGGCTGTTCAAATATTGGTATCAAAGTGGTGCCAGAAATTCTGAATCAAATGTTTGGAAGAGTTTGGTGATAAACTGAAAGTAGCCTGTATGTCTTTTTCCCTGAGAGCTGGATCCCATGGACTGTAAATGTTGACTCTTCCCACTTTGGGAAACACTGGGAAAACTCAAATAAACAAATTCAAAATGCCCGATCAGAGTCTTTCACAGGCCAGAATTTTACATTGTTTAAAATCTTTCTTTTCTTCAGATATAAAATTACATGCCCAAGACTACATGAAAATAGTACAGTTACACATTTTGACTGAATTATCTCATCAACAAAAGATCACCTGGCTAATTGCATCTCACTAAAATTGGCCTAAATTAAAAAACAAACAAATGAGTGCCTTATCTAAGTATTTAAATTTATGTTACATACATATAAGGTCCCAATTAGTTGATATACACTGTTATTTATTTAAAAATAAAATTCAACAAGCTTTAGATGATTTTTACTGATCTTGTTTTTCTTATAAGTTTTACTGCCAAAATAAATTCCTTCTCATACAAAGTCTGAGATTATACCATAGCGTTAGTACAGTTGGATTCAATTATAACAAACTTTAATAGCATATGGTTTCAGTTATACAAAAGATCAAAAAAAGTGCCTAAAAACATAATCATTGATCTTTTTTTACTTGCATTAATCTTTCTGTCCTTCATGTCATCCAATGTAAAATCATACTTTTAAATACTTACAAAGGAGCTCAGGAAATTTCACCCCAAAATATGACTCCTTGGGTATAAAGAGTATTTTGAATTAAAGGCCCTTAGAGATCAACAGGCCTTGGAAGGGGCTTTCCCTCTTTCTTCATAAAAAACCAACCCATGAAAAAGAACAATCAACTTCCCTTCCCTTCCCTTCTCTGTTATCTCAATATTTTATAGGAAAGAAGATCAAGAATGCAGCTAGACC
>NW_012153618.1:3412759-3437619 GCF_000956105.1 Propithecus coquereli | reverse complement strand
TTAAAACCTAGATTTCAAAATATATTTGTTTTCTCTCAAATTTATTTGAAATTTCAAGAAAAAACTAGCTTGATTCAGTCAATTTCAGTGTTCGTACAGGGGAAAAGTGAGGAGGAGATGGGCAAATTTTTCCAGTGATTAAATGGAAAAATTATGAATATTCCTTACTATGTATTTGTTATCCTGTCCACCAATATTCTAGTTTTCCTCCTTTCAAGCACACGATTGGATTACATTTACCCTTTTGCCTGAGTTGAAGATCATCGGTACGGCATGTAACTTGCTTGGGTCTATGATGTGGGAGCAGAAATAACAGGTATCACTGTTGCACCAAAGCCTTGGAGAGCCAGTGTGCAATTCACCAGGTTTCCTCCCTCTGAATCAGCCATCACTGCAAACAACACCCCTCCAGATAACTGAGGCTCTATCAGCCTCATCCTGCTTCCCAGAGTGAGGATGACATAGAGCACAGCCTGTGCTACAATGAGCATGTAGCAGACATAAGAAATAAACGTTTTCTGTGTTAACTGCTCAGATGTCTAGGCTGTTTGTTCTGCAGCAAACCTCAGCTCATCCTGACTGATAAATTTATCCATTCAAGTCATCGGCTTTTGCTAAAAATGCCCTCAAGAAATTAGGTAAAACCTGAGAAAGTAGTTTTGAATAGCTCTCTACCTAAGCCTCACCAAAGAATGCTAATAATCCAAGAGCTATTTAATGGAAACCTTCACTATGCAAAGCATGTTTTATCTCAGAACACCTTTACTGATATCAGTGATGAAAATTATACAGCAAGGGGGGAAAGAGTGAGGAAATGACTCTCAAATGTCAACATTTGTGGGGAATCTTGGTTACCTTTTTATCTATGCTCCTTGCTTTGCAGATGAGGCAGTGAGTTTTCAAAAATCTATGTGAATTGTCCTCATCATGCAGCTATTTTCCTTGTATTCTTCCATAAAAACACGTGTGTGGGAGGGTATATGTGTGTTGGGGATGACATAGGAAGAATAAAGCAGAGTTAAGGCATAGATGGAAACCACGCACACCTGTGGCATATACTTATGGGTTGAGCATGTGTATGATGCATCTGCTAAACATTGTGATGGAAGCAAGGATAAGACAAAGGGCCATCTCAAAGAAACGTAAGATCTCAATGACCAAACAATAAAGAAACATGAAGAAGTTAATATCTTAAGCAAATGATGCTTAAGATTCATCGCAGGCCACCGTGTGCTGCAACAGTAAGGGCTATTCTATTCCGAAGTGTGATTTTTATTGAGTGAGGGAGACCTGAGAAAGCTTCATGGAGGAGATGATGTCTGGACTAAGCCTGGGAGGATGAGTGGCAAGGAGAAGAAAGATGTCCCAAGGCAACCAAGACCTGAGAGGGGTAGTAATTTCTCCCAAACATAGGATAAACGATAGTGACCTTGGAAGGCTCTATGGCCTGAATGTGTGTGGAACAGTAGGCTTGCAGGAGCAGGACTGGAGGGGCCAGCTACAGAAGGGGAATAACCAGTTCCAGGCCAACAGATGGAGTAGGCAAAGGAGGGCCTGGTGGTGGAGTAGAAGGAAAGGAAAAGATGAATCAATGGCAGAGATACAAGATCTGTTTTAAAAGAAGAATCACCACCATGGGAGCCGAGTGGCTGTTGTTAAAAGCTAACAGGGTAAAATCAGGGTTGGGACCAATAGGACTAGAACAAAATGGTAAGTTGGCCCAGACAGCAAGGACTGGAGGGCATCCAACGAACGCCTGATAACTGAGGATGCTGGACTAAATCCCAGGAAAAAAGTCAAAGCTACTGATATTTTTCTCTCATGAGTTATGAGAGGAGCAGCTTGGGGAAAAGAATTACTGATTGAATCTTTTGTAGTATCCACAGCAGAGGCACATTAGGCAAGGCCGGGGGTGGGGATGGGGGAGGCGGTGTGGTCACAGAGGCAAAAATCATCCCAGGAAACTGAGGTAGAGGAGAACCAGGATACCCATCGTGGTACCAAAGTCAAGAGAGCGAGCGCTTCACGGAGGTGGGGGATTTGCAGGATTGAAGAGAACGTGAAGAGAATGAGGAACGAGAAAAGGCCATTGGACTTGAACTTCGGGGTTTTCTTGATGGCTCTAGAGAAGCATCTTATTAGATTCTGGGAAGGCCGGATTATAAAAGGGTGAGGGGAATAGAGAGGGCTTAGGGGACACTGATGTGTCCTGTCCATTCCAGACCAGCAGATGAAGAGGGTCTGCATTTTAATGGGGCAGCAGATGAATCCCATTGTTTCATTGTGTTGTGTTCTGTCAAGATAGGAGATTTCTGAAAGCAGAGGGAGAGCATCTTAGGAAGGAAGATGCTCAAAAATAATGATTTTCTTAAATTTACATAATTTATGTTGGACGTCGACATTTTCTCATTTACCTTGCAGAGTAACATTAGAGCAATGATGTGAAGTTGCAGAGTGAGGGGTTCTTCTGGCCCCATTGCCATTCCCTTCATAGCATGGACACATATATAAGGAAGGAAACTGCTTGGGGAGGTAGCAAATTCAGAGGGTGGGGGTGAGGAATCGAGAGTCCCAGGGAGGTTAGCGTTGGGAAGAGAAGCTGACACTGGAAGCAGAGGCAGTGGGGAGAGAGTGGACTGAGGGTCACGTGTTTTCCTCCCTGAAGAGGCTAGCAGCCCCTTCTCCCACCACGGGTAGAAGCGCTCGAACATTCCGCACACCTCTCCTCTTGTGCATGAACTAAAATTCCTGCATGTGAAGAAAAAGGCAGATTATGTTTATTTCTTAAAACATTTAAGCTTGGTGATTATGTAAGTATTATCTCTTGCAACTCTCAGAAGTCTCAGGAGACCCAGAGACTCTCATTTTCTGCAAAAGCACGGAAAGAAATATTTACTTAATGAAGAACGCCTACTGTGCATTCAGCATATTGTTTATTAATTAGTCACTTGTGTTAATTTCTAGAAATTACATGACTAAGGGTCTCCATAAGTCGCACTCTTTCTCTAAAAATGAAAAGAGAAAAAAATTACCTTCTTTCCTTAGTTTATTATTTAAGCCAGCACTTTCGAAGCTGGGATCTGAAGCTCCCTAGGTGGCCGCAGATGTAGTATCACAGATCCATCTATTTCCAAAATGCTACATTCTCATTTTAAGATCATCTGAAAGTTGAAATTTTTCTTTTGCTGCAACAACTCACAATTGAGAAACACTTTCACAGGAGACTTTATTTTCTTAAGGCAGAGTTTCTTGATATGAATTCTCACAAGACCGAGAATTTATTTTTCTTTTAATGCATTCATTACTCAAGACACCAGCTTTCATACAAACCTTATTTCCTGCTGCCACCTGGTGGAAACATGTAGGAGTCTTGACAACGGCTTTGGTGGAGCTGGGAGAGGGGGCTCTTCCTCAATCTCAGGATCCCACACGGTGATCAAAGAGCAGGTCTTCCTATTAAACTCCCTGGCAGCAAAACAGCAGAGGCTTGGCTCTATGCCCCGGGACTGTGCAGAATGTCGCATGTCAGACGTCCACAGCATTTTTCTCTTCTTTTATCTTTAGACTTCTGTGGCTTTCTCAGACCTTGAAAGTAATTCTTCCCCCAAAATTCTTTAAAATCATTATTTGTTCTTTCTTTTCTCTTTCTTCCTTTTCTCTTTCTTCCTTCTTTTCTTTTTTTGAGGTATGCTAAAAAGGGAGAAAGAAGGGAATGTTGTTTTAATGTAAAGAGGATTGCATTGAAATTATATTGCTTGCTTAATTTCATTAATTCACTGCAATTCACAGTTTAATGATATGTCAGGTCATTTACATGGGACGCACTGGAGTCCCTTCTGCAGAGAAATCATGAGGAGAGGGCTGGAAAGTGCTCTTATTATGATCATAAATGATCTATAATCACGCACAGGAGTGTCTATATAGAGACATGACATTGTTTTGCTTAATAAAGTTTCATTCAAGGCGATTTGGCTGTCTCTTCTATCAAGTGTAATGGGAAAACAAGCCAGTCCTGGTGTTAAACACCCCAATGATCCCTCAAGCTTTTTATTCCGTAATAAGTTATACAGCATTATGTGTTACCCACGACAGTCATTTAGTCGGTCAATTTCAGGCTGGTGATAAAACTTTGAGTAATGGGAGAGCAGTGTTGATGTTCCCTGTTCTCTGTGAGGAGATGTCTATAAATTAAAGCTCCCAGGTACACACATTCAATTTCTATTTAACAGCCAGTACTAAATGTAATATCTAAGTAAAACCAGATTATGACCTACATATATGAAAAACTAATTAAAGCTGTTGGAAACAACCATTTCTCTTTGGGTTATTTATTATTATTTACACATTGAGATCTGAAAATTTAGCACAAGTCAGATATGTCCCTATTTATGGCTGTTACATAAAGCCAAGACCATTTTATGAGGAAAATGGTGAGTCTTAAAGATTGAGCTCCAAATATAAATTTTCCTATTTTTTTTTAAGGATATAGCTTAGGTTATTAAACATCAAAATAGCTTTTCAAAATAGCTTTTTATTCTCACAATATAAAGGATCTTATAAAATCTCTTTTATTAAGTGTATGTATATATATGCTTTACTAGTTGATTAACCCCTCTGGTCTAAGGACTATGTCTGAACTCATTTTAAAAGAATACGACTACACTTGAAACTCAGACTTGGGGGGGGAAGGAGGGGAAGGGCAACATACGTAACCTAAACATCTGTACCCCCATAATATGCTGAAATAAAAAAAAAAGAATACTAGTGCTTTTTTAGCTCCCAAAATATAAAGATTATTAGTTAATATTATACCTACCACATTACCTACTGTAGAGACTACATAATTTATATTCAGGAATATTAATTTGTTTTCAAAGGAAGTGAAAGACTCATACATGTTAACCCCCCATTAAACATACTCTATTTTGTTTACTCTTCTTTGCATTATAACTACCTTTCATATGGCTTACGTTAACTTTTCTAAGTATTACTATGATCTAATGACCTTTCACAGACTAGACTCATCCTCTTTGAGTCAACCATAATTCATGCTCAATTGCTTGCTCACACGCTCTCTCTCTCATCAAATTATCAAAATTTGGCCAGCAGGAATCTCTTTAACTAGATGCTATCCATCCATTTAGTATTTTAGTACCACCTTCAACATTCATAAAAACATGCTTGCTTTCTGGCAATAACAAGATGTTCTAGCCCCATTCCAATTTGTTTTGTTTTACTGTCCCAAAACATGGAATCAACTTCCCTAGCACAAGTAGCAGAGAATAGTAAAGAATATTATTAAAGTCCAAAATCTGGAACCAGGGATAACCAGGAGAGATGATGGTAGGTAGAAATACTACTGCTACTTGGCCATATTTAATAATGACAGAGATGGAAAATACATATCATTTTAATGTAAGTTCACAGTGATTTTTTCCAAATGAGATTATATATTACTATACTTTTCTCAGAGTTTGTGGTTTCATAGAAAATTTAGAATTTTTTTTCACATTGAAACATTTGACCCTGTTCTTTCTGCTTAGGGAAAATACATTGAAAGATTTCTTATACCCAGTTCTGCAGGGATTCCCAAACAGTGTGTACCTTCACGGAATGTGTGTGTGCGCGAGTGCACAAGGATGTGGCCTATTTCCAGCAGCAGGTTGTATCCTTCTATCTAGCACTGATGGCCGATATGTATTGCGTTTTGCTTTTCCACCTCCAACAAATTAATATAAACTGTGGTCTTCATTGAAATTTCTATTTTTATATTTGTATGAATCAGCTACTTCATATCCTTGCAAAACAATCTACACCTTTTTAACTAAGCCCAAACAAAGTTACTAGAAGAAAGGAAATATTTAATAAGATCAGAACAGAAATAAATAGAAGAGACTAGAACAATTTAAAAAAGCAACAAAACTACAAGTTGGTTTTGTGAAAAGATAAACAAAATCAACAAACCTTTAACTAGACTAAGAAAAAGAGACTCAAATAAATAAAATCAGAAATGAAAGAGGAGACATTCTAACTGATACCACAGAAATACAAAGGATCATAAGAGCTACTGTGAACAATTATACACCACACATTGAATAATCTAGAAGAAATGGATAAATTCCTAGACTCATACAACGTACCAAAACTAAATCATGAAGAAATAGTAAATCTGAACAGATCAATAATGAATAAGGAGATTAAGTTAGTAATAAAAAGTCTCCTATCAAAGAAAAGCCCAGGACCTGATAATTTTACTGCTGAATTCTACCAAACACTTAAAAAAGAACTAATGCCAACCCTTCTCAAACTTTTCCAAAAACTTGAAAGAGGAAGGAACATTGTCAAACTCGTTTTACCAGGCCAGCATTACCCTAATACTGAAATCAGACAGGGACCCCACAAGAAAAAAAAATTATAGCCAGTATCCCTGATGAACAGAAATATAAAAATCCTCAACAAAATACTAGTAAACTATAATAAATTCAACAGTATATTAAAAGGATCATTTAAAATGGTCAAGTGGGATTTAACCCAGAGATGCAACATACACAAATCAATACATGTGATATATCATAGTAACAGAATGAAAGACAAACAACATATGATTATCTCAATAGATACAGAAAAAGAATATGACACATACATGATGGAACACTATTCAGCCTTAAAAAGAAGGAAATTCTGTCATTTGCAACAACATGGATACACATGAAGACTATTATGTTAAGTGAAATAAACTAGGCACAAAAAGACAAATATCACATGATCTCACTTATACGTGGAGGGTAAAAAAGTTGAACTCATCGAAACAGAGTAAAATCATGGTTACCAGAGGCTGGGAGGTGGTGGGATTGGGTAGATGTTGGTCAGAGGACACAGAATTTCAGTTTGATGGGAGAAATAAGTTCAAAAAATCTATTGTACATCATAATGACTACAGTTAATAATAATAATATATGTGTATATGAAAATTGCTGAGAAAGTGGATTTTAAGTGTTGTCACCACAAAAAAGTTTTTGAGATAACGCATATGTTCCATAGCTCGATTTTGTCAAGGATACGTTTATCAACACATCACGCTGTGCACCATAAATATATACAATTTTCACTTGCCAATTAAATTTTTTTTAATTTAAAGAAATAATTTATACTTCTCTTTGGAATAATATCCCAGTTCTCAAAATTGACAAGTAATGAATTAACGATGAAGTTACCTAACTTGGTATGGTTTAGAGAAGGTAATGTATACAGAACAAAATCAAGATGGAAAAAAACATAATTTTCTTTAAAGAAGTCAACAAATACACATATTTGCTATTCTAAGAAAAAGTATTTATGATGTGAGAAAAATCATAAAGAAAAACCCATGTTGAGAAGGGTTCTTTCTTCATTCTTTTTATAGACTTCATCTTAAGCGATTTTAATGCATATCATTCATTGGTACGTCTGGCTACGTCTTATATTGAACTTTTCCCACTGAGCATCTCCACGGGTCACGTTCCACAGGTCACGTTGTAGCCTCAAAGACACTACAAGCAGAAGAGAATCTAGCAGAGTAATGGGAGAAGGAGGAAATCTTCCCTTACTGGTTTTAAGTTGATGCATTTACGGACAGCAAGGGAGTTAAAAGACTAACCCAAGAGACACAGGATCCAGATCAAACAACTTCCCTCACCTTCCAGAGACATAAAAATGAAGAATTTGTGATTATCAGGAAGGAGGTAATTTTCTGAAATTCCAACCACAGATCCAAAAATAAGGAAGGAGGCAGATAAGTATTAATAGCTCCAAAGTGGCTTGGGAATCTTATTTTGCCAATGATTTAACTGAAAATAATATACACTCACTTAAGGAAAATGGAGTAAACATGTACAAGGCTCTGGTCTGGGTCTGGAGATCCAGTCTGCTTTAGTTCCCTGGGGGAACAGGTTTCCCAATTGTTACATGACATTTGGTTAAATGTTGACCAATGAAAGCAGATGTTATGTTGTGTTTGGCAGGAGGGGAAAGTCCTTATTTTCTGTTTAGTTTGGTGAATAGCACATCAATCCACACAGGAATATGCATCAAGTGTTTGCATCTTAACCAGTGGCATAATTCCAAAAGGGCAGCAAGCCAGGAGAGCTCGAAAGCCTTGCTAAAAGAAATAGAGAAGCTCGTTGTATTTTGCTCTTGGCCTAGGTAGATGAGGGAACAGAGGCAGGTAAGTCCCCACTGGAGCTGCAAATCAAATGCACTCTGGGACCGAAGGGAAGGCTGAGCACACACAGAGTGAGCCATCACCCCTGCCCCGTGAGGGGGCAGGATCTTGCTGCCCAGTCCAAAACCCAGTGGGTTTTTTTTTTCCTTTTTTCTTTTAATTTGAAAATATTACGGGGGTACAAATGTTTCTGGTTACATATATCAATTTTGTTATTCTTGAGGCAGGGTTGTAAGCGTGCCCATCACCCAAATAGTGTTCATTGTACTCATTAGGTAGATTCCCCCCCCTTCCCTCCTCCGCACTCCCCCCTGCTTGATTTCCACTGAGTTTTACTTCCCTCTGTGCACATGGGTGCTCATCGGTTACTTCCAGTTTAACAGCGAGTACACGTGGTGTTTGTTTTCCATTCTTCAGATACTTCTCTTAAGATAATGGTCTCCAGTTCCATCCAAATTGTTGCAAAAGGCCTTAATTCATCCTTCTTCGTGGCTGAGTAGTACTCCATGGTATACTTATATCACATTTTGTTAGTCCACTCATGAATTGGTGGGTACTTGGGTTTATTCCACATCTTTGCAATGGTGAGTTGTGCTGCAATAAACCCAACGGGTTTGAGTAAGAAAAGAGCTTTCCAAACATTTTACTGTAGTTTAAAAATCCTTCACTGCAAGCAAGCCTAGCTTTAGTTCTCTCAATGTCCCTCCAATTTCTCAAGAAGGCACGATTTAGCAATGCTCGGGTTGCTATTTCTATCAAGGCTTTGATTAACGTTAGGGGAAGAGGACGATAGAAAGCAGATACCGTCCCTGCCTGTGAAAGAGCTCGTTTAAGAGCATGTGAATGACTTATTAGGTATGCAAAGAGGGTTGCAAAGAAGAAAGACCCACAGTCTCAGTATTTTTTTTTTTTTTTTAAATCAAGCTTTGGTCCATGTGCTTGCCTCCTGACTACACAGATAAACAGTTTAGTTGACAATCCTCCACATCTTCTTAAGCACAGCGATTTGTTCCAGTTATCATCATTTCTAAATAGAATAAAACATGGTGATTCTCGTTAAAAACATATATGGGGTTTAGATAAAAATAAATAGCATAGTCCACATGCTTTAAATATAAAGATTGAGTTTTATGAACAGAAATACCGGGTAGTTCTTTTGATACAGCGTTTCACAAATAGGTGTATCTCAGAGCTCTGCTAGAAAAGTTTTTTAAAAAAGGAAAACTAAAGAAAACAAAAGCCCTGTGGTCAAATGTGTGCCTCCACACCTATTGTTAACTCCTTTCAGAGAAGCACAATGCACTGTGGTTCCCACAGTAAAGAAACCTGTTTAACAATTTTTTAATCGAGCATTTCTCACACATATTTGACTGTGAAAACCTTTTTTGACATGATGATTATTGGCATTCCCCAGGAATGAATATTCTGTTGAACATACTTCAAAAATACTAAGCTAGCCAACCAATTTACAATGGGAAGAGTTCCAAAGTCCCCCAGTCTAATGATAGCTAATACATTTGAAGGATCGTTGGCAGAAAAAGGAAAGCATAGTGTCAGGGCCATGGGTTTGGTCCTCTTGTACATACCTTTAATTTATAGGCAGCATAGTGGCAAACTCACTCTGTCCTGACAGAGGCAGCATCAACAACTGGATAAAAAAAGTAGGTAGATTGCCTCAAACTTGTCACTGTTTTCCATCTGCTATCGTGTAGAAAATTATTTTAAATGTGTGTAGTAAGAGTACTCTTGATAGTATTATTTAAATTGTAGAAAACAAGACCACGGAGAGAAGCGATTAAGAGTGTAGGCTGTGGGTTCGGACAGACTTTCTCTGAAGCCCTTCCCACTACCCACGTGGACTCGAGCAAGTTGTTTAATCTCTCCCTAAGCCTCAACTGCCTCATCCGCAACGGGGGATAATAACAGCACATATTTTTTAGTGTTTCATGTGACTCAAGCGAAATAATGCATAATAAGTGCCTAGCACAGTGAATGACATGTAGTAAACTGTCAGTAAGTACTAGCTGTTATATTTTATCATCAATTCCTTTACAAATAAGAGCATTTTTGTTAACTAAGACTAAGAAGGAAAGAAGGAAGACAAAAGTCAACTGTCATTGCAGATGGGGGGAGGAGCGAATCTGCCGCGAGATTCATGATGTGTGTTTCTACTTAAGTCTGTGATTGATTAACTGAATTTAGCTGTCCTGTTGGCTCTGTGGAGGATGATTTGGAGGGGGTTGTCCTAGAGCCAAGGTGACAAAAGCAGTGGGAAAAGAGAACAGGGGATGACTTGAGGGACTTCGAAGCTGGAAGTGTCAGAATTTGTCACTTTATTTTACATGGGCTGGGAGTTATGGCTCAGAATACACCCTGATGCTTCATAGTGTGAACAGTGAAATTACCAAGATGAAGAAGACCACAAGACAAGCCCATCTGGGGCTGAGGGTAATGAGTTTGAGTTTATACTTGCTCTTTCAAGTTTCTGGTAGGAAATCTTAACTGGCGGGCATGTTCTGATGGAATTTGACACTTAACTCTAGAACCCTGGTTGGACGTAGATGGGCTTGTCCATGGGAAGATAGCTGAGATCATGCAGACAGACGGGATAACCTGAGCAGAGTGGCATGTGGAGCCCTGAGGAATGTGAATATTTAAGAGACAGACAGAGGTGGTGGAACCAGTGAAATGGACCAAGAGTGAAGTGGTAGGAAGAGAACCAGAGAGAAGAACGTTCGAGAGCTAAATGAGCTCGAGTAAACAAGCGTAGAAATCAAGGCTACAGGCTCCATGCCAAGCCTCTGTCCTTCCTCCCTCCTGGACCACGGACCAAATTCAAAGTCCTTTTCCCCAGAGGCCCACGGAAAAGCCGGTTTGGCTCCCAGTGTGAAGCTGTCCCTGGCAGAGGAGACGACGTCCTTCTGCATCAAAGTTAATGCGCCTGCACTGCTCAGTGTCTGTGGGGCTTGCCAAGCTATTCCTGTTCACGGAAACCTAAATAGGGAGCAAGGTACGATTCCTTGGCAGACTGTCCGTGCACCCTCTGTGGGAAGCCTCTGATCTGGCTGCACCAATAACAAGAATGAACTCCATGTTTACCCTTCACAAAGTTTGAAATGACCGTGCTTCGAAATTAGCCAGGCTCCTAATAAGCAATCTGAGAGGTACATAGACTCCAAAGCAGTGTTTGCAGAGCTTCTGCAGAAAAGATCACCTACGTCAGAGGCAGCGGAGATGCTCGTTAAAACGGACAGATTCCTGGGCCCGGGACTGAGTGATTCGAAATGGCTGGGGTTGTGGCTCAGAGAGCTGCATTTTCCGCAAGCCCTGCAGATGATCTGATGCTCACCAAAGCTTGTGAGCCGCTGATTACAAAAGAACAGGATATCAGACCGAAACATGCAAAATGAGCACCACCAGGAAAAATAATCTGAAGGCAATACTACATTTTTACTCAGGGTAACTAATCCTTCACGGAATTATACTTTGTGAAAACTAATCAGGTCTAGTGTCTCACCTTCCAAATTATTTCCATAAAAAATGCTCTCCCTTCCTACTCTGAGTTTTCTGACACAGAGAGATGCTTTATAGTTCTTCAAGCATGTGCAGTAGAGCAGGAGGAAAATTCCCCATGCATTTTCTTCAAAGAAAGATATTTTAAAATTTAATATTAAAAGAAAAAGTCATGAAATAGTTTAACCTTTTGTCATAGGAAGTGGAGAGTTTGTTTCTGCGTTGCTTTTTTATGAAGCACTTTTCCAATTTATACTTCATCTTTCTCAAGTATTAAAAACATCAGTGTCCAAATTCATTGTCACATGTAAACTCTGGAAATTACTCTTTGATTTCCATTAGTGTATAAATTAGAATTGTTTGTGTTCCACTATGTTGTTCTAACATTGTCTCCTGACTTGTCAAAGTTCTTAAAGTGAACATTTTCCTGTATGCAGGTATGTATGCTAGCAGCGAATCACAGAGCATGGCTGAAAGGTAACGAGAAGGTAATTATTAGAATGAAGATGTAGATCATGGATATTGAAATAGTTAGCCCTACTCTGTGTTGATACTTGAAATCATACCATTAGAGATCAATTTGGATCATAAGGACATTTCCATTTTCAGGAATCTCTTATTAAAATAATTTTTAAAACCAGGAGTGAGTCACTATTAAGCCATTATCAGCCGCCACCTTACGGAGGTTTGGTTGATAAGTAGCTGTGAGCAGGATGGGTAGAGGTGAAGCTAAGTCACACCAGGGAGATCAGTGCTACAAGAGACAGAAGAGCATTGGAGCCAAACCTCACCTTCCTGCGTTCCTGGAGACTCGCCAGTGGGTGGTTCTCCCATCCGTACAAGAGCCTGTGCTATGAAGGGAAGCGAGTCTGAAGGACTTACCCTCGTTAAGCGTTGGAGCACAAACCTCACCTGAGGGCCCCCTGTCCTGAACAAAAGAGCTTCCCTACTGGGAAAGATCAAGATCTCAATATCGCTTAATATGACTGAAATAATCATTAACCAATCCAACAGAAGAGGAAAGGCTCTGCGTCTGGGGAGAGGCATTGGATGAGTCTGGTCTAGCGCCTGACCTTCTTTTAATATAAACCACTTGAAGATATCAGAGCTGGAGAATCTTTTCTCCCAGCCAAGCCCGTGCTCCAAGAAATGGGCACAGGGTTGCAAACTAAAGACCTATTGTCAATCGTGCTACTTTGTGAAGTGTTATGGCACAAACTTCCAGTCGTATGGGAAAATTGAACCCTTCCCACGTGGTCCATGAAAACCCGGTTTCCATCCTCCACTGCACACTTTAAGACAACTTCTTTAAGAATACAGGATATTAGAGAGCCGAACCATCCCGGCCAATTTGGAACAGCCAGCCTCTGTAACATGCTCATTCCACCTCAGTGCTACCAAACTTCTTTCCTTGTGTTCCATGCAACCAGAAAATATGTAGTTTAAACTCAGCTCAGTGTCATTTGAAAAAGATTAGCAAACAGTTTGACAAGGCACACTAGAAACTTAGGAATACAGAATTAATAAAAACATCTTAAGTATTCTGTCACATGAGATCATTTTCAAGCTACTGTTTCTAAATAAGTTCAATAAATATTACTGATGTAATAACAAGGCTTGATTTTGTCAAGTGGCAACTCTGTCTCCCTGTGGACGTTGGCCTTTAGAAGTTTTTCTTGACTGTTAGAGTTCATAACCCACAGCTCCCAAACTGGTAGATCCAAGGTGTATGTTTGATTCATTCAACAATGTTTAGTGAGCACCTACTGTATGCCGGGCAAGGTCTAGGTGTCAGAAACACAGCAAAGAACAAAATGGGTGAAGTGATTACATGCATGGACTTTTTATTGTAGTTCAAGATAAGCAAGCAATACATAAGTAACTGTTGTAAGTTAATACATATATTTTAGATAGTGATACATGGTATAGAAATTAAATTGATGGAGAATGACAGAGAGTGACTTTAGGTTGGATTTTCCACTTCTTGGAGTAGTTAGCATTCGCTGGAGGAGGTAGCCCCTTCTGAGTGACGGGAAGAAGCCAGCCCTCCAGAGGTGTGTGGGAAGTGTTCTAGGCAGAAAAAACAGGACCTGAGGCTGGAACACACTTGGTATTTTGAGGAACAGAAAACAGGCTGGTATGGCTGGTGCCTAGTGAACAAGGGAGAGAGTGGAATAGGACAACATGAGAGGCAGAAACAAAATAAGGAGGTCCTAGCTGGGCAGGGTGGTAAATACCTGTAGTCCCAGCAACTCAGGAGGCTGAGGCAGCAAGAAGATCAGTTGAGCCCAGGAGTTTGAGTCCAGCCTGGGTAACATAGCGAGACCTCATCTCTTAAAAATTTTTTTTAATTTTTTATTTGAAAAAATAAGGAGGCCTTTACATGCTATGTCTTCCATGAAGTCCAGGGTTACACATGACATATAGTAGGTTCTCAGTAAAGATATGAGACAAAACTTGGCTGTCCTCTCCCCAGCCTTTCTGCACCTTACAGAAACATCTTTTGGATCTCTTTTAGCTGAAATTTGAAGAGAAGGATTAGGTAGCATCTTCAGGCTCTCTTCAGGTGCCAGGAAAGCCCAGAATAAAAGGCTCAGAATGACAAAGCCGCATCGGCCTCCAGAGTTTGTTTGCCATGAGTCCCACAGGAAGTTCTTGAGGGTTGATCCTCTATTTATGACAACAGCCAAGGACAGTGGGGCAGGAGGGGGGAATTGCTTTATAAAAAACAGTGGTAGCATGTTTTATGGATGGAGCACTGGTATTGAAGCCGTGAAACCTAGGTTTAAAGTAAAACTCTAAGTGTTCGTGTAAAACCTTCTGTGCCTCAGTTTCCTCACGTAAAAAAACGGAGATGATAATAGCACTTGAAGTGATGTGAGAACTGAGAAAAATCCTGCTTTAAAACACTGCTTGGAACGTGGGGAAGATTCGATAGATTTTAGCTACTATTAGTAGGTCTATGAAATCTAGAATCTTAATGGAATAAGTATCGGAGAAGGAAGTTTGCTGTGGCAGTGAGAATTCATCGCAAGAAGAAAGCTTTATGGCAGCGTTGGCTGTTTGTTGGGCACGGGCAGTTTGTAGTACAGAAATGCCTCAGTGGCACCCGGCCTTACAGGGGGTGGCACAGCCTCAGAAACCTTATTCTTCCTCAGCAGGAGTCAGAATTTTCCCACAGTGGCCGGGGAGTGGCCCATAGAGCTTTCATCCCAATGGAGACGCTGAGGCCTCTCTAGCCCCATCTGCATAGTCCCAGGGTGGACTTTCTCTTTGATATCACAGTCCAGTAACCAAAAGTAATGGGGGAAAGTCT
Organism: Propithecus coquereli; assembly: GCF_000956105.1. Taxonomy (NCBI): domain Eukaryota; kingdom Metazoa; phylum Chordata; class Mammalia; order Primates; family Indriidae; genus Propithecus; species Propithecus coquereli. The sequence goes on along the minus strand of NW_012153618.1, from coordinate 3,422,590 downwards.
AACCTTTATTTTATGTCACGAGGAGCATCAAAGGCCATTTGCTTCCTAGCACACAAGGCTCTTAAACCCTCTCAGCCTGTTCTCACAATCCGCGCCTCTTGTGAAGCCTTCTTGAACTCTTGTCTGTCCTCCTCCTTCCTCTTTCCTTTCCTTCTTCTTCTTTCTAGGCTCCCATAGGAAAAATAAACAAATAAACAAAATACCTAGGACCTTCCCAGTGTGACCCCTCCATCCACTACTGTCCACAAAGGCAGCCAGTAGTAAAGTTGAATGTGAATTCTTCTAGACTTTTTTCCTTCACTCTGTGCTTAAGCAAATACATACATGTGTGTGGGGGGGTGTATATGTGAGGGTGTGTATTATTAATATATATGTGGAGGTGTATATACACATATGTACACAGAAACATACACATACACCACAAATTAATATATTTTTTAACAAAACAGAGCTATGATCACACTTTATTCTGAAAATGGCTTGCCACTTAACAAGATACAATTGGCAATTTATGTACAGAGATCTATTTTGTGATTTATGCCACATTGTATTACCTTTTTTATTCAAATGAATAGACTTTTACTCAAATATATACCATAATAGATTTATACATTGTGGTTGTTTTATTTGTTTTTGCAGTTAAAAACTCTTTAAACTTTTACAAATCGCCCAAACTATTGAAGTACCAAACTAAAAAGGGGTGTGCATGTGTGAGTGTGTGTGTGTGTGTGAGATGTTCTACTTGAGGTAGAAGGTGGAAGATTAAGGAGAAAGTCAAGTGGATTGAAATCAGCAATAAAGCGACCATTCTCCAATACTAAATGTACTTGAAATTTATTCCCCTGCATCTGTAGGTAAATGTCCTTCTGTTCTTGAGACAATAAATCCCCATAAACTTCCCATAAAGTTCTGCAGAAGTGAAACGTGAGATTGGTTCCATCAGAATCCATTCGGTGCTTTGTTTGTGAACCTTCCAATCTGAATTTTAGAGCCCTTGTTCTTTCTCTGGAGCCTCTAGCCCAGGAAAAGGTCAGAATGCAACATATTTCAAAGCTGCTGTGCTCTGGGTGGCTGCCAGACTGTTGGAAATAATTGCTTTCAAAACCCAGATTACGCCACCATCTACTCAGTTTCAAATTAGCATAACCTACAGCACCATGCTGTGGCAGTTGAAACTTTAACTTTTGCTTTTTGTTATCATCTAAATTCACTTTTAAAAATATTGAGATTCTCAAATAGCTAGATTCTGGTCATGCAGTCTTCCCCACTGCTATTAATTACTTCAAAGGCAAGACAAAGAGACCAAAACCTCTATCTTGCCACTTGAAATTTTGAAGCAGGAAATGTAAGTCAAATCATAAAGGGGCATGCCATCCTGAACTTCATTGCAATCATTTATTTAATATTTTATTATCTGCACTATGCTCAATAAACATGGAGTGAAGTTCTGCCATTTTGTAGCAATACCTCTTCACGCAGTGAAAATCTTTTACGTGACGGCCCAGCCAGAACCTCAATGCAATTTGCACAAGCCCTTGGGGGTCTGTAGTGCTGTGGTAATTATCCACTCAGCGACATCTTCTCATGAACACACTATTCGAGGCACCCCTCAAGGAGTCTGTCCTGCCCTGACACAAATTCTCAGATTCCCTTGAAATTAAAATGGTTCAAAATCAACATAGTGGAGACCATTTCATTCACGTTATATTTGTTTTAATTACGTAGCACAAAGTTATAAAACTTCTATTAGCCTTACATGATCACAGACCAATATATCTCCTCTGTAATAAACCTGAATTCCAGTTCTCAATCCTAACCCCAGTGTGGTCACGACCAAATCTCAGGGTGTCTAATCCCCACTGCTTCACACCGCAAAAACCGTCACCACGGGGAGCAATTGCAGAATGGAGTCATCCCAAATGTGTTCTTTTTGTCCTTTCAGTCTGAGCGTCTGTTTCTCTTTTGATGCACTATTTATTTTTGTGTGAGAAATTATTTTCACTTAGCGGTCAGATAGTATTTGTTTCCAGGCTGGCTTTCAACAGTGGTCCCTTCTTCTCGAGTATGTATGAGTTCTAGAGAAACCGGAGCACGTTTTGTAAACATCCAAACCAACTATTTCACCTCTGCATACACAGAAGTCTTTGTTATTTTTCTATTATTATAGAAAATAATAGTAATTTATATTAATATAGAAATTTATATTAACAAATATAGGCAAAAGGAATGTTTTTGCCTTTTTATAGTTCTTTCGTATTCCAAAATGCTTCTGTTCGCTGCTGTTGCTTTAAATCCTCACAACAACGCTGTGAAGAAGCAATTATTTTTCTAATTTGCAAATAAAGAAACTGAGATTTGAAAAGATTGCTCCATTTCCTCATCTCAGGCCTGCCACACTATGGGTTATTTCCCTGCTCTCCAGATCCCAGCCCCTGGAGATATGGGGACTGCGTTAGTGTTTTCACTAAGAAAACGACCATTTCTATGACTAGGACGTGTGAATCTTTTTATTTCCTGTAATGAAAAGAGCATGAAAGCAACCTCTGATTTGTGTAGCATAATTGTATGGATCATATCAATCCATTACCCTGAGTACAGAGCAGTTTCCGAGTTTCACATCCGTCATGCTGCTGAAATGGGCGGCTTTTTTCCACATTTTACTCACCTAATGGATTTGATATAAAATCTGTTTTTCTATGGATGTGGGGCTCTGGAGGTTTTGTAGTCTATCAATACATAAACGCCACCTCACATTACGGCATTCCTGCTCTGCACAGCGCTGAGTGTGGGTAAATGCGCCACGGTCTTTCACAGTTCGGCTGTGACCATATTTCATCGCAACAGGGCAGATGACAAAATGGGAACTTAATGCCATTAGATCGTGAATTACAATTACGTGAAGAGAGAAAAAGGTAATAGGAAGTAGATACCAAAAGGAGACCTAGTAAACACAGAATCGATGTCCGTGGGGCTGGCAGTCCTCAGAACGACTGCCACCTGCCGTTGCTGGTACAATCTGAGGACCCCGTGAAGATGTCTGGCATATCAGATGGCTGAGAAGGGAAACAGTGAATGTGCCTAAAAGTCCAGCTACCTAATGCCATACCTAGAGAAGCTTCTGTCCCATGGGCTGAACAACTCTTCACTTCTGACGCTGCTGAAGGTCGGCTTTGCAGGTGGTCATGTCAAGCAATGACAATGACTGGTAGTGGAATTATCAGTGGTGTGAATTTTTTCAAAAAAACACTTTTTTTCCACTTAGGCAAGAAACACATATTGAACACCTGCATGTCAGGCTAGATAGTACTGTTAGAAAGATACAGAAAGCATAATCTCTGCTCTCTGAAATTCGCTGCCTAGCAGAGGAACAGGTGGAAGTAATTACAGTACTACAGTAAGTTAGACGCAATGATAGACACAAAATGTCCTAGGGACACAGGAAGAGCACCATACCCAGCCCAGGGCAGGGTCACAAATCCTCTGTGGAGGAGGTGGCACCTGAACCGAGTCTTAAAGAACAAGTAGGATAGGCCGGGCGCGGTGGCTCACGCCTGTAATCCTAGCACTCTGGGAGGCCGAGGCGGGCGGATCATTCTGAGCTCAGGAGTTCGAGACCAGCCTGAGCAAGAGCGAGACCCCGTCTCTACCAAAAAATGGAAAGAAATTAATTGGACAGCTAAAAATATATGTAGAAAAAATTAGCCGGGCATGGTGGCGCATGCCTGTGGTCCCAGCTACTCGGGAGGCTGAGACAGTAGGATTGCTTGAGCCCAGGAGTTTGAGGTTGCTGTGAGCTAGGCTGACGCCACGGCACTCACCCTAGGCAAGAGAGTGAGACTCTGTCTCAAAAAAAAAAAAGAACAAGTAGGAATCAGGCCAGAGGCGGCATGTGAGTTGAGAGAGGGGAGGAGAGGAAGTTGGAGAAAAAGATAATCTGCAGAGAAGCAGCAGTGCCAGTGAAGACATGGAATCCACGCACAGCTCTGTGACGATGGGGACAACGTAGCTGCTGGAGTGTACATTGTGAGCAAGGGCTAGAGAGGAGCGAGGCTGGGAAAGTAGGCCTAGGCTTAAAAATGCCATGTCAAGGAGCTTGCAATACTGCATATTCAAGACTGTTTGAAACTGTTAGCATTTGATGCATGAGAGAGAAACGGCCAATTTTGCATTTTGAATAGATTGCTTGCTTGTAAGGGATGGATCTCTGGTGAACAACATCGCAGTGGAACCAAGTTAGGAGGCAGCTGCAGCATCCCGGTAGGAGATAAGGGCCTGAGCCAAGGCCACAGGAGGGATGGAGAGGAGGGACCTGCTGCAGAGCATTGACGAGGTGCAGCTATCAGGCCCTGGGGACTGACCGGACACTGAGGAACAACTCCCAGGTTTCTGGCCTGAATGGCAGAGCGGGAAAACCTCTACTTTCTGAAATGGAGAAAATGGCAGGTAAATTTGGAAGCAAAATATGTTTGCCTTCAGACATGTAGAGTTAGATCTCTACTCTGAATGTAAAAGAGGCATTTCTTGCTAGACAACTTCACTTTGATGATTCATAGTAGAGCTCTAACAGTATGCATAAGTTTGGGAATCATTAACATATGCTTAGTACTTAAGATCATGAAATGGGTGAAATTGCTCAGGAAAAGAAGGGAAAGCAGAAGAATTCATCTCTGGGGCATAGGAACATTTAAAAGGTAGGCAGTTCCCAGAGACACCCTCCTGTGCCACTTCAGTGTCCAGCATTACCTGTTAGTTTTAATATCAACCTGCATGAAGTGCGTATAAATTTGTTCTACAACCTCTAAATGCAAGAGATACTACATGATTTTGCTACCTGAAAAGCTTTATTAACTTTGAACCCCAACATACCTAGGATTACTCAGGCATAAACAATAGCCCCAATGAGAAAATTTGAGAAAATGTAGGGACCTGATGTGGAGAGCCTCGCTCCCCAACTATTCCAAGCATTCCAAATAAAATTAAATTACCTCGAAAGGACCATTTATATTTAAATGATCCATTAATGGGTTCGACATGTGATCGTTTCCACCGCTAACTAGAAACAAGTCTGTTTTATCGCATCTGCCAGAACCTGGCTCCAGGTCAGCTCACAGCAGAGCGGGAACGTGACCTGCAGGGTCTCACCATCATACTCGTTTTCTCTGTGGGACTTTAGCCCCATTCTAGCCCCAACAAGCCAAATCACAGGGAGACGCAGGATGAAATAACTTATATTATTGACTCCTCCCACAAGTTTGTACCATCGCTCTTTTGGGTTGCAGCGGTGACAAAGGCTCGCTGGTGACAAAGGCTCGCCGGAGGACGAGGTGCTGCAGAGAGAGCAGCTGACCGTAGCCCAAGGGCTTCGTCTTCCCTTGCAGCTCTTCAGGAGTTTAGCTTGCCCTGTGAAATGAGGCTCAGAGCCGAACAAAGCTCCTCTTACCTAACCTGAGTGTACAAAAAAGGTTTAATTAAGGAAGTAATTTTTTTTCCTACCCATAAGGAAATCTTGACAAATAGACTCAAATCCGCATGCAAATGAAGCCATCTGCTTCATTGTTGTCAGTAGAGCCCAGCCCATAGTACACAATAGAAGGCCCACGTGGAGAATCCTCAAGTCTCTAACCTTTGGGTCTCTAATCATCTCAAAGTAATTAGTCTCTTCAAAGCTGGTATTTGCGTTGGAAAGTGCTTGCCATTTAAAGTGGAAGCTCTAGATGTGCTTCTCAGTGTGGCCTAGTCCCAGCCATTTGGTGGCCTGAGGAAATTGCTGAATCTGCAGAGGGACAAGACCCTTGCTCCCGAGTGTGACCCCACACAACCCTCTCCGTGTGAACCAAGTGCAGGCCCCTCCAGCCACTGCCTCTGCCCCTCTCCCCGGCCCTCTCCCTTCTGGGCCGGGCACAGGAGGCAGCCTACACTTCTTACCGCACCCCTCTACTCTGCAGTCATCTCTGGTAAACCTCTGCGCAAATGAAATGATTTCTGTTGTTCGGGTAACTCCACCTTCTCAAATGTCCAGTCACTCCTCTGCCGTCAGATTTTTACTTAATGGCTACTCTACAAAACCACATAACACGTTGCCCGCACTCCATGATAACTTTCATTTGTGTGTCCTGAATAGAATTATAAAAAAATTAAAATTAAAATTAATCAGCGAAGAGACAAAGAAACAGGGGGCACGCAGTTTTGGAAGCTCTAAGGGGAGCAGAAGAATGAGAGAGATGAGGAGGACGAAGGCGGACGTGGCTGAGCGAGTTGCTTCACAAGTTTAGCTCACAGTCTGGGTGTCTGCCACTCCCCGGGTAGAACTGGAGGTCACTACGCTCAGTGAAATATGCCAGGCACAAAAAGACAAGTACCGCGTGTCCTCACTTATACGTGGCATCTAAAACAATGGAACTCACAGGAACAGAGCAGAGCATAGGATGGTGGTCGCAGAAGCCGGGAGGTGGGCGGAATGGGGACATGGAAGATGGTCAAAGGGTACAAATCTCAGAAAGGAGGAATTTATTTTTAGTTCAACTGCACAGCATAGTGAATATAGTTAATAATAAAGAATTGTGTATTTCAACATTGCTAAGAAAGTAAATTGCAAATGTTCTCACCACAAAAAAATGTGAAATATTTGAGACGATGGATGTGTTAGGTACCTTGACTTAATTATTCCACTTTATGTTCATAAATCATTACATTGCTCTGTACCCCATAAATTTATATAATTATAAATTGTTAACTTACAAATTTTTCCAAAGAGAATGAATCCCTGCGGAAAGCAGGCTCAAGAGAAGAGCCCCAGGGTTTGTTGTCTCATCGCTCACACGTTTAAGGAAAAGAGGCTCCTCCATCCTCCCTCACTCCTCGGCCAAGCCCTCGCAGAGTGAGACCGAAAGCCGTCAGTGTAGTGGTGATTCGTAGCATTTATTGAACATCTGTTTTGTGCCCAGCATTCTGCTAACTGCATTTCACAGATTTTCTCCTGTGAGTCTCACCCCAGGAGGTTCCATTGTTATTGCATTGGACAAACAAGGAAATTAAGATTTAGGAAGTTCAAGTGATCTGCCCACATTCGCCCAGTGGGTGGAGGTGGTTGAGGCAAAATGGGAATCTGAGGTCTGATTCCACATCCTGCACGTGGGAACGGTGCATGGCAGCTTCGTCGAGTGGCAGACAGGCCAGAGCAGCCCGAGGAACTCACTTCCTGTTAGCCCCCCACGCCCACCACCTCTTCAACCCCTGTTGTCGCCGTACCAAGTCAACACACTGAGACACCAGGTTGCAGCAGAGACAGAGATTTTAATCATAAGGCCACCAAACGAGGAGACTGAAAGAAACCTCAAATTTGCCTCCCAAAGAGTTTGGGTCTAGGGATTTTAAGGGCTTTAGACGGATGATGGGCCGAGGTGTTGGTTGGTCGAAGAGTGAAGGGCGAAGTCGTGGGATGGGAAGGTGGAGAAACTGCATCCTCATGCTGACCGCGTTCCTTGGTGGGGTCTTCGGACTGGTTGGCATGAGCCATTCTGCTGGGATTTAGGGTCTGTAAATCAACTTGAGCAATGCTGAGCTAACGTCCTGTGATTCCAGCATCAGAGATCCCACCCGTGGGACTTGGTGCGGCAGGTAAGTGGCGGCACGCTGCAAGGAAGTGGGTCAAAGTACCCGTGAGCACCGCCTCACTACGGCTTTCCTTTAGAGCCAGCTTGTGGTACCTGTGAACTCTGCGGGGACAGTTTCAGTGCCGCTGCCACCAAGGCCTCCGGGGCTCTTGCTTGGCTCACATGTGGACTATGACCTCCCTGTTACTGTCACCGAGATAATTAGGTTTTCCCCAAAAGGCGGTATCCTTTCCTGTTCGGCGTCGTGAAGCCCATGAATGAATGTGTGAGTGCTGAGCGGGTCAGACTTTATTCAATCGGCCAATGCAGGGAGAAGCGGGAGCGCAGCTCGCAAATCGGCTTCCCTTGTGTGAGAGGGGAGGGGGTTAAAATATAGGATTTCTTTTTACTGAAGGGTTGGGTATTAAAAGCCGAGGGTGGAATATTCATGTCTTTTCCAGGAATGGGTGGAGAATTTTTCAGAACTGGAACCACCGTCTTGTCTTTTCATGGTCTCTTCTGGCCATCACCGTGGTGACTGTCAACCATCAAGGCGCCTGTGGAAGCAGGTTTTAGCATGGAAATTAGACTGTAATGAAGACAGGGGATTGTGATGACGATGGTCAAGTGGACCATCATCTTGCATCCCACTGTCTAAGTCAGTTCCAACCGGTCTGGGCACCAGGGTCCCAGGTATCCTCCTCCTTAAAGATAAGCACAGGTAGGCAGGGTTCGGGGTGAGGTTGGCACTGAGCTATGTTAGGGTTCGGGGTGAGGTCAGCACTGAGCTGTGTTAGGCAGGATTTGGAGTGAGGTCGGCACTGAGCTATGTTAGGGTTTGCAGTGAGGTTGGTCCTGAGCTGTGTTAGGCAGAATTTGGGGTGAGGTTGGCACTGAGCTATATTAGGGTTTGGGGTGAGGTTGGTCCTGAGCTATGTTAGGGTTCGGGGTGAGGTCGGCACTGAGCTATGTTTCACAGGCATTACGCTGGGTAACGTTACCTCTTTCTCCTCATTCTCCATGAGGGAACTTCAGCACATCACAAGTTCAGTTCCCTCATTACTGGCAGTAAAGGAAAATTTGTGAGTCCAGACTGTGCACAGGCAGAGGCAGAACTCCAGAGGAACCGGAACCAGAGTCAGCAGAGGGTGGAGTAAGGGCTGGAGGTGTGGCTGGGAGTCTGTGAGGATCAGTCGGACCCCAGCACCCTCTTCTGACCCTGCCAGGGACTGTCCTGTTCTGCCCAAGCAGGAGGTGGGGGCCTTATGCTCCAGCCACCAGGCACCAAAGAAAACAGGGGTAAAACCTCTTCACAAAAACAGAGTAAAGATGTGGAAATCTACGCAGTAAGGTTGAACCCTGCCCTTAACCTTCTTCCTCCCAGCTCCCAGAGCACTGCCCACCAGACGTTTATTCCTCATGAGGAAATCGGAGGATTCTTCTCCTGGTGAATGTTCTATGGCCAAAAAAGGTCACAGATACTGACATTTGGGAGCCCTACAGTGAGACACGAGGCTTTCCATGTTGTAGTGAAGCCCAATAATCAACAAATCCACCGCCACCTCCAGACACACACACACACACACACACACACACACACACACACACCCACACCCACACCCACACCCACACCCACACCCACAGATGCAGTCAGCATTCTAGTACCTCATTGCACAGGATGAACGGACAGGTGAGGCTCACCAACCATTTAAGGTAATGTCAGAACCCTGGTGAAAGAAGGGGCCCCAAATTGATGGGAGGGGGTGTCTGGAGGGTAAACCCCCACCTCCTGCTTGGGTAGATGTTGGAAGAAACAGAGACAATGCAGAAAGCAGAAGAAAACTTTTTGAAAATTAAATATTGTCAGAGAGATAAGAGAAGATATTGAGATAGTGCATGCAGAAAAACTAGAACAAGGTGCTATAAAAAAGGACTATCAGAGAACAAGATGTAATACTTGGAAATTAAAAATATGATAGCTGAAATTGTAACACAAAGGCAGCATTGAAAATAAAGCTGAAGAAATGTCCAAGGAAGTAGTACACAGAGAAAAAGATTAAAATTAAGGGGAAAAAAATAGCAATAAAAATAAAAATACCACTTGGGAGTCTGAGGCAAGAGGGGCACGCAGTTTTGGAAGCTCCAAGGGGAGCAGAAGAATGAGAGAGATGAGGAGGACGAAGGCGGACGTGGCTGAGCGAGTTGCTTCACAAGTTTAGCTCACAGTCTGGGTGTCTGC
>NW_012153618.1:3404928-3410974 GCF_000956105.1 Propithecus coquereli | reverse complement strand
GGTCTTGCAAATGCATGGCTTTGTTCAATGAAGTCTAAAGGGAAGAGTAGAGATGAAGTCCTGGATAAGGAAAATTATGGTTTGCTAGTGGAAGCAGCACCCAGTTATCAGTAGGTGCTAAAGCAGCATTAGCTTTTATTTATACTTATTTAGCATCTTTAATACTCAGGTTACCGTAAAGCACATTTTGTCCCATGAGGACTTTGCATATGGAGTGGAAATGGGTATAAATGAGAGGGGGAACTGATCACTTATCCATTGATTTAATAATTATTTGTGAGTACTGACTATATTCTGAGGCCAAAGATTACAGAGATTGAATGGTTTCATCCCAGCTTTCATGGAGCTTATGATCAGCTGGGAGCAATATAAACAAACAATAATAACGCTATAAGCTCCTTGCATCATGAAGTGCAATAAGCAGTGGCGAAAGCACTCTTGTTATTGTGTTATAATCAAGAATCTCAGAGATTGGGCAACACATTCCTCAGAACAGGGTTCAGACAGGGTGACAGAAGCATCCACACTTTTTAATATTTACCCCACTCATTAAAAGCCTTTAATCCCACGTCTCACTACACATGTTTACTTATAAATTCTATCCATATACCACTGTATTCATATAGTATGTACGTTATAAAGTATAATTAAAATACATATTTAATAGGATGAGCCTTTAAAAATAAATAAAAATAGAAGTTCTAGTGCCCTCTGCCTGTGCCCTGTTAATGGGGGAAAAAGAAACCCGAACTCTGTAAAATAAAGAGGTTTATTCTGAACTGAATGTGTGTGACTGGCCTGGAGCACATGGTCTCAAGAGGTCCTGAGAAAATGTGCCCCCAGTAGCTGGGTGGCAGTTGGTTTTATGCATTCACAGAGTTCATGGAGACAGGAATTACACATAAGACACTTAATCAATACATGGAGGGTGTACATTGGTTTGGCCTGAAAAGGCGGGACATTTAATGGGAGGTGGGAGGAGATTACAGGTGATAGGTAGGTGGGTTTAAAGATTCTTTGATTTGTAATTGGTTAAAGAAATGGAGCTTTGTCTAAAGGATTGGAATGTTTTAATTTAAGATAAGGATATCAATTAATCAAAGACAAGCCACCAGTAGGGCACTTACCAAAACTCAAGTAATCTGTTCAGTAAATAAATGGCCTGCAGGTGTGGTTCAAGCTTTGCCTTGTGTAGCCTCAGGCCTATTGATGACTTAGCATCTCACTGTTATAAAGGATGTCTCCAAAAAGGGAGGGGGCATGATTAGGTGTGTCTGACCTCTCTTCTCATGGCCAGTAAGTCAACTTTAGGATTTTCTGGAGTCCAGTTGGCCAAGAGGGGGTCCATTCAGTCAGTTAGGGGGGCTTAAGATTTTATTTTAGTTCACAGCCCCAGTGGATCATCTTTGGTACCTCCTGAGGAGACACCTCAACTTTGATACTGCCAATCTAGTCCGGAGTGGAGCTCTCACTGTTGCTGGGAAAGAATCTGGATTTAGTAAATCCATCCAGAGATTTGGGACAACTCCCAAGTGTCAACTCCAAAGGTATCCTGTGATAATCCAGATGTTTCCAGGATACTGGTAAACACCACCCACATAAAGCATGATTTCCCCATGAATCAGTCTATTCCAGAGACCCAATTAGATTGAAGTTGCTTAGTGAGCATAGAATTAGAATAAATGGAATTGTGGTCTACAGAGATATTTCATCAAACTAGAATAACTGGCTGAACTGTCCTTCTCCTCTCTGGGGATATTTCTGTCTGAATAACAGTCCTGGACCTTAAATAAATACTGACATGTTTTACTTTAAGCTTTCCTTTTTCTAGAATCATTTTACACAACTGCCCTCTGCTAATACATCACTGCCTCAAAAAATAAGAATGTGCTTGATCGGATTGAAACTTTAAAATGTTAATTACATTCATGTCCTGGGGATGCAGCCTAAAGAGACAGAATTGCTTTGCTTAAGGCTGCCGCATGTCTGGGGACTTTGATCTGTTCAGGCTCTTAGGTTGTTAAAGGGCTCTTACCAATTAGGATGAGCTGAATCCTTCTAGCCCCCGGACTCATCTTCACTCCCTCCCAGCTGTAGGACTCTCACATGGGTGAGAGGGCTGCAACTTCTGTTTCGGTTTGGGTTTTCTGTAAGAGTCCTGCATCCTCAGGTGGCTGGAGGAGGTGAGCCTGAACTCCTTTCACTGTGTAATAAGCCAGGTGTTGAGCTGGGAGGAGGTTCACCCTCCGGTGACAACAGCTTCAGCAGCAGGGAAGAAACTTTCTTTTCCAGTATTATCCTACCCAATATCATATAATATTCTCCTTCCTGAGAAGAAGCTAACCTATTTTTCTCCTACTGGAAGCTATGATTTTGTAGTTATTTTTTTAAAAAATAGCTTCTGATTGACTTTTAGGATGCCTTAAGAACGGTAGTTTCCCCCAACAGTCCCACCACCACTGTTTTTGCCTTAATTAAGACATTTGCAAACATATTCTGCACTGACTTCCTGGTTATGTATTGCCTGCTAAAATAATTAATGGGGAGGCCATTCATCTGAGATGGCTCCAGAGCCTTGAATACCTATGTAAGCAAACCATAACCCACTTCAATGTAAATAATAAAACGAAACTTAAGCATAACCGATTGGAAACCACTAAGAACATCTAGCTAGGGACTTTCCACATTCGTCAATCAAACGGTTTCTTTGTCTTGCTTCCACAAACACCTTATAAATGTTTCCTCTCCCCACTAGGGGAGCTTTGAACCCCTTGTGGTCTCATGCTGCCAGATAAATAAATCACTGAATGCTCAAATAAATGTATTACGATTTTAAAGTGCCTAAGTTTATCTTTTAACATGACACCCACTTATCTAGATATCACTACATCCTAGATGTCTCTAAAAACCAAAACAAATATCATTCATTAAATAGGTATTTTAATATCTTAGCATATAGCAATATTATATGTTTAATTTAAAATTATGACTTAAGCATAGCAGAACCAACACAAAGTTACTTTTATTTAAAAATAGCACTTCAATTTAATATTGTATCTGTGTATAGTTTGCATAAAAGGAAGGAAAAAATATCGTTTGTGTATGAATAGAAACTAATGGAGTGCACTCAGTTGATTCATTGTGCTCTTTGGAGGAAAGATATAGCAAATATCATTTTTTAAAAAAACATATATTTTGGGTTTAGTATCAGAGCTAAAGGCTTTAGTAACTGCTGTAAAACATGCCCATGTATCTTAGTCTTTGGTTGTGATAGTAAATGTACTTAGAAATGTGCGCAGCAGAAAGAAATTTCTCCCCTGGAGATGAACTTGACAGCCAGCTCCTGGCCTCATATTAAATTCTTGATCCGTCTGTCCTAATGGAATCTGAGTAATCCAGCTTGGTGTTGTTATTTCGTCCTGTGAACTGCCTTTCTCCTGGGAACACTGGCTGCCCTGTCGGGCAATGAGTGGGGAGGGGTGGTGGGTAGTGGGTGTATGTCTTCTCCACGGGCTCAAGGGTGGAGGCTGATTGGGACCCCTCACGTGGGCTCAGCTCATCCCTCCCCACCCCACAAAACGATGCCGCAGGTCAGAGCTTACCTGGAGTCCCCACGGAGGAAGCGGTTGGCGGGGAGACTCTCCCTTTATAGTGACTCAGTCCCAGAGTTTGGAGCAGGAGAGGTGAGGAAACCACCGCCCTGGCCCGGTCTGATCAGTTCTGCTTTGTTCTCAGCAACTCACCTCCACAGGGCTTCTGTGCCCTCATTGGTACTCCTGAAGCCCCTGTACCAGGTGTCTGGGTGGCTGCTGACGCTGGGTTGGGCACTGGTTATTCCAGGGTAAAGGTGGGTGAGAAGCAAGAGCAGAATATCAAAAACTGTTCCTCTTTTATCATCCTGAGGTCTAGCTCAGATGCTTCTTGCACCAGACCAAAGCCACCAATAGAAATGCAGAGTTCAGAACAGCCCCCACCCACATATAGTAACACCAGGGGCTTCTCTCACTTCTCACCTCTGTTGCCATTTACTCCTAGAGTCCCTCCAGGGTTCCTTGGTAGGAACCCCAACGACCAATCTTTAATAAAATATTTTATGTACATTAAAAATAGTTTTATTTGTATACGTTTTATATGAATTATATATTAATACTAATTTTATATATTTTATAGACATATTAATAAAATCAACATACATAAATAAAATATCATATGCGCATACACACATAACTTTCGGAAAACCTAAGATAGGTTTGTAAGGATTTGGTACAATGTTGTTTAACAGGATGAGAGGAAATAGGGCTATTGCCAAAGGAGAGTTTGAGTTTAATAAATGGAAATTTACTAAACTCAAAAAAGGGAGAGCTTTTGTGTAACTGGCATGATCAGGGTGTGAGTGAACCTGGTCTTTCTTTCCTCCCACAGGGAATTACTGGAATGCCGCCTCTTTCCCAAATGCATCCTCCTACCTGCACTTCTCTACTTTCCAAGGGGAGACCAGCGCTGACATTTCTTTCTACTTCAAAACACTAACTCCCCGGGGAGTGTTTCTTGAAAATATGGGGAACACAGATTTCATCAAGCTGGAGCTGAAATGTGAGTATAAGTTCTCTGTCGACTTACAAGCAGCCACTTTTGTCACCTGGGGCTGGTCTGAGCCCTGATCATGTAACTTCACTGGCTTCAAACGTGAGCGGTTTCCTTTGTTCCGGGATCAGGACTAGAGGTGGATACACAGACTTGAGTACGAGTGACCACCGGTCTTCTGGATGCTCTCGGGGAGCAGGCGCTTACACACACTCCCAAACCGTGTTATTCAAGGAAGATGAGAGAACTACGGCCCTAATAATATGGGAGGAGAATGTATAGACTTAAGGTTTCTTGTTTTCTGTGGCGTTTTTCCAAGGAGATGGGGTCAAAGTAGGCAGAGGAATGTGTCAAGTCTCCCTGAGAAACAGGGAGCAGGGGAGTAACAGGAAGGAAAACAGAAATAGTAGTAGCACAGGGGTGAGTTCTGGAGGCTGCGAGTACCACGCTGCCGCCTACCCCATGAAACACTGCAGGTTTCCGAGAGAAACCTCACGCCCACACACACCCTCTCAAATATAAGTTCTGAATTTATTTAGCCACGGATAAGACACTGACAGGGCAGAGCAGAGCAGATGCTGCTTGGCTCAGCTCAGCTGGCCTAGGATCCAGACACCCTAGGGAGGGCTCCCGGTTTGGGGAATTCCGCCTGTGGAAGTAGTGGGGGTTCCCTGCATTTGAGCAGCACAATTCCTGCCTTACCTGGGCCCTTTTGTCCTCGGGGCCTAAATGCGGCTTTAGGAATTTGCAATTCACAGACTTCCAGGTTAGGTGAATATTTGCAAAAGCCAGATTCGCCTGCAGTTGAAACAAAGCCAGAGTCAGTGAAACCACAGACTCAGCTGGGAAGGGGAGACCAGCCTGTACCCCGTGTCCCTCCGCAAAGGCTCAGCCTCTGCCTAGTGTTTCAAGGGGGAGCTGGCTGGGGGCAAGTCTCTTTTTCTCTGAGTGCTTATGGTACTGGGAGTGAGCCCAAATCCCTTAACCATTTCTGCTGAAATTCTATTGGATTCTTTTTCTAAAGAAATGGCAGACTGTGATATGTCGGAAAGTGCACAGACTTTGGATTTAGCACTCTCAGGTTCAAATCCAAATCCTCAGGCAAATTGCTTAATCTCTTTGAATTCTAATTTCCTGATCTATAAAATGGGAAGATTAATTCGTGGAGTTATTATGATGGTAGAACGTAGATAAATGTAAACATTTACCTCAGTGCCTAGTGGTTATTGTAACTATCCTTTTCCCGAGGACGTTCATTGCAGATCTAATCTGAGACAGGTCTGATTGAAAGAGAGACTGAGGATATTCTGGCCCTAGAATGAAAATTAATTAATGAAAACCCTCTCTTTACTGAATTATGAATTGGAGTTATTACAAAGGGGTTTTCACTTCCCTCAGTTAAAATTAATTGAATCAAACTCTTGACTTCTACATTAGTTGGATCACATTTTAGAAATATTTT
>NW_012153618.1:3380566-3404878 GCF_000956105.1 Propithecus coquereli | reverse complement strand
GGGGCCTAAATGCGGCTTTAGGAATTTGCAATTCACAGACTTCCAGGTTAGGTGAATATTTGCAAAAGCCAGATTCGCCTGCAGTTGAAACAAAGCCAGAGTCAGTGAAACCACAGACTCAGCTGGGAAGGGGAGACCAGCCTGTACCCTGTGTCCCTCCGCAAAGGCTCAGCCTCTGCCTAGTGTTTCAAGGGGAGGCTGGCTGGGGGCAAGTCTCCTTTTATCTGAGTGCTTATGGTACTGGGAGTGAGCCCAAATCCCTTAACCATTTCTGCTGAAATTCTATTGGATTCTTTTTCTAAAGAAATGGCAGACAGTGATATGTCGGAAAGTGCACAGACTTTGGATTTAGCATTCTCAGGTTCAAATCCAAATCCTCAGGCAAATTGCTTAATCTCTTTGAATTCTAATTTCCTGATCTATAAAATGGGAAGGTTAATTCGTGGAGTTGTTATGATGATAGAACGTAGATAAATGTAAACATTTACCTCAGTGCCTAGTGGTTATTGTAACTATCCTTTTCCCGAGGACATTCATTGCAGATCTGATCTGAGACAGGTCTGATTGAAAGAGAGACTGAGGATATTCTGGCCCTAGAATGAAAATTAATTAATTAAAACCCTCTCTTTACTGAATTATGGACTGGAGTTATTACAAAGGGGTTTTCACTTCCCTCAGTTAAAATTAATTGAATCAAACTCTTGACTTCTACATTAGTTGGATCACATTTTAGAAATATTTTGCGGCCAAAAAAAATTTGACAATTCCATAGTTAAGTAATTCTATAAGGTTCTATAAAATTGCTTGGATTCTCCTGTCTTTGTTTTATATCCTCATGTTTTGTAAAGCTATGCCTGAGTGGCAAAGAAAACAAACCAAGCATAGAAATAGCAGGTGTCTCTACTCAGCACTTGTATCAAATAATTTCATTAATTTCTAATTATGAAAAATCTTCAGAGATGTTTTCAAAGTTTTCCAAGTATTTCCACAACATAAAAACTGTGTGGCAGAGGGTGAATTATAGCCTCATTTTGTCATCTAGCTTACTTCTTTTTGGCATTTAGTTTACTTTGGGAAGGACATGTGAAATATTCCGGGTGCACATTTGAGGGTGATCTCTGCTCGGAGTCCCCCAGACCTGCTAATAACCACGAAGGGCGGAAGTACCTTTTTAAGATCCCCTGAATGGCAGCTAGCAGATGCCCAGCATTATATAACATCTCCGTTGAGGTTCAAAGGCGCCTTTTATGGAGAGGGGAGGCAGATTTCTGTATTTCAGAAAAACTTCAAAGTAAACAAGAAGCAGTGCTTTCATGAAGAACATGGAGGAAAAATGGCCAAGATTGAGGCTTGCTGCCGCCTCATTGATGACGATTTTTCAGACTCTTTGCTGTCAGGATTCCTGGGGCCATGGGGAGAGAGTTCTCTCAGGCCCGCTTCTCCCGTGCAGACGAGTCACTGTGCAAACCCGATGTCTTCACAGCAGTGCTGGCGACCAGAGGGGACTCAGGAAAGGTGGTTCTGAAGTCAAACTTTCTAAAACTGTCTCTCCTTTTTTCCCCTTTAGCTTGCTGGGCTTTCTGATCCCTTTCTGATAGGAATTCACATTTTGTTTCTCTGAACGTGTCTCAGAAGAATTTTGTCCCAGTCCGTGCCTGCGGATTGCTTTCCAGAACAACAGTTCTGTTAATTAATTACATCGTGCTCTTCCATCAGGATGGAAGATTCTTGACTCAGAGAACAGTGAGTTGCTGTACATTAAGTTAATGAGATGCCATCAACATCCTATGCACAAGCAGAAAAACACACAGATAAAATTAGGGCGACCTTCTTAGCATCTTTAGTGGTAAAAATTTTGACTGCATTTCATGTATTTCCTGTTCCTTTTTTTTTTTTTTTTTTTTTGAGACAGAGTCTCACTCTGTTGCCCAGGCTAGAGTGCCATGGCGTCAGCCTAGCTCACAGCAACCTCAAACTCCTGGGCTCAAGCAATCCTTCTGCCTCAGCCTCCCGAGTAGCTGGGACTACAGGCATGCGCCACCATGCCCGGCTAATTTTTTCTATATATTTTTAGTTGTCCGATCAATTTCTTTCTATTTTTAGTAGAGACGGGGTCTCGCTCTTGCTCAGGCTGGTTTCGAACTCCTGAGCTCAAACAATCCGCCCACCTCGGCCTCCCAAAGTGCTAGGATTACTCCTGTTCCTATTTATTCATCCATTCAGTGAGTATCTATCGAGGATCTGCTCTGTCCCAGGTGCCGTGCTAGGTGCTGAGGGAGCACAGCCAGGCCAAGCGTGATTCCTTCCCCTCAGAGATGGGTCTGCTTGCTGTGCAAAGCAGGCGAGTAAGTCCGTACTTATGATAATAATGAAAATAGCTCAGCTTCATGCAGACTGGTCACGTCTCAGGCCTTGTCCCAGGCATTCTACAGGCATCTTCTCACTTATTCTCCTAACCACCCTCTGAAGTGGGTACACCATTCACATCACCATTTGACAAATGAGGAAACTGAGGCAGGGGGTAAATAGGTTGCCTGGCCAAGGTCACACCGCTAGGAAGTGGCAGAGCTGGTGTTTGACCCCAGACATTCCGTGTGTGTCCCAGAGTCGTTGCTGTTAACGTTAAAGCACACGGCCTCCCAGAGCAGACATCCAGAAAGTGGCTGAGAGCGCCGAGGGGAATATCTAAACCTGACCGGAGTGACAAGGAGCGCTTCCCAGGGAGTGGAATGCTTTCATTAAATTTTGACAGATGAGCAGGAGCCAGTAAGGTGGAGAAGGTGGGGGAAGAACAGAAATCAGGAAAGGAAGGACGTTTCAGGATCACACCAAACGAGCCAGGGTGCGGGGGCTGAACTGAAGGACCCAGGTGGGAACAGGTGCAGCGAGGCCGGCAGGGCCGAGGACCGGTGCACTCCGCGTGGGGAAGCAGCTGGCCGGACTCGACCCTGAAAGTTATGGCAAGCCGGGGCGTGACATGATCGGGTTTGCATTCACAGAGAAAAGACCAGAGGCCAGACGAGAAGCAGTGGGGCCTGTGTTCAGATAGCAGCAAAATGAACGGAAGGAGAGGAAGTCAGTAATGAAGGGTTATAGATATGAAAGATACTTGAGAGACAAACTCCACAGATGTGTAACAGAATAATCACGAGGATTATGTGGAAGGGAAAATCCTAGAATGAAGCTGAGGTTTCTGGTCATGAAGGTGGGCAACTTTCATAAAGAAGTTTGACACTGGAGGGCAAAATACAAACTACATTTTGGACGTTTTGAGTTCGAGCACCTGCGAGCTGTGGGAGTATTACCAAGTGGACATATCTGGAGGATGCCAACTGTGCACGTCTGGAGCCCAACAGAGAGGTCTGAGTCAGAAATGCAGGTTAGGAGTCACCATCACTTAGAGAACCATCAGGAAATAAGCCTTCGGCACCTTCAGCATGGATGACGTCACCCAAAACAAATGCATGGAGAAAGGAAACAAGATGTCAAGAGAGAAAAACCACAGTCACGGAATAGAAGATGGAAAATTAGCTTATAGAAGACTAACAGAGAAAAGACTAACAGAGAAACAGGAAGACATTGGTATCTTAGAGACCAAATGGCAAAGGAATTTCAAGAAGAAAAAAAGAGCGTTAGGTACTGCTGAAAGGTCACTGAAACAAGGACATAAAGTCACCATCACTTTGAACATGTAGAGGTCACTGTCAAAAATAGGGTGGTCACTGGGGTGAGTGGAATTGGATATGTTTATTGTTCTTGTAGTTTTAAGATGGTAGAGACTTGAGCGTGCATCTATATAAAGGGGAAAAATTCTGAGATACAGGAGATAAAAAGACTAGATGAAGGAGTGAGGTCCCCAAGGAGGAGGGAATGAGGGCGACCCAGCGTCACAACACTGAAAGGGCTAGGGGGACACCTCAAAGTAAGGGGAGCATAAGCCATTGACTAGGAAGTCCTTCTCCAAACCAAAATGATGTTGTTGTTGTTTGTTTGTTTATTAGTATTTTTGAGATCGCAAAGACATATTATTTTTTTAAAAAATGTATTGGGGCAGATATCAGAAAACCCAGACTCTAAACCTGCCTTCGTCACTAGCAACCATGGATATGTCAGTTTAATTGTTCAGAGTTACCCCAGAGAAATTAGCTTGACTTCTCTAGATCTCGTCTCTGACCAAGATGACGACCATAACCCTGGTCCCAGCATCAGGCCACCACTTACTGAGCACCTGTCACGTCAGAGGTGCTGGGGGAGATGCCAGAGACTCTAAGGTGAAGACAAGAGACCCTGATGCCCTCGTTTAGTGATAGAGACAAACACACTCATGACTATATAGACACATCATTTTACTGAGAGATTTCTAAGTGCCTGGCACTTTTTTAAAGCTCTGATGGGTATTAACATTTTTGGGTTTTACAAGAAGTTTTATTTCCGCATTTTACAGATAAGGAAACGGAGGCATGGAGGTTACACCGCTGGTTCCAGATATGGTGCTTTGGAGTGTTAAATACAAGTAAATTATAATGATAGGCCTAAGATAGTAGCAACATTCAGAGGAGAGGTACACAACCTACCCTGGAGGGAAGAGGGAGAGGAGGTGGTACTGCAGCTGGGTCAGAAAAAACAGGCACAGTAGTTCGCTGGATGAAAGAGTAGGGGAAAGAGTTCTAGGAGGAGGGGACAGTGCAAACAAAAGCATAGGGATGGGAACATGATGGTGTTCAGGGAACTGCAAGCATGTGGCATTACTGGAGCGTGTCATGTGACACAGTAGTGGAGACTTTTAGGCAGATCTCAGATCTGATTCTCAATATATGGTGATCTGAACTTGCAACCAATATTTATTGAGTACCTACTGCGTGTGCCAAAAGGGAACGTAAGAAGAATGAGACACGGCCCCATTCCAGAGGCACACACAGTCTAATGCAAGAGCGGAGTCGTAGATGGCATGGACATCTTGGAAAGGTGTAGGTCTGTCACACAGCTGTGCTGCCAGGGGTATGGAACGCTATTTATCGTCATTTCTCCGAGACCACCGCCATGCCTGACGCATGGCAGGTGCTGAATAAGCAGGTGTTGAACGAGGGAAATGAACGACCGATGTGCTGGTCCGCATGCAGAGCCCTGGGAAATGTGGAGGGGAAGGAGCCCAGCACCGCTGAGGGCTGGTGATCAAGACGAAGACGAGGAGGAATATTAATACACTGAAGGGTAGAAGGATGGATCATGGCTGGTGAATCTTGGAATTCAAGACTTCACGAGAAAGCAGTGTAGGTGGTGAGAAGAGCTAAGATACACAGCGCTGGCCATTCAAGAGTAATTTTCTAGGTTGTGTGAAAAGGCTGGGGAGCAATTCAGGACGCTGAGAGGCTGGTCAATCACATCCCTTTTGAGGTCGTTACTGGTGATGACAAGGGACGGAGTGGACAGGGAGCCTGTGATCTGGCATTACCGTCCTGCGGTTCAGACCGTGACAGCGAAAAGGAGGAGGAGAGGGTGTGTCACTGGAGGACGCGTTGCCGAATGAAGATTGTGCCGTAGAGTGGCAGAAGTGCTGAGGAAGGGGGTTAGGCCAGCTGCCCCCCTCCACCGCGGCCCCGCAGTATGCACCGCTGGGAAAGGGGTCACAACGCGGAGGACCGTGTTTAGGTTCCCACAAGGTGGACTGCAACCAGAAGAAGGAAGTGTTTGAAAGTGTTTAATGATAAATAGTGACCATGAAGCTTTTATTTTTGTTTAACAATTTAAAAGAGATTTTAGAGAAAATTTGTGAAGGGGATTTTGGGGGGAAAATTCTTGAAGGGAATGCTCACTGAGTTGCAAACGTTCAGGAAAAGCAACCAGACACTGTTGTACTACTTCAGCGTAACCTTCCACGTTGACCAGCTTTGAGCTTTTTCAGGTATCGGATGACTCGGAGAAAATATTTGCATTTAGCAAGCATATCTCTGCAAAAATGTGGAGGCAGCAGTCTAATGTCCTACTAATCTTAGGAAAGAGTATTAAGGAAAAACTTTCATTTCCAAGATGTAGCCTTCTGCGATATGCATACTCAAGAAAGTCACAGAAGAGAATGTTCTGCAATATATAGAAACTGATGAATCAGAAGAAGTAAACTAAAGGCAATTTATCTTCCACCATTTCAGAATTGGAACAACATTTTATATTAAAAGAACTTCACCGTTGCAGACATGAGGAATGTCTAATCCCACGTAACTGGGCTGTCGTGCCATTGGGGTGTTATTTAGGGTGGTTTTTTTGTTTAATATTGTGAGTTTTTATTAATACAAATCAGGTATTAACACCTAGATTTTTTTCTTTTTAATTATCCAAGCCAATTTAGGTTATCGGCATGGATTTAGGAAGAATTTTAGTGTTTCCACTACTTTGCAAGTCTAACTATGGTTTCAGTTTGTATTCAAGATTTGAGATCTAAAGAATGATTCTGACTTGGTCATTACTATACATAAGAAAAAAAAAATTACTCCCTCAAAAAAATTTAAATACCTGAATATTTAATAGCAACCACTTATGATTTTTTTAAAAATTTCTCTAACATCCTGATTTAAATTTTCCATTTGCATTATAGACACTAAAAGTTTGGAAATATAAACTAAAGCTGAAATCTGTGCTATATTAGAGCTATTTAATATATCAGCTGTTTGCATTTTGTTAAATATTAAAAGATACCTAAATAATTGATAAATAAATTTGGATTAAATTTATCTAGTTTTCTTTGCCAATTCCACTGAAGGGACAGTCATTTGAACATGTGGCATAAGTCCCTCAGGGTTATAAGGATGGACTTTAGGATAGGATGTCCTATGAATATGAAAAATTTCCCAAATTACCTTAGAGTTTACTGGTCCACCCATGTCTGCTGCTCTGGAAATTTCCAGAAGTGGTCATGAATCCCTCCTAAGTTGGCCGGACAAAGTGACCTCCTCCCTCTACAAAGTTTATGGTCCTGCCTTTCTTTCCTAACACTGCAGAGGTGACTTCGGAAGGCCACCCAGGCCACCTGGTCAGCCCTGTCACACGGTGGTTGTTATGGGTGCTATGTAACCCCTGTCACTCAGCCCTTCCTTTCTTCTCCCTCACGGAGATAGTGAGCCCACTCTGCTTGTACTTCCTGGTACACGTAGAGATTCTTCCGCGTGAAGTTATAACCACTTTCTTGGTAATAGTTCCTTTGTGCTGGCT
Source organism: Propithecus coquereli (assembly GCF_000956105.1). Taxonomy (NCBI): domain Eukaryota; kingdom Metazoa; phylum Chordata; class Mammalia; order Primates; family Indriidae; genus Propithecus; species Propithecus coquereli. The sequence continues at coordinate 3,397,675 of NW_012153618.1, read as the reverse complement.
CAGCTCCTGGACCCTGAGTACCCAAGGGCAGGATACTTCCAGTCACACCCAAAGAAACGCTTGTCCCTTCTCTGGGATTCAACTTCTGCTCTGGACATCAGGCATAAGCTCCCCAAGACCTCACTACAGGCCTGGTGTCCTTAGAATCTCCTTGTTAAACTCCAGCTTATTTACATAGTCAAATTAAAGGCATTTTAGGACAATAAAAAGAAAGTTAATGTCAAAAGGGAGGATTCCCTCCAAGACCTTACATTGTACACGCATTACAGAATATACTGATTGCTTTTATGTGATGTTCAAGAATAAGGCAAAGTAATCTACAGAGATAGTAACAGAAGTCAGAATAGTGACTACCCCTGGGGATAGTGGGTATTGACCAGGACAGTGCACAAAGGAACTTTCTGGGCTGGTGAAATAATTCTTATCTTGATCCAAGGAATGATTTGATATATAAAACTTTATCCAGCTGTACACTTAAGATTTGCACATTTTACTGTATGTACATTGCATTTAAATGAAAAAAATAGAAAAAGAACTCTGCTGTGAGAAAATCTTGAATGACAAAAAAGTTTATAAAACACCTGCTTTTTCAGGAAGAGAGATAGAGACTGGGATTCTAAGCTGACTAACCCAAGACACGGCCCTGAACCCCTGTAGACTTCATCACGTTCACTTGGAAACCAAGAAGGTTGAATGGGATTGTCTTTAAGGTGTCTTCCAGCACTGGCAGCTCTATAGACCTGTCAGAGCCCATCGGTGTCGAGAGTGCTTTGCCACCTCCCAGCCTAAGTGAACACACAACCCAGCAGCACCTTAACCTTCTGTGCAGCAGCTCTCAGTTCTCCTCAGGATGATGACGGGAGGGTTATACCAGAACAAATGATGTCTGCTTTAAATAATTTCAGTCGGCGTGCATGCTAAACCAAAGGTAATCAGAAGAGTTCCTGAAATGATTGACACCTAATGATAAATGCTAATTAAGGATCCATGAGAAAGGCCCATGGGTACCTCAAGCTCAACATATCGAAACTGAAATCCATCATCTTCACCCAAAAGCCCTTTCCTGTGCTCCCCACTTATTTCATGTCATCACCATCTTCTTTATTATCCAGATTAGAAAACTCAAAGTCATATTTAATGTTTCACCAACCTCCCCATACTTATAGACTGTTTATCCTGATAGAACACCGTATCTTTAATGTAGAGAAATGCTATTCTTCCTATAAGTCATCACCCCGAAACAATCCCAGGGAAAGCATCGATTCCAGCTAGCTGCAGAAAGGCTGATGGAACACAGATGCAAAGGTAATGGAATCTTTTCAGTCAGACGTCTCTCTTGGTCTCCCATGATAGCTTTGCTGGTTGGAATCCCTGGATTCTTGATTCAAACAGGCTCGTAATTTGTCTTCCTCACTCCAGGCCCTCTCTCCTGACCCGTGCCCTCCCACTGAGGCCACATTTCTACAGATCCGGTCCTGTTGCTCCTTTGCTTACAGACCATCATGGCTTCCTAACGCCTTATAAAACAAACACTTCAGCTTGATAAGTGATGCAAGGCTTTAACCTAATTTGTCAGTCTTCTTCTTCCCACTCCATATAAACTTTAGCCCTCACCCACCAGCACCCTGTACCTGGATTTGAGCCACTTCCGGCTATTAGCACTCCCTGGACACCACCCACACTTCCCTGAGGCTCACTGCATCTTTGCCTGTTCTGGAACTGTCTGCCCCTCATTGAAATCCTATCCACACAAAAGATATTTTTTTGCTGCATCTTGATTTAAAATATTAAACATAAAGGGCAGAAGTCTTCATTTTCCTAAACTACCAAAATTTTTACAAGACCGTTAGGCGTCCTTTTAATGAGCATCTTCTCAGAGTGTTTGTCTGAATAGGGTGTACGTTGTGTGTCACTACTATAGAGAAATGCTGAAGTTTCATAGAGATATTTTTTCTGATGTCATTTTCCTTCTATCTCATTCTCTGAGTCTAATGTTTTCTGAATATTTATTGTATGTGGAAGGTCACAAAATCTTTCTCTTCAAAAAGAGGACATGTTAAAGTGTCACAAAGACCAACGACTAGAATTGGCCAGCCTCTGGCCAGCTGGAAGACAACAGGCCTTCTAAGAGGTGAAGGAATCAAAGAAGCTTGAATTCACACGTTCTGAGAAAAAAATGGAAGAAAGAGTATGCTATTATTGCTCAACAATAAACACACGGATCGGTGAGAAAAGTAGAACATATATATGAAGTTTGAATTATAATAAAGTTAGAAACCCTCCATCTGCCATTCTAGTAGCTAACAGTGTCCTGACAGGCTGGATATTTTTATAAAAACAAACACTTCAGGAAAAGAGTTGGTGCCACAGTCAGTTAGTGTGTGTTACTAATGCCGGAGAATTGATTCAACTAAGGATGACACTTGGGACCAATTAATGCAAAGCTGGTTTAAAAAAGAAGATACGATAAATCAGGGAGTAGTGCTTCATTTAAATACAGTGAGTGACTGGGGTAAATTACTTGAAATAGCTCAAAACCAAGGACCATCTTAAAGAGCCAAAGAAAACTGAAAGTACAACAATGCTAGATTTTTATAAGCCCTCAAACAGCTAAATTAAAACCATATAAAAAATTGGCCAACTAGGCCGGGCATGGTGGCTCATGCCTGTAATCCTAGCACTCTGGGAGGCCGAGGCGGGCGGATTGTTTGAGTTCAGGAGTTCGAGACCAGCCTGAGCAAGAGCGAGACCCCGTCTCTACTAAAAAAAATAGAAAGAAATTATCTGGACAACTAAAAATATATAGGAAAAATTAGCCGGGCAGGGTGGCACATGCCTGTAGTCCCAGCTACTCGGGAGGCTGAGGCAGAAGGATCACTTGAGCCCAGGAGTTTGAGGTTGCTGTGAGGTAGGATGATGCCACGGCACTCTAGCCCAGGCAACACAGTGAGACTCTGTCTCAAAAAAAAAAAAAAAAAAAAAATTGGCCAACTGGATGTCAACTGGAAAGCTTCGCAAAACAGATTTTTAGAAATGAAAAAAATCAGGGAACTATCTTTTTAGAGACACGTTTTGCTGAGATTACAAGATAATTTTAATAGCAATCAAGATAGGAATCTCAAAGAGAAAAGAAGTGCTTATATGAAATCTTACACAGGACGAGAGTCACAGCTAAAATACATTCTTCTTAAATGCTTGAAGAAGACTTGTTTCTATTTCTGTCTATTTCTGTTTTACCATTTTTTTAAATTTTCTAGTTTAAGTCCTTCCTGATTTACAAGGGGACTGTTCTAGAAATTTCTGAGCTTCAGAACCTAGAATGTATTTTCCTGTAGTCACAACACTGTATATGGCATGCACATTCCATAGCTGACCATAAAGATCTTTGTTGTTGTTGTTTATAAGTGTTGGTGTTTTTATATGTTGTTTCGGGGGAGCTTGAGGTCTGGGGCCTGGATTCCGTGGGCTATTAGATGTAGAGTAGAGATGTTGAAGAACAAAGGGAATCGCTTGCCATATTTCCGAATGTCAAGCTTGCCTGTGACATACTTCTCAACAGGGAAAGTTATTATTTGCCTTTATGATATTCAAAGCACAGTTCCTTTATGAATCAGCAAGTGCTTTTGTTGGCACCTCAGTCTGGTGAGTTAGTACAGGTGGTGGTTCTGATAGTCACAGGAGCATTTACCTATCTCAAGGGCTCCCGCATGGCACCCAGCCACTTCTCTTTGCTCCGAAACATCTGTGAATTAGACAATCCCCCTAAATCATTCAAATGTAATATTACCACTGACATATTTTTAAAATATTACAACATTCTGACACAGCACTGGGTATTGGAAATAAAAACATTACACCACAATTTATCCCTTCAGAATTCTAGTGGTCTGATGAGAAAACTCCTCTGGTCCTTTTTTTTTTAATTATACAAATAAATGGAAAAATGAGATAAGGTCATAAGAGAGTTAGGAATATTATACAATCTTCTTCAGGAATAAGATTGGCTGCCGAAAACAGTAATACTCCAGGTTTCAGCAGCTCTGTAGCAGTCTAATATGCATGCTATGCTATGGTCTGTGAAGACCTTCCACACTGTGAGTGAGAGATCCAAACTCCTTTTCCGCCATTTTCTAGAATCGAAGAGTGTCTAAGTCCAGTTGGCCAAGAGAGAAAGGAAGGATGGGGAAGCCTTGTCTCTTCTTGATCACATTGGTCCAGAAGTGAACACATTCCTTTGCCCTCATTCTGTCGGTGAGAGCTAGTCTTGTGGCTCCATCTCGATGCACCGGACCAGGAAAGGCAGCTCCTGGCTGGATAGCAGCTTTGCAGGGGTAACTCTAGAAAGGGGAAATAAACTTCTCATGAATAGCTGGTGGTCTCTCGCAGGTACTATGACAACAAAAAGGAGTCAATTTTAACCTCACCTAAAGAAATCGAGGAAGGTTTCCAGAAGATGCCTCGTTTGATCTGCACTGAAAGATAGGCAAAAATGAGAGCAAGGCATTTTTCTGGAGAGAAAATAGTATAGGCAAATGTAAGTAGGGAAGGAAGATGATATAACATGTAAGCAATTGAAGATAATGTAGCTGAAGCCCAAGGACCAGTTAAAAGACATCTTTCTTTAAAGAAGTGACCCACCACATATCTGTGTTAAAAATTTGACAAATGAAAGCAAGCTGGACCCACAGCCTTTTAGGAAATTACTCATTTTGCTTGCCTTTGCGGATGGTGTTAAAATGATCAAATTTGGTTTTCTGCATCTCTGAATTTGATTCCTCTGATGAGAACTGATGTGAATGCCGAATGACTTCTCATGAAGAGTGGTTGATATTTAGTATTCTACAGGGCCTTTCTAGGTAAGTGCAACCAGAGCCAATGAATAATAGAAACAGTGCATATCTGTCAAGTGTAATTATAACACTGAATTATGCTCATCTTGCATTCCGATTCCTGTATACATTAGTTTAAACACCAGAACATGTGGGCACTTCATACCTGTGAGAATTTTACTTTGCAAAATAGCATGCCCTTAGTTTTAGCCATTTTTAATAGGAAAAAAATTCACATCTTGTTCAAAATTACTTTGTGGTAAGGTTTAATATCTCTCTCTCTCTCTATCTTCTCAAGTTTCTAAAAACAGGGAAGAAATAGAGAGGAATATTTCAATCTAATTTTAAATTCCCACTGATTTTCTATATTTAAACAAAAATCTTATTCTTTGCATTTTGATTAACTAGTCCCTTGGATTAAACACTTGTTAAAATTATAAAATAGAGTTGCTTATAATGTCACCAATATGCAAAAGAAAGTGGAAATTATGTAAATATTGTTTGTTTATTGTCAAATGACTGAAAAATTCAGAGAAGCAAAAAGAATAAAACAAAAAAGTCAGCTACAATCTCATATTCCAATATATTCAAATGACCGTTTTGCTGTCTAAAAATTCTACACATTTTTCTATGCATTTGTGTATATTTTTATTACAAAAATGAAGTCATATGTTACATACTGTTTTGTAACCTACTTTTTTCATGTAACAATATTTTAGAAGCACATTTACATGTCAATTATTTTAAAATCTTCACAACAGCAGCAGCAGTTTTTTTTTCAGCTGAGTGCAAGGCCCATATCAGAATCTTCAAGTGGGTGTGTGTAATTTAAAAATTATAATTTCATATTTAGAAAACAAAACCAAGAAAAAACTGTTGTTTTTTTAATATAAGCTACAAAATGTAAAGCACAAAATAATTCCTATTGGCTGGTAGGATTATCTGAGATTTTCTAGGGTTTGTTATATTATCTATTGGCCTCCTATATGGGTCATATCAGCATCTGGAGGGGATAATTAGGTTATTATGTCAACAACTGGAGCGTGGATTTTAAAAGATTGTGAAATACAGTGTCTCAGCTGCCAAGTGTTCTGTTTAACCAACAATCCCTACTATTGTGCTTAATTTTTAAAAGATAGATTTTCACACATTCTGATTTACTGGCTTCTTGTTACTAATTCCCCATCATACCTCATGATAGCATGCTATGTATTTTGAGTCTGTAGTATGCTACTGCTTTTTAAGTCTCGCTCACATACCACAGCATCAAGCAGCAGGGAATGCTCAAATGATGAAAGTGGAAGACACATTTGGGAAGTCTGAGCAAGGCTGTGCCCAGCAGCACAGGGCTGCTAACGGATGAACCTATTCCCAAGGCTGTCTCCACGTGTTCACCTTGTTGAGAACATGTCAAACCATCCCGATGCAGGACTAGCGACTAGCTTAACCCGACCTGCAACTGTTCTCTCGATGGAGCTATTCTAAAGAGAAATCATGTTCTGTTAGTTCACTAAATCATGAAAAAAGTAAACATGGTTGTTTGAACATTGTACAAACTGGTCCTAAAAGGGTTCTCACTCTGTTTTATATGTGCTGTCTTTAGGGAGGCAAAACATTTATGCAATAAATACAGGAAAGTTATATTTTCAGATGTTATGATCAGAAACAAAGGGAAGAGCATCCCATATGAAATCCTTATTATTATTTAACATTATAAGTTTCCAGAGGAATGCTTCGTTCAAGTAGAACTGGGCTGGCACAACCATAAGCAAGGCTGTCAAGTGATTTCTGTCACTTTTCAGATGTGGAAATATATGAACTCAAGGGTCTAATAACTTTTCTGTAACTTTAGTGGAGCATTTATCCTAGTATACTTTTAACCATGAGATTTTGAGATTCTGTATTTTTAATATTTCACCTTAGATTCTTTACTTCTAATATTCATTACCAAGTAGAAGAAAAAGAACAAGTTAAAGTACTTTTAGCTAGAGAAAAACTAATAAAATAATTTAGATCAGCTCCGCACTTTTTTGAAGTCTTTTACACATTAAGAAAGCTTGTTATGTAGAAAGAAAGCAATTCTCCTTTCCTCTCCTATGTCTCTTTATTCCCATCTAAATTCTCTGTTGAGCTAAAGCATGGGTTTACTTTTTCTCCGCTATGGTCCCAGTACTGCAAATGCACTGTAGTTAAGTGCATCTGGTGTTGCGATGGAAAACAGAATCAATCTCTTTTTATATTCTGAGTCCACAGCATGTAAAATACATGTCTTCACTTGGCACTTCTCAATTTTAATTAGAGAAATCTTGTCTGAATTTATACAAAATGGCATTGGAAGGATTCGCTATATAGGAAACAATTTGTTGCAAAACAGAGAGAGAAAAACTGTTCCTGTGATATGACCTACAGGCTGAGTCAAAACTCAGTCCACAGTAACCAGAAAACACATGTCCCCTTGGCCGCTTCCCTTCTGATAGACTTATCCACAGCTCTCCCCAGTAGGCATGCACCTTCCAAAGCCTTATCTTTTCATCCTCAGTTCTGGTCTTTGGCTCTTCCTCTTTATCAGTATTCCTATCAGGACAGCCATCCATAGCCCAATCATTTCGAAGTTATAATTAATAGACTGACTCATATGTTGTCTCCTTATAAGCTTCAGCTTGGTCTGAGTTGACACTCAGCACCTTTTTGTCCAGGTTGTTTCAGCCTCTGGTTATATTACCTCTTTTGGATTGCAAATCCCAGCATCCTTTCTCCTTGAACTTCCCAAAGCCACATCTCTCAGTGAACCCGCTCTGGCATCACCTGAAACCAACTTCATAAATTACCCTCGGTCTTCTGCCAACGCACGTGTTCTTCAGTGAGTTTTCTCACTTTGCCACACAACTGGAATGTGGTCAAGAGAAAAGCTTCTTTTCAGTCCATCCCCTCCTCAATCTGCTCTCCTCTCCATCTCTGGGGAATCCTTAGGCATCCAGTTTCACAGTTTCTCTAAAGCAGCTTCTGCATTTTCTTTTATCACAAATACTCTATCCCCAGAGTCACCATCTGGGACTGTCATCTCTTCTTCCAAACTAGGCACTCTCTGCCCCGTGCACATCTCTGCTCATTCCAAACATGAGGGTATTTAAAACCCAACTACAAGGCCTACATGAGGCACAGGGCATTGTTTCAGGCTACATATCATTTTGGAACTATTTTTGTCTTGTTCCTTTTCAATCATATAGGTCCATTAATATTCAAGAAGTTATTCTTAGAAGGTGGTTAAATGCATGCAGAAAACTAAAATTAGAAAGGCTTTGCATTTTAAAGACAGATCTCTGTTTTCGCATGGCCAAGGGTATCTCCCTTTTGCTTCCTTTCCTCTGTGGATGCCTTTGTTTGTGAAGTTATTTTTTAACCATAATAAAAAGCTTAAAGGCCAAAATACACAAAAAGAAATATTTCTTATACTCAAGAGGTTATCAAGATACCAGAGACTTTAAAATGAGTTTATAACATTGATTCTTAAGCTCCAGGCCTTTCCTTGAAGAATTTCCAAAAGACTTCAAATAAATTCTTCTTGCCAACTTTCATTTTCAGATGCATTTAACACCGAGTTTTCTGGTGTGAATATGCATATGTGGTTCTAAAAATCTCTACATTCATGAACTAAAACTATACTAAAAGAAAAATAGGTTATTTTTTTTAATTTCCTTTACAATATGAAAGGCCATACACAATATAGTTAAGAAAACAAAAGCTCTAGACCTAGTCATTACTGGATTTTAATGTCTTACAGCCTCAATTTCCTTATCTAGGCAGCGATGGTAAGCTTAGAGGTTGAAGTCCATACTCTGAAGTCTTTGTCTTAACATTGTTGGGTTCAATCACATTCTTCTAGACTGAAGTGATTGTTTTTATTTTTGCAGAGGTAGAACCAACTGCAAAATTAGAGAGACCACAGTCCCCATAAGAATGCACACACTTCTGACACCAATTGCAAGTTCAGGGGGTTCCCCAACCCATCCCCAGGTTTGAAACTTTTCTATAAGGACTCATAGTTACCGTTATTATAGGGGAAGAATCCAGATGAAAATCTGATAAAGGAAGAAGCACAGAAGACAGAGTCCAGAGAAATTACCAGATGCTGACCCTCTAGTTATCTTCTCCCCGGGGAGTCATGAACACATTTCTTTACTGGAATCAGTACGTGACAATGTGCATGGGGTACTGACAACCAGGGATGCTTCCCCGAGCCTCAGTGTTCAGAGTCTTTGTTGAGGCTCCATTACATAGGAATGGTTGGTTGTTCACATGGCTGACCTCGGTTTCCAGCCTCTCAGGAGGTTGAACTCTATAACCCAGAGCCCCTACCACACCTCACATTGTTGGTCTTTCTGGCATGGTCAGCCCCCACCCTAAATACTATCTGGTGTGGCCAGACCACAACCTAAATCACACTGTTAGATGATCTGGTGTGATCCACAGTTCCCAGGCAAACAAAGACACGCCTATCAGGCAGAACATCTCAAGGGTTTGGATATTACTTTCCCAAAGCCAAGGCCAAAAGCCAGACTTCTTTTGGAGCATGAGTGAATTCTTTATTACACAATTTTCAAAATCTTTCTGTTGAGGACAGGGAAGCAAACTATTCCCAGGACCTTACTACTAGAAGGAAACTTGGCACTCCTTGTGTTTCTTAAAGTAGGATTCTAGGACCACTTGTATCTGAATCACTTGACATTAACAAAATGCAGAGTCCAAAGTCCTACCCCTAATTTGCTGAAACAGATTCTCTGTAGGAGGAGCACCGGACTATGCTTTTAAGCATGTTACTTTAGCAGTTTTTTATGTAGGCCAAAATTTGAGAAATGTAATTACGATCCAAGGTCCTTGTTCCTAAAAGCAGAGTGAAAATAGCAAGAGATGCAGCAAAGGGAGAAAATTCTGCCTCTCTGCCGAGTTTATCTTGGGCAAGCCATTATTCCTCAAGCATCATATGTTTGAAAACAACGTTTAACAACATTTGTTTTAAACAGACATAACTAATGTATCATGTTCCTAGATTGAGAAAGAAAATACACATTGAGTTACTTTGTACTGTTAGGGAAGATGCTTGTGAAATACAAGATGGCATTTCATCTAATTTGGTTGGCCTTGGGACTTCTCTTTCTGTATTATATTTTTCTGTGCTATAATTGATGGCCTCCTTAGGGATGTTCCAATTTATTCTTTCATTTGTTCATTCATAAACTGATGCCTGCTCTGTGGCAGGCATTGTTGTAGGTGCTGAGGATAGGGCAATAAACAGAACAGAAAATGCCTCTGCCTTAGTGAGGCCAGGAGCACCTATATGTCATGCCAGATGGTGATACATGCTATGTAGATTTTTACAAAATCAGGATAAAGGGGGAAAGGCAGCTGAGGGAGGGGTTTGCTACTTGGCATAGAATATTAGGGAAGGAATTTCTAATATGATGGCTTCTGAGCAGAGAAGTAAAGGAGCAACCATAGAGTTCTTTGGATAAAGGGGACAGCAAGTTCTAAGGCCCTGAGGCAGGAGCAGCTTCAAATGTGGTGACAGAGAAAGCCTTATGTGATGGAATTAAAGAGAGATGAGGAGCAGCAGAAATGGATACAGAGAGTACGGGCATCTCCTTCAAAGAATGTGGCAACAAAAGGGAGCACAGAAATGAAATGGTAACTCGTGGGGTAAAGAAAGGCAAGAGAAGGGTTTTATAGTGGTGGTGGTGGTTCAGATTAAAGACGTTTCGACATGTTTATCTGGAACGATCCAGTAGAGAACGAATGATCAATGCCGTAGTGGAGAGAGGGGAGAATGGTTAGAGTGGTGTCCTTGGGTAGGCAGGAGGGATGGCGTCCAGTGCACAGGTGGAACACTTGGCCTTGGATATATTCTTTACTTCCTTCTCCTCTTCCTCATCCCTCTGATTCCCAGTGACCTTAATTTCAGCCTTTCTGCATCCTCTCATGACCCTTTCATGTTATATAATTCTTTTCTTTTATGATGTACACTTTGTCCTTCCTTCAAGGAAAGGAAAGAGGAAAAGATACTCATAACACTCACCACTGTTGAGCGAGGCTAAAATAGCTGTTCTACCAATGACCAGTTTTGTTGTATGAATCCAGTGAGATTTTGTCTAGAAGAGCCCTTTGGAAACTATCCTTCCTTGCATGTCATTTTAGAATGGAAAACATAAATTGTTATCAAAACAGAAACAGTGTTAACTGGACTGGTCATTATTCTCATATCGTATATACCTTTCCTTGTCTTTTCTCTTAACATTTTCTGTGTTGAATGGTCAAATTTCTTCTGCTACTCCAGCTGACACTTTGGGTCTGATGTCTAAATGTTACCTCACCTGCTGGAAGAACCCAGAGACAAAAAGGCTGCTATTCTGGTCAGTTGTTAAATTTATCACTCAATTCGTTAAACCTGGAGTGATTTGTTTGAGGAAACATGGTATTAATATATTGGAATGTGAGCAGATAGCGCCACCTACTGAAATCATACTTGAAGGGGAGGGGAGGGCACTGGAAATACCAAGAGCTGTCCATGGCTTTGTCCCATTCATTGTTTTAAGTCGCTCGGATGAAGTCGTGAGCCAGCTTTATTCAACAGTAATTTCTGCCATGTATACTCTTTTCTGATGCCGACAGGCCACCTCGTGTATTTGTCTTTTGATATTTCTCTTTTCTCCCTGTAATGATTCAATATCTAAAACTACCATTAAGACTAGCTACATTTCATTTTATTTCTCTTAGAATCTCTTGGAAGAATATAGAATATTCCAACTTGAAAGGACCTTAGAGGTAATCTAGTTCAGTAGTTTCACACACACTTTGGACACAGAAACTCTTGGAAAACTATAGATGTAAACCTCACTTCAGACACTAGTGAACTGAGACCCAAAAAGTGAAAAAGCAAAGCTAAGACTAGAACTCAGATATACTGATTTGATTCCCAAACCATGCTCAAGGTCAGTTAAGACACTTGGAGCTGAAATAAAAAATGGCTTAAACAATAATGGATCTCACGTAAGAAATCCTAATGTACATGGCTCCAGGAATAATAATTTAAGAGTTGAACAATGTCACCAACAACCCAGATTCATCTCATTGCCCTCCCTGTTCTCTTTGGCATATCTGATATTTTCAAGATGGTTCCAGCAACATTAGTAACCACAACCTCCCACCCAGTATTAAGGGGCACAAAAGGAACTGTATTTTCTTTATATCTCCTATGAGCTAAGACACTTTTCCCAAAAGCCACCAAAAGACTCCAGTCGTGTCTCATTGGCAGGAGGGAATGATATATCCCACCCTAAATGGGTTACTGGCAAGGAGCATGGAATTGCCGTCTTGGTCTTGGTTAAATCCAGAGTCATCCTCTGGGCTGAGGTTAGGGCTATCCTTACCTGAAGCATAAGACTCCGGAAACACATAGATCACTGAGCAAAATCAGGTTAGCTCACAAGGGAAGAAGTGAGAGTGATTAGTTGCTGGGAGAAAATTCTCTGTGAATCTCTCCTATTTCTGCTTGTCTTCTGAGCAAGAGGCATTCACAGCTTTGTTCTTACCTTCTTTAAGGATGCACGTATGGCTAACAGACTTGGACGATACAGTGTCTTCCTCCAGGAAAGAGGGTAGATTTGTTTCCTGACCAGGGTCATAAAGTTAATGTCCTGCTCCAGGGCAAAGATTGACCAAGTTTTTTAGTGCTCCTTTAATTATTGGGGCTTCCTAAGTCCAGGGTTCCTGAGCTGTGAAGCAAACTTAGCCCATGTGCGGCACCCACCTGGGCTGCCCCACATCACCCCCAGCGGACTCGGGGCCAGGGGAGGGAAACCACTGTGAACATGAAGCTCATGGCACCTGCTGTGTTGTGAGTAAAAAAGTCCTTTGTCCCTGACCCAGGAGTCTCATGTCTTCAGCCAGCATCACGAAGCTGTGGCCAGCTGACAGGTTAGCTTGCAAGTCGGGTAAAATCTCAGACCCTCCCCCGTTTCTGACTCTCGTGGGAAAGCGACCATTCATGTTTGGTACAGTGTTCTTTCCAGTGGGCCATGCCATACAACTCTCATTCTCAGATGCTTATTTCTGGAAATAGGAATGATTTCAGTGTATAGTAAACTCGTTTTCCACAGGCAGAAACAGGGCAATGCTTCCATCCCCAACTGGTGACACACATTAAGTGAGGATGGTGTCACCGGCTCTGGTGTCTTTTATGCTGCCTCCCTTTTATTCGCTCACTGACTCTCTCTATAATTATCTCTTTTAAAATGTCAGTTGCTCTCACCCAGAAGACCGAGAGCAATCAGCCACAAACTGAACTCTAGAAGCTTTTAAAACACACGGTCTGACTGGGAGATGGGATTTCTCAAAGGCGTCCCTCAGCGATGTCAGGGAAGCTGACGTTGAATGACTGAGAAAAAGGAGCCCTTTCTTTCCTGCTCGCACGAGGCCTTAGGAAGCAGCAGAAGGGAAGTGCCAGGTGCGGGCTTTGTAAATATTTCTCGAGCAGAGCCTGAATGCGGCTCCGGGGAGGAAGCTGCTCTTGGAGGCTCCTGGCCGGCAGTCGCTGTGGCCCTGCTGGGGAGAGAGGCTCTGAGCTACTTGATCCCCGTGACTTTCCTTCCCTCTCTAGAGCGAAGGATTGATGCTAAGAAGACTGGTCCAGAGGAAGAAATAGGGGATCTATTGTGACGAGCAAAGAGAAAGTGTGGATATTTTCTAGTGACTGCTGGTACTCAGAGTTTCTCCAAACGGTGACAGTTTAAAGACCCGGACAAGAACTCATCGCAGCAGAAGGAGAATCGCAGAGGAAATTAGAGCGGCGTTTACCCGTGCGAGTCAAACCTTAGGGTTAAACTCAATTTATCCCTAAATTCTATTTCCTTGATGGCAGTTGATGCCTTTAAAATGAAACAATCTTTCCTACTTAGCGCAGGAACCCTCGTTCTCTGGCTATTCTGACAACTTACATTTTAAAATGCTTCTGCTGAAATACAGCACTACGAGAACAGGAAAGATTCAATCTGAAACCAAGGCTACATTTTCCACATCAACTGTATCAGAGCTACAGAGCCAAAGGACCCAGCCTGTGGGCCATATTGTCACCTACCTGCATTCTGATCGTACGTTCACGGGAACCTGGGTGGCAGTCACAGGCCTACAAGTTAAATTCAGTCACAATGACCCCTGGAGGCAGCAGCTCCTCATTTAGATGAGATTTTTACTGGTGTGTGTGTGTGCAGAATCACCACAGGTGTTAAAATTAAAGTTCCCTTTCTAATGACATGAAGGATCAAAATTCCTTGGTACAATTAAGTTGATTAAATTGAGCTCTGCGTCTAATATCCCCATAGCTCAATAAAGTTAACACGGCTCTCAGAGGGGCCTGGCACAGAAGCAGGGAATGGTCTAGATCCTGGGAGAATCTGGCCCACTGTGGTTTTTAAATTAGAAGTTTGATTGCTTGTGACACCATCTCAAAATGGTACCGGCCAAAAGAAGCCGAATTTTCCGTTAGCCCAGGAAAAAAATGACAGATATTTAATTAAAGTGCTTAGAGATTAGGCAGAAGGCTTATTGATGGATAGAGGGGCTGAATATCTTTATAAGTGAAGTTAGGAAATTCACTGGTGTGCCACGTCTTTAATGTCAAAAGGAATTCGCTGAGCCTAAGGGAGCTCAAGACGCCTGTGCTGCTCCAGCAGGAAGCTGCCTCTGCTGCCAATCACCAGACAAATGTACATTTAAAAAACTCGTTTGTAAAGTCCTAGGTGGTCACTGAGGAACTTAAAAATGCGAAATCAGAAAGCAGCTTATAACTAAAGTTAACAAAGCAACCACCGAATCCATTTGCCTATTGTGGAGAGGTGATTTATTGCAGAAGGAGGTTGATTTGGAGGAAATCTCTGAAAATGAGTGATTTGTGGTCATTGCTGTGGGGTAGGTTATGGGAAGGATCCAGCATCCCAGATGGGGAATAACCAAGGTTTACAACATCTGATGCAGGAAGGGGATTATTTTGCAGGACTGTTGTGCTACCTTTTGGACAGCCACAAGTGGTCCAAAAAAGATGTAGGTCACCTTCGTTGCCTCAACAATTTATAGGTCCCTAACTTTCAAAAGGGACTACAAAGATTAATGAAATAAAGTTTAGTAAATTCCCCCAAAGCAGTAGCTCTCCACCCTAGCTACATATTAGTTTTTCCTGGGGAGCATTTGAAAAATACCTGTGCCTACTCTAGACCAACTGAGTCAGAATCTCTGGACACAGGTGTTTCCAAAAGCTCTCCAGGTGACTGCAAATCACGGCCTGACAAGCCACTGAAGTGGTAAGTTTTGTGTGGAATAAAAGATCTCAGGCTCTGAAATCTGACAAACCTGGGTTCAGATCCGGACTCCACTGACTCACTAAATCTAAAACACTCAACATGCGCTAACTTCACTATATTTCAGTTTCCTTATCTGGACATGGTCAGTGATGATAACTTCTTGGAAGGCTTCTCAAGAATAAGTAAGGACATAAATGTATACCTGGCACATAGGCTTCCAGTACAAATTCATTTTCCTGCCCTTGGTTATTAATGGTTAATAATGGATTGATGTTTTATCCTTCCTCAAATGATTTTGCCATGGACCTTTGTAGCAAGAGACTGGCTTTTTCTCTCCATGCTTTGGTTTTCCTCTAGAATGCAATGCTATTTGGTATCTGGAGAAAAATATTCATGTATCTTTTATGCTTTATGCTCCTCCAGCTGCCACAGAAGTATCCTTTTCATTTGATGTCGGAAACGGGCCAGTGGAGATTGTAGTGAGGTCACCCTCCCCTCTCAACGATGACCAGTGGCACCGGGTTACTGCAGAGAGGAATGTCAAGCAGGCCAGTCTACAGGTGGATCGGCTGCCCCAACAGATCCGCAAGGCCCCTACCGAAGGTCACACCCGCCTGGAACTCTACAGCCAGCTGTTTGTCGGTGAGTAAACAAAAGGCAATCATGATTTCCCTCTGTTGGTCTTAGGAACTTTCACAATGCAAAAACAAACAAAACAAAAACCAGCCTATGAAGAGTTTTGACAGAGATCCTTCCAAAAGCGAGTGTCTAGGCGTCTTGTAGTCTCCTTCAAGACAGAACGGGGTGAGGAAGACCGAGATCTGGTTCCGCTTTCCACTCTCTGGAGCTCATCATCCTCAGCTATAAAGTCAGAGCATAGGCTGGACATCTGTCAGGTCTCTCTGATGTCTACAATTTTAGGTTCATGATGTTACAATTGTATAAAATTATTTGACCATTTAGGGCACTTGTAACTGTGTGGAAAGAAGGAAGAAAGAAGGAATGGGCTCTCTAAGTTTAGGTTTGCTTTAAGTGATGAGCAGAGGAAAGGAGAGATGTCGAAAGGGAAGGAGGGAGGGAGGGAAAGGATGGGCTAAGTTAAGATTTGCTTGAAATGATACCTAGAAATCCATTCCTTTCTCTACCCATCCTTGAGGTTCTAGGCAGAGAAAGATTTAGACTTCTTCTGACATGATATCCCTCTACATGGGAAAGAGATCAGCACTGAGAAGAAACTTAAACAGAGCAGAAAGTTCAACAACCTGTATAAGAAGTGGGTCCAGCCACAAAATCCAATCTTTTTAACAAATATTTTTGCTACTGACCTATTCCAGATGAGCCTAAAATTACTTCAGATAAATGCCTGTTTCTATAACTACTTGAATTTTACATTTTGTTTCCCAGAATATTACAATAATATGTTAGGAAATTCGCAACTTTTACTTGTTGAATGAAAAGAAAGTGTGTCTCAAGGACTTGGTGGCTGTGTATCACCTTAGACCCTTTCCCTGGGTTTCCGGGTGTTAATTGATCAATTCAGTCAGCTGTGGAAGTCTCGGACCAATACAAGATGTGACCTGGTTTCTATTCATACCCATAACACCAACCACCTGGGCTTTTATCAGTAGAGCCTTGGTGAGGGTCAGTTAATTTTAACACGGGCCAGAGTCCTCACCGTGTCTTTCACAGTTGTGTTGAGATGCTTGAAGAACATTAGGAAGTCATAAGAAGAAAAGTAAAATTAGGTGTCTATTCCTTTTCTGTAGTGTGGGCAAACGACAAAACAAAGGTTAAGGAGCTTTGAAAGTGAGACTGACTTGTGGACCAGCCAGGGGCTATGAAACAGTCACAGATTTTGAAATAAAATACTATTTATTTGCAACTGGACCCCAGCCCTTTCCAAATCCTTCCCTCAAATTATAAATCATAAAATT
>NW_012153618.1:3371697-3380516 GCF_000956105.1 Propithecus coquereli | reverse complement strand
TTTGCTTTAAGTGATGAGCAGAGGAAAGGAGAGATGTCGAAAGGGAAGGAGGGAGGGAGGGAAAGGATGGGCTAAGTTAAGATTTGCTTGAAATGATACCTAGAAATCCATTCCTTTCTCTACCCATCCTTGAGGTTCTAGGCAGAGAAAGATTTAGACTTCTTCTGACATGATATCCCTCTACATGGGAAAGAGATCAGCACTGAGAAGAAACTTAAACAGAGCAGAAAGTTCAACAACCTGTGTAAGAAGTGGGTCCAGCCACAAAATCTAATCTTTTTAACAAATATTTTTGCTACTGACCTATTCCAGATGAGCCTAAAATTACTTCAGATAAATGCCTGTTTCTATAACTATTTGAATTTTACATTTTGTTTCCCAGAATATTACAATAATATGTTAGGAAACTCGCAACTTTTACTTGTTGAATGAAAAGAAAGTGTGTTTCAAGGACTTGGTGGCTGTGTATCACCTTAGACCCTTTCCCTGGGTTTCCAGGTGTTAATTGATCAATTCAGTCAGCTGTGGAAGTCTTGGACCAATACAAGATGTGACCTGGTTTCTGTTCATACTCATAACACCAACCACCTGGGCTTTTATCGGTAGAGCCTTGGTGAGGGTCAGTTAATTTTAACAAGGGCCAGAGTCCCCACAGTGTCTTTCACAGTTGTGTTGGGATGCTTGAAGAGCATTAGGAATTCATAAGAAGAAAAGTAAAATTAGGTGTCTGTTCCTTTTCTGTAGTGTGGGCAAACGACAAAACAAAGGTTAAGGAGCTTTGAAAGTGAGACTGACTTGTGGACCAGCCGGGGGCTATGAAACAGTCACAGATTTTGAAATAAAATACTACTTATTTGCAACTGGACCCCAGCCCTTTCCAAATCCTTCCCTCAAATTATAAATCATAAAATTTCATATTATTTTTTATTGGCTAAATACCGAGTCCACTGGTTTCCTGCTGAACACAATGAATAAGTTTTACTTCATCAACGTGTCTTGCCCAGATTACCTAGGACAAGTTTCTTCCTAAATTCTGCTAACATGCTAGGTGGATTCTACTTGGTTTTCATTTTAACATGTGACCCTACTTGACTTGGTTTCTCATTTTTCCAACCTTGCCCTTGGATGTAGATGTCCAACTTTGGTTTGATCCCTTTCTGTTCACTGACTATAGTTGTATCCAGGAATTTTGGAGATCTAGTAAAATGAAAAGGGACGGAGGAGTACCATTTATTATGGTATTGGAAGGAACGTCAAGTCCTTTAAAGAAGGTGACCTGAGAATAACTTACAAAAAGAGACTAGCAGGGGACTGAGATCAGAATTCTACAGAACAATAAATGTGAGAGGTAGGCAGGAAAACATCTCAGGAGGAAGAATGCAGAGGAGTGGAGTAGAAAGAGTGAGTGAAGGGAATGAGGAGAGGTAATGTCGCAGGAGGAGAGGTTTTTATGCAAAAGGTAATGGCAAACAATATCAAGCACCACGAGTAATATAAGGCTAGACAAACGCTCTTTGAGCTTAGTAATCGTGAAGCCAGTGGTGATCTCGGAAAGAAAAGCTTCAGCACGGTGGGCCGATGTGATGAGTCAGCAAGTTCTTTTCACCTAATAATAAAGGGAAAGTCTCAAGTCCCAGTTTCCAATTTCCTCTTATCGCAGAGGTAGGGATGATATACAGCTCCCAGACACAAGCTATTTGAGCCAATCTAAGAAATATTACTCTGCAATCGAAGTCTACCCCAGGGAAAATGGGGAGGGGGTTGTTTCCAGAAAGAAAATAAACAAGTTCAACAGCTATGAGATCCTAGAGCCAGTTATCCCAAAACTGTTCAATAAGGATTCAGGCAACGAGGGTGTCGGTCTCAGTTTAACTCTAATAAAAGCATTTTCTTGACCATGTATCACCATTTTTTCTCTTTGAGTCTCTTTTCTCATCTGTCTAGTAAAGGAGTTGGACTAGTTGCTTCCCCAAATGTCTTCCAACTCTTGACGTTTATGCTCATGTGCTTAGTAATGTTTGAACAAGACCTGGGCTGCCAAGTGGTCAACCTTGCCGCAGTGTTGCGTGGTGAACAATGTGGGCTTGGAATCCCATCTCTGCCACTTGCCAACTAAGAGACCACCTGGCAAATTGCTCAGTATTTCTGTGTCAAATAGGCAACAGAGTTCCTACATCTCAGGATCAAATGAGATGGTCCTTGCTAAACACCCTGCAGAGTGGCTGGTATAGGGTCAATACTCATTAAGTGTGAGACATTTTTCTTTATTATCCTTCACCTTTACTCCCTTTACATTCTTCTTCCTCCATGTATTATTTGCCCTTCTCTTAAAGAAACCAACTGGCTCATTTCTTCTTTCTCAAAATACTGACCTGAAATGTGATCACTTCAACCTGCCAGCCCTAAAGGAAAGCTCACACACAGAAATGCCCCACAACATCCACAATCTTCCTGCTGGTACTCTGCTTGCCAGCCACAGGGGAGGCAGACAGGCAAGCGGGGGCCCAGGGATTTGATGCAACTTAAAGCTGAAGCAGATTGAAAATAGCTCTTGGCTTGGCACACAGAATGGACTCTGCAGAGGGCCAGCCTCCTCCCACTACCTGCGTTAGCAAGGCCAGCCTCGCGTCTCCTTTTTCAAAGTAACTGAACAGAGACGACAATTCTCCTCACCGTACATCTAAAATATAATTAGAGGCTGTCATCCAAAAAGGGCTAACTTTTGGAAGTCATAAGAATCCAGCTATGGTTTTGGTTTAGTTGAAAAGTAACAAATAGATATAAAAATTAGGTGACAGAAAGAAAAAAAAGCAGTTGCTGGTATTTGTCTGAAAAATGTGGGAAACTTTTTCCCATTTTGGATCCAAAATGAGCATCTAGCATATGATGAGCTCCCGGGATGGCCTGGCAGAGCCATCTAAACCACATGGCGAGTCGTGGCCTCAGCCAGCCCAGGTGCTCCCACCCGAGTCCTCGGTGGCAGCCATGGGCCAGATTTTTCTTCGCAGGTGGAGAAAGCAAACATGCTCATGGTCGTTATCTAAGCATGAACAATGCCAGGCTGGATTGAGCCAAAGCCGTCTTTGGCACAGAGACATATAGGGAGTTTGGAGTCCTGGCAGCTGCCGCAGCAGTAGCAGAACTATGAGGAAGTGAGATATCTGCTGGGCTCCCAGCCCAGGATCCCGGCCACCAGCCCAGGGCACAGCTGGGGAGCTGGTGAGCATAGCCTTACAGGGAGCCAGGCAGGCTGGTCAGGGCAGGGGCTGGGATAGGGGTTAGCTTGCAGCAAGCTAGACGCCAGCTGGAGCATGGAACTGCTCTTGGTGGTCATTTAAGGAGGACGTCAGAGTTCAGGAGATCTGGAGGCTGCTTCAGAAGCTTTAGGAAGAAGTCAAGCTCCTAAGTGGCTCCTTGGGAGAGAAGGTTAGGTCATCTGAACTAGTGACAAGTGTCCAGGCTCAATTCACTTGGCTATGACTCTTCTGAAATCTCAGTAAGGAACATCTCTTTGGTGTAAAATGTAGCCCAAAAGCAACTGAAAAGTCATTCTCAGCCCTTCAAATTCTTTTGTGTTGGGTGAGAAGCGTGATTGGAGACTTACTGGGAGAACCACTGTCTTCCGGAGGACTCAGAGATAGTGGGGAGCAGGAAGCCTGCAGTCTCCTTCCTCTGACAGTCTGTCAGGAGACTTTTCTCTCCTGGGTGGCAGCCTGAGTTTATGGGAGAGGTTGGGGTTTAGCAAATGGATTTATAAGCCAATAAGGACTAGAGTGCTGTGGCCACCCTCTGCACCCAACCTCCCCAACTCGATAATACAGCTTGTTTGGTCAGCTGCTCCCATACTCTCTGTGTTCCAAAATCACAAATGGATAATTCCCGTGCCATCTGAAATGCATTGTCATCAAGAGAGCATGGAGAAAATCAGCATGTGTGTGCAGGGGAGAAAGATGGAATTCCAGTCATGAAATGCACCCAAATCTATGTATGAATAAAATGGTTATTTCTTGTCTCTAAAAAGTTGTCATAAAAAAATTGTACAATCCAAATTGCAAAATTAGAACATAGAAAAGGTGTGTTTGCCCCATTTCCCACAAGCCTGACTCAGGAGCAACAGCTGGATGCTGGCTGAGATATGTGGTGACACCTCAAGGCCAGGTACCTCACATGCCCACATCATATAATCCACAGGGTTCTATAAAGTGGGTATTATCACTAATTCTTATTGGACTTCTCACAGTGAAGAAGCTGAAGCTGAAGATTAGTTAGCTCACCCAAGGTTATGCACCCAGGAAGAGACAAAGATGGAATTTGATTCCAGATAGTCTGATTCCACTTAACTGTTCCTCCTGCCAAAGCAAAAATCACACTGGGCACAGTTGAACAGGCAAGGAGGACTTCGTTCAAGCCTATTGCAACAGGGGAGAGAGACCAGAACTCAGTCTGAGCGTAACTCCACTTCAACTAGGAGCAGGAGAGTTATTTTTTTTTTTTTTTGATTTTTTGATTTTGGTAAAATACACAATGGGGAAGTTTTCAAGAGCTAGGATAGGAGGGATCATGGGCCTTCTGCATTTGCTAGTTGACTCTACCCAAAGGAAAAGTAAACTTTCTCAGATCTTCATAGGGAATGTGATGCTTTACTTGAGGGTCTCTGTGATATGGAAATAAGCTGAGTTGTTTTTTTTTTTTCTTTTTAGCTGTTATGATAAAACTTTTCAAAGGTTGCCAAAGTCAACATGGATCTCCATGTCTAGGACACATGCCTCTGGTCTTTCCCTGATCTCTCAGCAGCATCCCACATGCTCTCCTTCAGATAGTTTCTTCTCTTGGATTCTGTGGCAGTACACTCCTGCTTTTCCTCCTACCACATGGGCCGTTACTTTAGTCTCTTCTGCATTCTCTTCCTCTCCATGACCACTATGTATTGAAGTGACACAGAGCCTTCCTCTCTTCTCAATCCATACATTGTCCCAGATGGTCTTATCCAGTCCAATGACAGATGGCTTTCAATATTATTCATGTGCCAGTGACTCTCAAATTTAAATCTTCAGGCCTGACTTCTCTCAGGAACTCCAGACCCACTTATCCAACTGTTTACTTTGCATCTCACCTTGGATATCCAATGGCCATCTCAGAATAAACATGTCAAGAAAGAAATCTTGATGCTCACCCCAACTTGTTCCTCCAACAACAACCTTCCCCATCTCAGTAAATGGCATCACCATCCACCCATTTTTGTTCAAGCCCCAAATTTGGAGTGACCCTTAATTCCCATCTTTTCTTTCTTTTTCTCTTTCCCTCATTGATCCCCATCCAATAGCAGGTCATGTGACTCTATCTGTAGACTGTGTCCCAAATGCATCCACTGCCCCCTATAGACACTAGTGCTGCCTAGTCAAAGCCACAATTGTTTCTTGCTTGGACTACTGCAACTAGTGTCCTAACTTTTCTCCACAGTTTTGATTCATTGCTTTGAATATAGCAAGCTTGTTCCTGCTTTATAGTATTTGCTGTGGATGTTTCTTCTGCCTGAAATACTTCCCCAGAGATTTATAAGACTGACACCTTCTTGTCATTCATATCTCAGCTTCTGTAACCTCCTTAGAGATGATTTCCCTGACCCCTTAATCTAAAGTAGCCAGTCATTGACCATTTTTAATTCTCCTAAGAACTTGATATTCTCATATATTATTGTGTCCTCTCCCCTAGAAGGTAAGCTATGTAACAGCAGAGACCTAGAATAATAGAGTCCAACCAACCATTAGGCAATGGTTGCCCAATGAATATTTGCTGAGTGAACAATTGAATGAATAAGTCAATTTTATATTTTCGTTACTTCTCTGGGTTAATACTCATGTATTTTTTGTTACTTCTCTGAATTAATATTCATATTCAAAATTATATCATCCCATTTCCATAGCAAGGAGGCATTTTTCCGTATATACTGTCTCCAGAATTCTTTTCTCAAAATTTCATGATATTTACTATCTTTGGAAATATCTTTTTTCCATGGCACTCTAGCCTGGGCAAAAGCACGACAGAAGAAGCCAAAAAAAAAAAAAAAAAAAAAAGCCACAAAGTTAGAATATTATGCAAGACAGCATTTCAAATCAGTCTAGACCCTGAATATAGTTTTTAGTCTTCCTGATATCAAATTGAGGTCCTGCCTGTTTGGCAGTCGCTGAGATGCTGTCTGGAATCCTAAGGCAAACAGTTTCTGCCCCAACTCATGACTGGCCCCTGGTTCCCTCCCAGATAATAGAGAGATAGGGAGTGATGTCATGATTAAAAACCATTGCCACAAGTAAGACAGTGATTTACTAGACAAAATCTCATTTAAAAAATAACTAAGTGAAATCAATAAACTGTATGTAAAGTGAAAATGCAACGCCTCCGTGGAATGTCTCCTTCCCAGCTGCTCGCCACGAGGGTCACCAGCACTCTGCTCTTCTTAACCTGATCGCCTTTCACCAGGCTCTGCCGCGCTTCCACACTTGAGTTCTCAGTGGCGTCCCCAGCCCCCCATCCCCATGACAGGTGAAAGACGGCCCTCCCCCACTCTGAGTTGCCATATGCGTTTCCTGCCCTTTGCCCTTTAGTGATCAAAACGAATTAACTTTTGCAATTCCAGCTATCTTGCAGTTTCAATGTGTGGAGTTAGTGACGATAGGAACAATTTCTGCTTTTTTCTTCCTATGCCCCCAACATAATCAAATCAATAGTGCACTTTTCACCTCTTTTGAGCCCTCAACTAACTAAAAGATTGTCTATTAACTACCTATTTTCACAGGTGCTGATCTATTTCTAAGACAGAGTTTGTATTATATGTGTAGAAACATTTTGAACTAAGAAAGGAGCCAATCCTGTGGTTCCCCTGCTGTGTAAAATAGCTCATGTGTGCGGCAAAAGGGCAAATGTTTCAGGAACTCTGTGGTCTTTTATTCCAATTTTCTCATGGCAACTGGAATGGTCTAATACAGCTAAGATATTTTAATGTAAAAGTACCAGTTTGGCAATCAATATGGAAAAATTTTTCCAGCAAATATATCAAATAATTTCTCACATAGACTTTTATTCTTCCAATGAGGACTGAACTAGACTTTATGATAGTAAATGGCAACTGTTCCACAGAAAAATATTATAATAAAAAATTAGTTATCAGTGACACAAATATTAAAGAAGAGATGTGCTCACAGCCCCATCGTTCTGCAGTACACTAAGAAAGTGAGAGAAAAGATACCCATGTTTGTTTGTCCTGTATCCAGATAAACAGAGTTATATCCCATCAGACACTTCCCTCATCCTCTCTTCTTTCATAGGCCTGGTTTCAAGGCCCCCTGATGAGCAGGAGGGCATGGGTCTCCCTTCATTTCGTGGTCCTCTTGTCCCATCCTGACACTGTCCTCATTCGTTTAAATTCCACTTCACTATGTTCCCTCTTCTTTTCACCATTCCCAATTTCATTCTCTCGCCATCGCTGGCACCCACCTGACTGTGTTTTGTGGATGACCTACTAGTCCCACCTTCTAGATATTTGTTCAAAGTGTATACATGTGTGTGCGTTCTAGAAAATTCATAATATTGCCTTTTGTGTGTCATATTGTATATAAATGGCATTGTACTACAAATCTCATTCTGTTTCTTACTGTCTCTAGTAAAAAAAAAAATACTCAGTCTTATGTTTTTAAAATCTATCTGTGTAGTTCCATGAATACTGTGTGCATAGCATTCCATTGCATGTATATGCCACATGCCACTGATTCTATCCCTAAGGATGAATACTGAGGTTTCCCATAGTTCTCCTATTGCAAATAACCCTTCAGGGAACATATGTATCTGTGCTCCCCTGTTACCCGCACGAGCATTTCTTCTGTGTGTGTGTGTGTGTGTGTGTGTGTGTGTGTGTGTATGTGTGCGTGCCCAGGAAGACTACTGAGCCATAGGGTATTTGTGTACCTAATTTCACCAAGTACTGCTTCACCTATCAGTTTCTGACTGTAAATCTCAAACTTTATTCATTGACTTTCTACCAATAGTGCTACCAATGGTAGCTTTGGATAATTTGAGGCTATTTTGCTAGCTAGATTTGTTCATGGCCTTCTTGATTTATTGTTTCTTCTACCAGTATACAACTTTCATCTTTATTCCTTATGAGGTTTTTCATCTCACAGTCTGGTTTCTGCTCTTAAAAGTGCTACACTAGCCTTGTTGTTGTTAATATTCACCTGGTGTTTTTTGCACAGGTGTTTGTATCCTTTTGTTTAAATGTGCCTCTTGGCTATTGTATCACTGAATCTTATAAAAATCCAATTTTAAAATGTCTGTGTTTTATTCACTTATTGTAATTACAGTTATATTAGGGTATATTTCTGCATTTTTCTCTTTGCCTATGTTTCAATTTACTGTATGTTTGCCCACTCCCGCAACATTCTACATTTTATTGATTAAATTCAATATTATTCTATTGATTTGAAAGTCAGACATTCTACTTTCATTCCTCTGGCAGCTACCCGTAACTTATTAAGACTCATCCTTATGCTTTTTTTTTCCTTATTATCCACAAAAATGTATCCATTTCTATGTTCTCCTTCTGAGGCAAGAGCCCAAGCACACACTAACCTCCTTCCTCGCACGCTGCCTGCCATGCCAACGTCATCTATAGTTTTAATTGTAGAATCTTATGAATATACTTATTTATAATTGCTTACTAAAAAACAATAGTATTTGCTAAGTTTTCCCTTTACTTACTCTTGTTTCCCATATCTTATCTTCTCTTGGATTCATTTCCCTTTGCATTTACGAGCAATTTTCTTCAC
>NW_012153618.1:3352579-3371647 GCF_000956105.1 Propithecus coquereli | reverse complement strand
ATATTATTCTATTGATTTGAAAGTCAGACATTCTACTTTCATTCCTCTGGCAGCTACCCGTAACTTATTAAGACTCATCCTTATGCTTTTTTTTTTTCCTTATCATCCACAAAAATGTATCCATTTCTATGTTCTCCTTCTGAGTAAGGCAAGAGCCCAAGCACACACTAACCTCCTTCCTCGCACGCTACCTGCCATGCCAACGTCATCTATAGTTTTAATTGTAGAATCTTATGAATATACTTATTTATAATTGCTTACTAGAAAACAATAATATTTGCTAAGTTTTCCCTTTACTTACTCTTGTTTCCCATATCTTATCTTCTCTTGGATTCATTTCCCTTTGCATTTACGAGCAATTTTCTTCACAGGTGAATCTTTCTGACACAGGTGAATCTTCCTGACACAGGTGAATCTTGCATGCATACAAATATCCTTACTGGTTCCCATATTTAAATCAACACTCTAAAGATATTAGTTAATTGTCTTTTATAGCCAGTGTCGCTATTGAGAAGTTTGACAGAATTAACCTCCTTATTCCTGTTTTTTGTCTCTGAAAGCTTTTAGGAAGTTCTTTGTTTTCTTTCCTGTTACTTAACTTTACTATAATGCACAGGTTCTTAAACCTTTTGGGCCATGGGTCTCTTTAGCTGTCTGGGGAAGCCCATGTTCCTCTTCCCAGAAAAATGAATGAAATAAAATACACAGATTTACACAAGAAACTGAATATATTGAAATAAAGTTATCAAAATATTTAAAACACCAAATTTATGACATGGTAGTACTATGTGTGCTTTTTTATTAGTGCTTTAAATAATAAGACCTTGTATCAGATCTAAGTACTACCATAATTTCAAATTAATCATGATCATAAATGATATTTCAAAAATTCTGCAGCTGTGGTGTAGTATGAAAATACCTTTGACTTCTGTTGGTAACAGTGTCACAACTACTGCTAATATTACTATGATTTTTCAGTGCCGGTGGATAACAACACTGGGGACCTTGACTCTGGATGAAAGAGACCAGATGCAGCTGTTTTAAATAAAGACTTTAAAAGACAGAAACAGAGAGGGAGGAGGGGCAGAAGGGAGAAAGAGAGTGAAGGGATATATAAAGATCAGCAGAAAGAAGATGTTTATTTTGCTTCAAAGATGACAAAACTCACCAACAGGACACATAATATGAACAATGACATACAGATATTTGAAAAAATATATATTTAGAATTCTAAGCTGATCCATTTGAAGTCTGGGTTTACCTTGAAGTTTACTAAAGTAGCTGTTAATCATTTAAAATTTTGATCTGACTAGAAAGTGGTGGTTTAGCACTATATTCTCTCACATCCCCACCATCAAAAGAGACTTGGAACCGTGGGTCCCAATGCCGGGCAATGGTCCTCTGAAATCAGTGCTATCAGACTGAGCTTAGAGGAAGGATCAACCACCCACCATCCAGTGCCAAAGCCCATAACTGCCTTGGTTTCAAAATTGTAGTATTAAGCTTTTGCACTCATAAAAAATATGATTGAAATGATGGCATCAAAGAAGTGTCTCGTCTTTGTTGGCCTGGATCAGGTTAGGCATCGCATTCATGGCTCTGCGAGCATTGCATTTTCCCTTCCAGCTTCAACCATCCTTACGGATTTAGGGACAATGTTCTGGCAAGTGGTGAATGACTTTTTTCAGGTATTAATCACTATAATGGTATTTTTTCATACCTAAGCACAACAATGCCTAGAAACAAGTTAGATGTAGGGGGGAAGAAGTGCCTCATATGATACAAGCCCAAAAATCAAGATGGCAGCTATAGCAAAGTGAGAGTGCAGGCTTAAAAGCTAGATATAGGTAGCCGAAATGTGAATTCTGGCCACTTCCTAGCTACGTAATGTTGAACACACTAATTCTTTTGTTTTCAATTTCCTCATCTATAACATGGGAATGATAGCATCTGTCTCTGACAGTAAAAACATGTAAGATTTTGGAACAGTGCCTGGTACAGCTAGTATTTGATTAATACAGCCTTTTGAAGTAGTTAGTATTTTGTCGTGTTTATCCTGCCATCATAGTCTCCAGAATGAATTCAGACCTCTTAGCTCTGTCCCCCTCGCAGGACAATTCACATTTAGACACCTTAGAGTGTTCTCTGTTGTCAGAAACCCAGTATTCCCTCAGTCCCTGTTTTGAAGTTTTCCTCTAGTTCAGTAGTTTGGATTCACATATTCTGCATGTCCTTTACTCTGAGGACATAAGAAAATCCATGCAGTAATAATGAACTAAAAAAAAATCCATTCTATTAAATGAAGTTATGAATGAGCATTATCTGAAAAAGCAATTCTCTAAACCAGTTCTCTAAGAATGTGAAAGCTTTTTTCACATATGCTCTCTAATATCTACCTGACAGAGAAATCACTGATCAATACTTGTCGGTCACAAAGCTCTGCTAATTGGTCCACACTAAAGAGTGTGGACCAATTTCCTTTACCTTGCTTCAGCACTTGAAGGCTCTTGGCCAGTCTTCAGTTCTCAGCCTAGCCAGGCAACTGGGTTTTTATTTTAAACACCTGCACTGACACCACAGGGGTTTTTTATGGGTTCAAGTTGACAATTAAGATCTAAGAGGCAATGGTAGCATATAGAATAGGAAAAAATCAGGTATAGCATCTGCAACACTGGGAGACTCAGCCTATCCAAATGCATAGCTGCTTTTGCCCCCTCACCTAGCCAGGACAAGTGTGGCTGCCCTGCAGAAGAGCCAAGATTAGGGTGGGTCACCTGGACATAGAGAAGTCATAGCTCTGTTTCCCACCAATCATTCATACCAGCCCAGTGACAAGCTCAAGGTCTCTGTGCTAGTTCATGGCTTCCAGCCCAGATCCAGTCCTCCATAGCAGAAAGATAGAGACAGCACCTACCCTAATCTGTACTTTCCATGGAAACAGTGCAGTTGGAAGATGGATTCCAAGATCATTCTCTCGGGCAGGCCTGGATCAGCTCAAGCCCATTACATTGTCTTAGTCTGCTAGAGCTGCCATATCAAAATACCACAAACTGGTATTGTCCAAATTGGAAAGGAAGGAGTCAAATTATACTTGTTTGTGGATGATATGATCTTATATCTAGAGAGGCCTAAAGACTCAACAAAAAAACTGTTGGAACTGATAAACGGATTCAGTAGAGTTGCAGGATACAAAATCAACCTATAAAAATCAGCCGTATTTCTATATGCCAATAGCAAACAATCTGAAAAAGAAACCAAGAACATAATCCCATTTACAATAGCTACAAATAAACTTAACCAAAGAAGTGAAAGATTTCTACAATGAAAACTATAAAACATTGATGAAAGAAATTGAAAAGGACACAAACAAATGGAAAGATATTCCATGCTTACGAATTGGAAAAATTAATATAGTTAAAACGTCCATACTACCCAAAGCTATCTACAGATTCAATGCAATCCCTATCAAAATGCCAATGAAATTCTTCACAAAAATGGAAAAAATAATTCAAAAATTTATATGGAACCACAAAAGACCCAGAATAGCCAACGGCATCCTGAGTAAAAAGAACAAAACTGAAGGAACCACATTACCTGACTTCAAATTGTACTACAGAGCTGTAGTAACCAAAACAGCATGGTACTGGCATAAAAACAGACACGTAGACCAATGGAACAGAATAGAGAACCCAGAAATAAAACCGCAAATTTATAGTGAATTCATTTTTCATAAAGTTTCCAAGAACATACAGTGGGGAACGGACAGCATCTTCAATAAATGGTGCTAGGAAAATTGGATATCTATATGCAGAATAAAAATGGACCCTTATGTGTCACCACATACGAAAATTAAATCAAAGTGGATTGAAGACTTAAATCTAAGACCTGAAATCATGAAACTACTAAAGGAAAATATTAGGGAAATGCTCCAGGACATTGGTCTGGGAAATGATTTCTTGAGTAATATCCCAAAGGCACAGGCAACGAAAGCAAAATTGGACAAATGAGATCACATCAAGCTGAAAAGCTTCTGTACAGAAAAGAAAATAATCAACAAATTAAAGCAACAACCAACAGAATGGAAGAAAATATTTACAAACTACCCATCTGACAGTGAATTAATAACTAGAATACATAAGGAGCTCAAACAACTCAAGAAAAAATCAAATAATCCAATTAAAAATGGGCAAAATATCTGAAAAGAAATTTCTCAAAAGAAGACATACAAATGGCCAACAGGTATGTGAAAAATTTCTCAACATTGTTAGTCATCAAATAAATGCAAATCAAAACTACAATGAGATATCATCCCACCCCAGTTAAAATGGCTTCAATGAAAAAACAGGCAATAACGAATGCTGGTATGGATATTGAGAAAGGGGAACCCTCATACACTGTTGTTGGGAATGTAAATTAGTGCAACACTAGGGAGAACAGTATGGAGGCTCCTCAAAAAACTAAAAATAAAAGTACCATATGACCAGCAATCCCACTTCACTTTTAGGTATATATATCCAAAGGAATGGAAATCGATATATCCAAAATACATCTGCATGCCCATGTTTATTGTAGCACTATTCACAATAGCCAAGATTTGGAACCAACCTAAGTGTCCATCAACAGATGAATGGATAAAGAAATCATGGTACATATACACGATGGAATATTATATAGCCATGAAAGGATGAAATCCTGTCATTTGCAACAACATGGATGCAACTGGAGAACAGTATGTTAAGTGAAATAAACCAAGCACAGAAAGAAAAATCTCTCATATTGTCATTCATAGGTAGGAGCTAAATATTAAAATAATTGATCTCATGGAGACAAAGAGTAGAATGATGGTTACCAGAGGCTGGGAAAGGTAACAGGGAGTGGGGGATAAAATGGGAATGGTTAATGGGTGCAAAAATGTAGTTAGATAAAATGAACAATATTTGATATCACAACAAAGTAACTATTGTCAACAATAAGTTGTGGCATACTTTAAAATAACTAAAAGAATGGAATTGGAATGTTCCTAACACAAAGAAATGATAAGTGCTTCAGGTGATAGTTAGCCCAATTACCCTGATTTGATTATTACACATTGTATGTCTGTATCAAAACATCACATGTACTCCATAAATATATACAACTATTATGTACCCATAATAATTAAAAATAAAATTTTTTTAAAGTAACAAAATAAAACAGAGCCTAACTCATAGTAGGCATGAGATAAATATTTTTTGAATGGATAAATTAGATTTCATGTGTATGGGCTCTGGTGTGACTCCTTTCTATGGCAAATTGGTGGCCAGTCTTTCTGGGCAAAGTTGCTCTGGGACTCAACTTAGATCCTTAGAAAACTATTAAGTTCTGAGGTTGAGGACAATGTAGTTTTTATAATTCATCTCAATCATTATTGCCATTTTTGTTTAATTTAATACCTGATTATTTTTCCCCAATCTTTTATGTATTTGATGGTGGCATTATTCATTATGGGTTGTTACTGCATTTTCATAATTAATCTTTAATTGCAATACTTGCAAAGCATTTCACATAAAAAAATGATTTACAAATTAATCCCACATTGCACCTTGCATAATTATCACAGGTCTGACTAATGAGCATAAAGCCCTTGCATGGCAGGGGGCTCTCTCCAATGACAATGTGTTGATTTTCTAATTAACAAAGGTTAAATAGCATTTTTGGTTGAAGACCTATAATTTAAACTTATGACATTTGTCACCAGGAAAGATTTCTACAGAGCACATAAGTGGAACTCAAATAATTATCACTGGTTCTAGTGCATTAACGTCTTTTACATAATATATAATGACCATTTTCAGGACAAAAGATTTTTCTTCATATTGACTAGATCAAGAAAAGTACTTACCAGCTCACTGATCCATTCAAATAAATCAAAGACCACCTAAGTAAGAAAAAAGCTTAATTTATTTAGTTTTCCTTTATACAGAAATAAATGGCATTTTACTCAACTGCTTTACAAATTAAGAAGAGAGAGTATAAAATTTTACTTAATGAATGTAACAGATACAAATTAGACTACAGTCATATGTTACAGCCAGTTAAAAAAAGAAGAAAAAAAGGAAGAAAGAAAGAAATTTAAGAGAAATTGACAGTATTTACTGAAATACAGAGGGGCAGACACGTAAGAGCAAAGGAAGAGCTTGTAACTCATGGGCCAGAGCCATTTAGAGCTGAAAGGAATGGGAGACATCATCTAGTTTCACCGTTTTTATGGATGGGAAAACTGATGCTGAGAGAGATTAAGCTATTTGTTGGAAGCCACACAACTAACTAGAAACAGTCAACAGTCCCAGTAGGCAGAGATCCACAAACACGAATGCAGGAAGAGAGACTGGTAGATGTAGAACCTTGGAAAGACTCAAGACCCAAGACAGAGGCAGAATAAGAAAACTCTGCCCCTGCAAAATCCCTTCTGGAATGAGCCCTGTATACATAAATAATTAAGTATACATACATCTATCTAAATTTTTGTCTTCATGATATAATAAAATATGATCTAATCTAGATTTACTTGCTCTGCCAATTGACCCTTTTTAAGTCTCTGTTCTTTGTCACGTTAACATTTACCTGGAGTCTTTTAAAAATCTTTTCTTCAAACTCTCAATCATTGCTGAGAATCCATTAAATATGAATTATTTCCAAATTAAAATATATTCCAGACAGATTAATGGTTAATCTGTCTGTAAAATCACAAAAGTGCTAGAAGAAAATATTGTTGAATAATTATATTATTTTGTATTAGAGAAGGTCTTTACAAGCCTGTTACCAAAGGCAGAAGTCACACAAATAAGACAGATGGATGTAACTACATAAACATCTATATTTTCATGGGGAAAAAGAAACACATGTATAAGTTAAAAGACACAAAGTAAAGGATATAGTTGTAACACCTATAACAAAAAGTTAAAGCCTAAGATATTGTTATCAATCGTTAAGAAATATATCCTCCTTCTCCCCACTCCCCCACAAAAAGTACAGGATATGAAGAAATAATTTTAAGAAAAGAAAAGAGAAAACATAAAAATTATTCAACTCACAGTATTTGAAGCAATGCAAATTAAAACAGTAAACTTTTTTTTTTCCTCAGTTAATTGGATTGACATAAACTCAAAAGGATACTGACCAGTATTAGAATTGGTGTGGAGAAGGTGGTAATTTCATACTCTGCTGGTGAAATATAAATTAGTAAACTCTTCCAGAGGAGGATACATTTCAAATGCCATTAAAATGCAAGATGCCTTTGAACTCAGCAATTATACCTAAAAGTGTAATTAATTAATTCTAAGAAATCAATTCTAAGAAAAAATGGGAAAAGTGTACAAAGGTTTTTACAAAGATTATATCACATAAAATGAAAGTTGGAAAAAGCTTAAAAGTCCAATGGTAGTGGAATAGCAAAAAAAAAAGTGATAGTGCATTCACAGAATGGAATACAGATATTAAACAAGATGTTCTAGTTATACATTGATTAGAAAATATTTCATGATATATTAAGTGCAAAAAGCAAATTTCAAAACAATGTATATATTATGCACTCAGTTCTTCCTTTGTTTTATTTTTTATACATATGTATGTTTATAGATAAAAGTAGGAAAGACTATTCCCTAAAAGTGGAAGTAGTTATATCTGGGTGGCGTACGGTTTCTCTTTTGTATTTTGCTTGTCAGTATGTTCACGGTTTCCACATGAAAAACTATGACATTGGTAATCAGGCAAAAGGAGAGGGGGAGATCTAAAACAATGATTTAAAAATTGCAGCATCTTTTGGTAGGATATAATTGTCTTAATTGACTAGTGATAAAACTT
Organism: Propithecus coquereli; assembly: GCF_000956105.1. Classification (NCBI taxonomy): domain Eukaryota; kingdom Metazoa; phylum Chordata; class Mammalia; order Primates; family Indriidae; genus Propithecus; species Propithecus coquereli. The sequence goes on along the minus strand of NW_012153618.1, from coordinate 3,363,805 downwards.
TAAATAACTAGGCATTTATTTAATAAAAGGCCCTTTGGAAAGCAAGAGCAAAAGCCACAGTGGCTAAAATGATAGAAGCTAAATTGAAATTCTAACACAGCAAGAGTGACTAATGGGTTGAAATTCTTCCAAATCAGGCAAAGACTCTAATTCTCTTCTGCACAGAGGTGTGAAGCCCAGCTGACAAGCAAGTGAAAAAATAGGAAATCCTTCAAAGTGGATTGTTTTTAATAACTTCTTTTGCCATCTGCTATCCCATAGTTTTGATCAAAAATGGCACTGGACTCTCTTCAATTAATCCTCTATTGAAAAATTTTATAAAAAAAGTAAGATAGAAGAATCATCAGTCAAATCAAGATACCACCCAAGGAGAGAACCTCACAGCTTGGGTTTATAAAGACCATAGAGCAATTCATTTGCCATTTCATTGATGAGAATTTATGGGCACAGGCAGATGCTTATCCATCCCTGCCTCTAAAGTCTTTGTCTGCCGGTCTTGTCCGATGAGTCTACTGGTGTGTACACTTTTCCTCAGGATGATAGAATTAAGCGACGGGAATCAATCACCAGCCTACCATTCTTACCCAAACTCCAACAAATCTACTGACTACTCCATTTTTAAATACATCCAAATCTATATCCCAGAAACACATATATATGGGGGACCCCTGACCCAAATGTTCTTATCTGTATTAGACAGTCAACACAGAACAGAGTTTAAGACCGTAGGCTCTGGAACAAGACAAATCTGATACAATTGCCACTCAAGAGCTGTGAGTCCTTAAGTAAACTTATTAACTTCCCTAAGTCTCAGTTTTCTCATCTGTACAATGCAGATGATGAAAATAATACCTGTGTTGACCACTTGTTGTCAGGATCAGGTGAATAACATAAATAAAGTGCTTAGTACCTAGCACATAGCCCTAAATAGAAGAGTAACTTGGGTTTTATTTTTAATAGCAGTATCTTTTTCTCTAAATCCTCATCAGATATTTCTTTCAATAATTTTACCTATTCATTTTAGATCAGTTTCCAGAAAAGTTGTTACTCTAAGATACAGACATGTATATACATTTGAATTCCTCCTTTTTTACACTAACTGCTTTTTAAAAAAATCTTAGCTAAGGATATTACAGACACAATTAAATCCACTTGTAATATAAATGCTTCAATGAATCTTTCTATGAAATTTGTTAGGAATATTTTAATATTTTCATGCTCATGAACCTTAGTCTAAGTCTAACTTACTCCAAAAATCACAGTAAACGTGCTCATTGTGCCATATGTCTTGCAGTGACATTTAGACAAAAACAATGAAATCTGAACTAACCTTGTAATAAATGTGGTGTAGCTAACTTCTGTGTAAAATTGTCAATTCCAACTTCTAGCTACTTCAGACAGGAAGCCTTGGACACCCTTAACGTGAACTTCAAAGCAAAGCATTTCATGAGACAAGCACCAAGATGTACAATTGCATTTCAAATGGATTTATGCCTTCTAACTAATTGACTAGTTAACTATGCTAATATATTCATGTCTCTCTGCCGTTTTATATTTCTTCCAATAGACAATGCAATAGAACTGAATGTTGTGAGATTAAAGAGCAGAGAACCTAGAGATTTCTATAAACCTCTTTTCTATAGGAAGCCAGATTAGACTTCCAAAACTGTTTATGTAATTTTTGTGTATCTCCAAACATTTTATTTCTGTAGCAGATGTATTGCTTCTCAGAAGACAGCCTCTTTTAATTAGGTATTATGGCCTGAAGGGGAAAAGCTTCAAGCTTTTCTATTTAGACAGGACCAACTTGAAAGTGACAATACTAGATGCACTAAGCAGTCTCGTCTCCTACGGCAACTGATCAAAAGACTATGAATGAAACAGGCAATAGCAGAGTTTAGTCCATCTGAATTTCGTGCTTTCTGTCATTCCCAGGTGGCGCTGGGGGCCAACAGGGCTTCCTGGGATGCATCCGTTCCCTGCGGATGAATGGAGTGACACTCGACCTGGAGGAAAGAGCAAAGGTCACATCCGGGTTCATATCCGGATGTTCGGGTCACTGCACCAGCTACGGAACGAACTGTGAAAATGGAGGCAAATGCATAGAGAAGTACCACGGTTATTCCTGCGATTGCTCTAATACGGCATACGATGGAACATTTTGCAACAAAGGTAAGGCAGAACCAGTTTCCAGAGCTATTTGCACATCTTTTGAAGCCCAGATCTTCTATTGAATGATTTTTCAGCTTATGAACAAGGGTATTTTATTCTGAGGTTAAGGCGATCTGAATTTTTCTCCCACCTTAGGTAGGAAGTTTCCTAAATCATTCCCTAATCATTTTTGTTTGATAAGAGAAGTTTTGATTGTGGTGCAGAATTTCCCCCAGACTCCAGCAAATTATTCACTGACTGAAATATTACAAAGCAAACAGCCTCATCACTTATTTTGTAAGTGACAAAATAAGTGGCCTCTGCGTGGGGACTGAAGCCTGACCCTCCACATCAGGATCTCCAATCGATCGACTGATCAATCGATTGCTATAGTAAACCAGCCAGTGCAGCCCAGTGTCTTGACGTCCCCCAGGCCGCCATGGGTGCTAAGTAAGAGACTGGATTCCAGCTGGACTTGCAAGGAAGCTCCTTTGGTCAGTCTTTGTCACTATCATCATTATTACTCTTACTCAGGATGCCTTTATGAGTGGTTCTCAGCTTAACGGCAGGAATATCGAAATACCTCATCTCATTGGTCAGCTTACAGCATCTGTTAGTACAGTGTTAGTCACTGTATGTGACTTAATTTCCCATATATAAACAAGAGAGATGAAGAGAGAAGCTGGCACTTTTCCTAAGCTACAATTGAAATGCATGTAAATCACTCTTCTCTTTCTAATGAATGTATAGCGTTTGGGTAAAGTTTTCTGTAAATGGTTGGTGCATCTCTTAATAAGAAGCTTTACATAAGTAGCCTATTCACACTCTCATGAATACATGGAGGTTGTTTACGCTGGCATTATTCACACAAGATGCTACACACAGAAGGAGGAATTGTTCCATTACATTCTCTGTACATGCAGGCTACTGTCTGGCAGTGCTATAATATGAGCATACAAATTAGGGCAGGCAGGGTTTGAAGAATGAGCGTGAGACAACAACAAAGGTGGAGAGGAATACCATTGCTGAATAATACCACAGCACATTAACAGTGCTGCTACAGGGCATTTTTCTGCTCAGAACAACAGGGTTCCATGATTTTCATGTGGCACACAATGGAAGGGGCTTGCAGAACACATTAATTTTGCACTTGTAGAAATGACAGTCTTGCAATTACCATTTATTGTGCTTGATGCTAATTTAATGCAGTCATTTCCTCACCAAAGTAATGTCTGAATGCAATCAAGCCAGCACTAATGCCTGAGAGATTCCTCTACGTAAGTACCAATTTAAAGAAAATCACGATCCCCTTATTTTTGGAGAGTTAGGTTAAACACAGTACTCACACCAAACCTCTGGAGGTCAACAGGCAACATTCATGAATAGAAAGGCAGGAGTATATCTCCTTCAGTTTAGCCGACGTTGGGGATCAAGTTAAATGAAGCCTATGTGTTTCCTTTGACGTTATTCTAAAGTGTTTACACAAAAGACATCCAAATATTCCTTTTATGTCAGTTTAGTAGGGTGAGTTTATATTTGATTTAATTAGTGGTTTTAATCAAAAAATTAAAATAAAAGACTGCAAAACATATTTGGAAAGTATTTGTGAGCATCCTTCTGAGTCAAGTATCTTCTTGACTTGGGAGAATGACAGAGTGCTGGTTTGGAGGAATCGCGCGACCATCCATGAGAGCTTATTTGTGCTGAAACAAGCTCCTTCATGTACCTGGAGGATGATCCCTGTGAGGCTTCCAGCCCGGTGCGTCCTCTGCTCTGGGCCTCACCCCCACACGCCAACCCCAGGTAACCTGGTTCCCGCACAGCCGTTCCCATGACAACTTCTTACACTGGCACTGCAGCCAAACAGCTGAGCCTCTGGAACCAGTAGCCACATGAATTGGCCAAAGAATGCGCTCTATGAGGGCCCTCTGGCCTTCCTTTGATACTATAGGCCTATGCTTGTGGACATGGAAAAATGTTCACAGCATTTTGCTGAGTGAAGGAAGCAAGTCATAGCCTGATTACATGTTTATACAAAATCAAAAACACACAGAGGTAAGGCAAATAAACTGTGGGAATCCACACCAAAATATTAACTGTAGTTATTTTTTGCAGGAGGATAGAGTACCTGTATTTTTAAATTTCTTTTTTGCTTAGCTATAATTTTCTAATCTTCACACAATGATATATTACCTCTAACTTCATCACTGTTTCTTCTTCGTTGGAAAAGCAATAGTAGGAGACAGAGTTCTTACCCCAGGTATTTGAGCGCTAACTGTGTTGGGTCAGAAAATATCTAGCTATTCACTAGAAATTACTGTACCATCTAGTTATACTAACTGGAAGGGAGTAGCACGTCAGGTGAAAATTGTGTGTAATCACATTACCCCTGAAATCCATCTCTCAGTTCAGGTAACAGAACCTATTTTTCCACAAGCATCCAAAGCAGTCCCCCTTCAGATGGGCACTGGAGCAAGAGCTGCTTTGGTGGGGCCAGGTTGCATGAAAATAAAAACCTTGAGACACTTGTATCACACTCAGCCACATGAGAGGCTCACACTAGGACAGGCTTTGGACCCAACGCAGCCCAAGACCAGGGACAGATCAGCCAGGTCTTGCCCCTGCATGGGATTAGCCCATTCAAGACAATGGTGGGCAAATAGCCCACACTATTTGAATTCTTTCTGTTTTTCTCTCCTCCCCCTTCCTGTTTCTCATCCTCCTCCTCCTCCGCGTCCCTCTGCCATGAGCACATTCTTTATGTCTACACCTACCTCCATATCAATCTCCAACTCTGTTTCTCTCTCCCCACATTCCAGACCCACGTTCCCTAGCTCCCTTTCTTTTGCCTGAGTACACAGTTGAATTTGTAATCAAATTACCACATACTGCCGCTGCCCTGAGCGCAGGAAGACAGGCTTGGACTCAGGCAGATCCACAGTGACAACTCTTCTGCTCTGTAGATGATCCACCTAGAGCCAGTATCCCAGCAATTCCGTAGAGTCAAGAAAGTCCTGCCTGCTGTCCTCTAACCTCTCATAAAACACTGCTTCCAGTGCCTTTTCCAAGTGGATCCATAAAGATTTGACCGCCCACTAAAGTGTTAGCTCACCAGGGCTGTTTTGCATCTTAAACAGGAGTGCGGACAGGGAAACATTTCATGCTTTGGAGACAGCACAAGGGCATTCTGGAAACCCTTGAAACACTGACCAGATAGGCAGTCACTTCATCTGTCTATGGATAAGTATGCAGTATCCCATCTTCTCAGGATGTTCACCAGCCGGCAGCAATTTAACTCAGCTGGGACAAGTCCGTTCCATGGCAGATTCCTGGGCAGCCCATTGGCTGAGGCTGTGGATGCTTCTAGGAGCAGAGGATCACCCCAGCCTGCGTAGAAGGCTCAACTGAGGGTCTGTCATCTCCAGGAGTGCTGGGGACCAAATGGATGGTTGCTTGGTCATGCCAAAGATAGTTTTCTCTACAAATATTCCTTCTTAGGTAGTCAAGCTCCAAAATGCTCAAGAATTTTATGATTATCAATGTCATTTTTATTACTAACCAGAAATTAGAAACATAGTTCACTATGTTTCTGCATGCTCTCCCTGTGTCTTCTCTGTTTTTAAGCAAGAGGGAAAATATTAATCACAGACCCAGAGTGGCTACAGAAATTTCTATGTTTCATTTTGTGGTTGAATGCTATAGTGGGCTGAATAGCGTCCCCCAAAAATTCACGTTCACCCAAAACCTCAGGCTGTGACCTTGTGTGGAAATAAGGTCTTTGTGGAAGTAGTTAAGTTAAGTGAGGTCATATTAGATTAGGGTGGGCTCTAAATCCAGTGAGTGTTTCCTTATAAGAAGGGGAGACACCCGGACAAACAGAAAAGGGGCCATGTGGCGATCAAGGCAGAGATGGGAGTTTTGCTGCCACAGACCAAGGAATGCCTGAGGCCACCAGACACTAGAAGAGGCAGACAATTCCTCCCTAGGGTCTCGGAAGAAGCGTGGCCCCGCTGACACCTTGATTTCAGACTCCTGGCCTCTAGAACTGCGAGAGACTAAACTTCTGTTGTTTTAAGCCTCCCAGTTTGTGGTACTTTGTTATGGAAGCCCTAGGAAAAGAATACAAGGTGCTAATAAAAATCTGTAGTCTTTTTAATATTTCTGCTCTTAACAAGGATGACGTTGACATTTGTTGAGAACTTATTATGTGCTATTATGTGCTAAGCTCTCAATTAATCCTCACCCCAGCCTGGTCAGAGAGTTGCTATTATAATTATGCCCATTTTGTAGAGAAGGAAATGGAAACACAAATTGGTGTAGTATTAATGACTTGCCCCAAGATTCACCTACTAGTAACTGGCAAGATGCCCTTTCCTTTAATTTTATATCAACTAAAATCACAGCCCCTAGTCTTAAAGCCTTTTGTGATTGAATAAAAAATTAGAACGTTACCGGATGCAGAATTTATCATAAGAAAAAATAGAATACAAGATCTGAACAGGGACTCTTTTCTTTGCCGTATTTAGGTGTAAGGTATATTCCCTCCTTGACTCACTGATTGAACAGACATTCACTGAGCACCTAATGTGCCCAGAAGCCTTGAATATGTAGTTGAGTCTGACTACTCCGAAATTTTCAAAACATTCCAATGGTTTATAGATACGAAATCTGGAAAGCCTGGAATAGATGACAGCGATGTGTGCGAATCAGATGTCACCCAGGCTGCTGAAAACAGTTCTTCATTATGACCCTTTCCCGAGCCAAGTTTAGCAAGAACTTGTCATCAAGAGGCACAAAAATAGCCCTGAATTCACTTATCTGCACTTTTTTTCCTTTAAAAATTTTTATGTTCCTCTGCCAAACTAGAACTGCAGTTGAAAAATACGTATCTTTAAACACTCTGAAACTATTTACTGAGTTTAGAGAGTTCTGTTTTCCTCCCAAGCATTTATTTGTTTGTTGCTTAAGGTCTAAAACTTGCAGAACCAGGGTCACGGTTCAATCACTGTGGTGTCGCTGTCAATTACAATCACACAAATACAGACCACCGTCTCTGTGGTCCGGATAAGTCTCCTCCTCTCCCTATGAGTATTGTGTCATTGACTAATATTTTTTGATCTGTATTATTAATGTGGTAGAAGAAATTATTTATGGCCAATTCAAGTCCCAGCCTAAGAAATGATGATGGCATTAGATGTGAGTTTGAATTCCTCTTCCTCACCTGTTGCATAACCTTAGGAAAATTGTCACTTAGCCTCATCTTCAGGGATTCGTAATACCTACCTCTCGAGGCCACTGTGAAAATCATATGGAATAATGTGAAGACACTTCCCAGTGGAGAACCTGGCACACATCAGTCCAACAGCAAACATCACTTTTCATTCTTAGCACCTCTTCCCGTTTTTGTTTGTGTTTTTGTTCTTACTTTAAATCATGTCATCCTTTCCTCCTCTGAAAGCCTCGAACGTCAGATGCCTCACTGGCCTCATTTCAACAATCCCTGAGGACTAGGTTATCATTGCTCCAGGACCAATGGCAATGTCATAAAATATTATCTCTACTTGATTTTGGTCCCAGTAATAGTACTCTGAAGATACAATGAAGGCTCCAAAACCTAAGCCCGGCTGGATTGGGGAATGTGCAGAGTTTCTGGAAGATATAATCGGAAATAACACCCATTGCATCCCAGGACTCACGTCGAGTAGTGCGATTTCCGGTGCAGAGTGTCCCTCCCCGTCAAGAGCCAAGCTGGGTCCCCTTAAAAACTCCTGCATCCCTTCCTGACACAAAGCCCATCAGGAGATAACCCTGGAGAGGTTCTGGACTCCTTTTTGCTAGAAGGAGACCTCAGACTCAAGTCCAGGTTAAACCTCTAAGGAAGGGAGGATTTTTCGTCTTGCCTCCTGGTACGTTTCATGTTGGATGAAGACTACAGGAACTCTGCTCCACAGCTCCGCCTGTACTTAAGGGTCCGGAGTAAATCCACGGCCCACCCTTTGAGAGCAGAGAAAATTGATGAATACAAAATATAAACATGCAGGGGAGAAAAAGAAAAGAAATATTGGAGTTATGCGTCTTAGAATCACATCCCTATGTGAAACCAATTAAGCTGTTGGTGGCAACGGCCACTATTTCTCAGGTCTACCTGCCCAGTCTTAATAATTCCAGCTTGGAGGACAGTTTCACACCAATGAGAGCAGATAGTTCTCACAGCCTGCTTTCTCATTTCCAGTTGGAACCGGAGGTTTGATAGATTTGGAAGATGGCCCAAAGGAACAAGAATAGAATTGTTTTCCCTTTTCTTCTTAGAGTGTTGTTGAAGAAGGGAGAATATCCTTTCTCTCTTAATATGTTTTTTAAATCTTCAAGCCTTAGGATATAACTTAAAAGTATCATGGTAACTGGATGGTTATTTTTGGGTGTCAACTTGACTAAATTAGTGAATACCTAGAAACCTGGCGAAGCATCATTTCTGGGTGTGCCTGTGAGGGCGTTTCCAGAGGAGATTAGCACGTGATTCTGAGTGGACCAGGTGGAGAAGAGCGGCCCTTGATGTGGGCAAGCATCATCCAATTGGCTGGGGGCAAGTGAACAAAAACAGAGAACAGGCGAAAGTGTCAGTCTTTCTGCTGGAGCTGGGATACACTCTTCCTCGCCCGTTTTTGGACAATTCCGGGCTCCCTGCCCTTTGGACTGCAGGACTTACACGAGTTCCCTTTCACACCCCCTGCTCTCGGGCCTTTGGCCTCAACCTGAGAGTTACACTATCGGCTTCCCTGGTTCTGAGGCTTTCAGACTTGGCCTGAGCCACATTACCGACATCCCAGGGTCTCCAGCTTGCCGATGGCCTGTCGCGGGACTTCTCAGCCCCCATAATCATGTGGGTCAATTCCCCTAATAAGTCTGTATCCTATTGGTTCTGTCTCTCTGGATAACCCTAATAGAGAAACACATGAACATAATCTACTTAAATGCTTTTAAATAAAAGGAAAGAAGAGAAGAGAAAAAAGTAAGAAAATACTTACGGATAAAAGTCTATATACAGACAAAAGTCCACAAATACTTATAGACAAAAGAAAATACTTTTGACTTGATTCCAGAAGGTCAAAGCTACATTCACAGCAGACAAGTTTAAGTGACTTCATTGCAGAATTTGGTGGTGGTAAAATAACATTCCTCCCAGCCTGGGCTTCTCTTCAGGGTCCCAGATAACAGGGAACACCTGGCCAATTAACGTTCCCACAGGAAGGGATTTAAAACTTTAGGGGATAAAAAGCCAGTCCTTTGTAAAACTTTCTAAATGTAATAGAGGACAATGTTTTTGGACTTTGCTTTGGTTGTAGGATAAATAACATTTTGTTCAAGTTTGTATCATCATCTAATCCCCACCGGTTTGGGGATACAACTGACTTTTTTCCCTGTATGTTTTATTTGTGTGTGTTGTTGAGTGTTTTTGTTTCCTGTGCTTCAGCAACGATCAGAACTCTAAATAACGTGAAGTTTACAACAATAACACTCTTTATCTTTTCCCACCTTTTAGCTCCTCGACTTCAGCTGAAACTCTATACATTTCTTTTCTTTCATGAGTCTAAAAGGAACCAGTCTGATAAATTGTCCTGAGAATTTTGCTTTTAAATTGCTCACGTTCTCGGGTCCCCCGCAAGCAGGTCCGTTCACCAACGTCCACGTTGCCTTGGGTGCTTCGTTACATCGACGGGCCGTGAGGACCTGCCTCTGACACACGATTGCTTCCCGCCTGTTTTCTGTGCTCATCGTTTGGCTCTGGGCTCATTCTGGGCATCCCTTGGCTGCAGAAAGTTTACTTTCTTAAATGATCAAGTCTGAGAGTTTTGGAAGTGACTTCTCGAATGCTTGTAATCTGGTAGCCTGCCCATCTCACAGTGCAACCTGGCTTTGGACGCGTTCACATATTTTCACTTCTGTCAATTCCAATCGATTGCCATGGTTGAGTTAGATAAATGGGCATTTTACTCTTTTTCTAGTTAAAACGAAACCTGAAGAAACAGAAATTATTAGAACTGTGTTCTCTGAGCCCTCCTTTGCTTGGCATTTTAAATGTATTATCTTCATATTCTCATGAGGACTGGGCACAGGATACAGTGAAATGTTTAATTTGGCCCAACAATACTAGCCGAGTCTTCCAAGGTTTGAGTTTATTAGTATAAGGTAGATTCTAAAGTATTCAAGGTCTATAAGGCAAAGATTCTCAAATCAGTTGAATCATTGGCAGTAAAATTTAATATATCTACGTTCAATATGAATGAAGCAAGATCAAGTGCCTTGATCACGAATAATAATTTTATTACTTCACATACACTGGGCATAGTGAAGCATAGAATGCTCCCAACAGCCTGCTCTGTGAGCGGCAGTGGACTGCCAGTGAGGAACGCCAGGATGGGTGGGACGAAGCGCGGAGTGAAGCGGATGGGATAGACCCAACTGCAACCCAAAGGGTAGCCGCCAGAGGGCGGCGTGAGACCTGCACATGGACAACCCGCGCCGAAGGTTCTAACGGGAGGACTGGTTTCAAAGTGCCGTCGGAGGGTAGCATGGCTGAGAGTGGTGCTCCGCACCTAATTCTGAGGGCAGAAGACCCTTGTCAAGGAAGACTCGCAAGTCTCAAGATTCAAGAAGCCCTATGAACCTCATACATGACAAAAATTAAAAAAAAAAAAAATTTAAAGACATATCAAGACCCAAAGACAAAATTTTTAAAACATCTCGGTTTTTTAGAAATTGTCCTTGAAATAACACAATTGATATTTTCGAGAAATATTTATTTGCTTTTAACATTACAAAATTGGATTGCTTTAGAAAATTAATAGCGGGCAAAATATTTTAGGCTTTGGATCAGTTTAACTCTTTCTCAATTTATACTCCAATATTTTGTGAAGCTTTGCCTTCATTAGTTTCTGATATGAAAACAACAGGGAATTTTTCCCATTTTCCAAAATTGTATTGCAATGATGAGTATGCTTTTCTCAAAATACACATGTTTCACCTCCAACTTTCTTCCCTCCCTCCCTCTTCCACATAATCTTATCTGAGCCTAAT
>NW_012153618.1:3333553-3352529 GCF_000956105.1 Propithecus coquereli | reverse complement strand
GTGTGACGAGCTTCTGATGATTGAAATTCAAAAATCCAAACAAAACGTGGAAGCAGTCAAAAAATGACCTCTACATCCGTTTTTGTAGGGAGATATGTGGCAATTGGCGGGCATAGATACCCTCTCTTTCAGTATTTCTTCTTTAAAGATACTACTTCAAAGACAGAGCAACAAATTGATAAATAAATATTAATAACATCATTTTTGCTTTTTGTTAAAGAAGGTCTTCTAAGAATTTCTCTTTATTAGCTTAAACATTACTAAATTTTATTTCAATATTCTGAAGTTCAGGCTTAACTAATGCAATTCTGCTTCCTTTAGATTTGCACAAATGACTTAGCATTCATCCACTCCAGTGGCGCTTTCACTTGCGTTTCTCCCCAGGGAGTTGGGTCAAGTACAGCTTAGAGAAAAAAATCCCAAATTCTAGCCCATACGTGAATCATTCTCTCAGCAATCTTCACAGGCACCAAAATATACTTTCAGATCTTCTATTCCTTTCCACCCTATTTCTATGACCAGCAACACAACCAACAGTATTCTAAATTAATTTTATTTTTTTTAAAAAGAGAGAGAAATTTGTCCTTTTTGAGTTTACTCCAGTGAAAGAGGGATGCAAATATTATATAGGACAGCGCAGCAAAAATAACTTGAATTCCAGTTGCAGCATTTTTGAAAACAAAAGTGAACCATCATGTAACTATCTTGGCATTCTCTTTACAAATTGCATTAATTATATAAAATGCATTATTCACAGAAGTGAGGATCAAGTAAGTTGATGTATGTGAAAGTGCTCTGAAAAGCATTAATATTATAAAATGTAAACACTTATTAAGATTATTAATCACTGAGTCAGAGGTCCTGGAGTTGAGTCTCTTTAATGAGAGTCCTGCGAAGTATAACACATTGTCATTTAAAAGCCACCAGGAATCTTGCACAGAACATTTCTGTCCACATTGGTAGTGTTGCCATAACTGGGAGCAAAAAGCTATGCCCTTCCACCTGTTTACATTAGTGCTCACCATGTGTCTGTAGGCAGTGAGGTGCGTTATCCACGAGCTCAGAGACCACGAAGTCCAGCAAGACTCCAGCCCTCAGAGCTGTACTGTTTCATGACAGGCAGTGCTGTATCTGTGGTCACTCCAGCACACGAATGCCATGGCCCTGACTACATTCCCGTCTCTATCATGGAATTGTCATGAATCATTTGGCCTGGAAGGAACATCATTAAAGCAGCAAGCACACTTGAGATTAAATAAGAATGAATTCTGAAGCATCCTCTTGAGGTTATAATTGAGATCTTTAGCAAATAATATTGATTCCTTGAATATCTTCCAGAGTTTCAGAAAATAAAAAGTGACTGTTTTATTTTAGAAAGCTCATCCAAAATTTTACTATTATCCCAAATGATTAACAGTCTCTCTACATCCTCTGCCCCATTTCTAAGGATGACAACTCCAGTTCAGGTTAATGAATCCAGATTTTTTTCGTGTCTAAGCCAAACGTAACCCAAATATTTGCACAGGTCCATTGCTAGTCACCACTTAGTTTTCAGAGTCAGAAATTAATGTGACTGTAAGTAAACCACTTTCTGAAGCTTTACTATCGAAGTAATCTGATTTAATTCCGTTTTAAATAGGTCTATTTTAGCCTGTTGACTTTTATATTTCCTTAATAAATGTCTCTTATAAAGGAATCTTGTAAATTCAGTTAAAAATATAAATTAAGTCATGTAAATCAAATTGAAACGGTAGACCAAGTTATGAATTTCAACAAGTTTATAGTCCCCCTCCTCTAGTAACTAACTTAAAATCTTCTGTGGCATTGTACGACATCTTCGTGAATCATCAGCCACATGTGGTTATTACAGTACTAAATAACTTATTTAAAAATATCAAGAATTATTTCAAAAAGTTTTATTTCTATTACTATAATGAATTTATGGTTATTCAAACTTTTAGCTTTTGTCCTAACATTTAAATGTCATCGAATAACTTATTTTAACACTTCTTCAATTACTCTAAATGGTTAAGAGTTCATGAAGCTCTTTTTGTCACAAAATCAAAGTATCTCATGGTTGGCAAGGATAGTACATACTTTCATATTCAGCTGACATTTTATTCAACACCTTCTTTTATGCTAGGCACTGAACTATGTACATTCACGTATCTTACCTTATTTCATCACCAGAGTGACTTTAAGATACAGATATTATCACTTCTATTTTGAAAAGGAAGAAACTGAGACTTCTAGAGGTTAAGTGCATTATCCAAAATCACGTTGCTAGTAAACGGCAGATTTGCCCAATTTGTCCTCTTTCCATCATATCGCCCTGATGACTGGGGGTGGGCCTAAGTCCCAAAAGTTTGAAAGAAGTTTCCCTCTTTCTTTGCCTTTCTTTCTCATCTGTGTGGCTGAGCAAGGAAACATACACACACTCACTAGACAGCCGGAGCCAGACGTGCAGGGCCCGTCGGTTTCTAACTATGAGCTCAGATAACGAGACATTTCTTTGAGTTTTTTAGGGCACCACCCACACACCGTATGCATGATTTTGTGTTAATAGTGGAGAAGACCTCTCTCCCCAAATATATGAGGAGAGCAATAAAACAAGAGCTAGGGAGGATCTGACCAAATAAATTCTTCTGACCTGAGAGACCGTTGCAGATTGCTTTATGATAAAGAAGGTGATTCGCAGGGCAAACACAGGCCATGCCCTGTGACTTTTCTTATTGATGAAATCCATGCTTTGAATTACCGATTGGTGGCCACTGAAGGATGGCAGTCTCTCTGTTCCAGTCTGGGCACGGCGCTATGTGTGACGAGCTTCTGATGATTGAAATTCAAAAATCCAAACAAAACGTGGAAGCAGTCAAAAAATGACCTCTACATCCATTTTTGTAGGGAGATAGGTGGCAATTGGCGGGCCACAGCTGTCTCCCTGTGCTGCTGCACGATTGTCACAAAGAGGAATTCAGTCTGCAGCCATGAGCTTTGGCCTCCATGCAGCTCAAGCGCCTTCACTACCGCTCCGCACAACGCTCCGATCACAGCAGGAGATTTCCTTCCTCTGGCTAAAGGATAATGGAAAAATTACGACACAGATTTTTCGTCTAGATGAGAATAAAAGAATTCGCGAACCAGGACGTAGCCTGCAAGCATGCTAGAACCCAGAGCCGGCCTCCCTTTTTATGAGGACTGACCGTGTGAATAAAGAGCTGCCCCTGCCTGGCTTCAGCCCACCCATCGCAGAGCCCACCGCCATCCCAGCACACTACACACCCCCACCAAAGCCACCCGCTGCCATCACAAGGGGGGAATCATTGATATTTTTTAAAATTAAACTTTTAGAGAATCTGTGAGTTCAGATGGGGGAAATTATGGGAGAGTGGGAATAGTTTAAGGAATGTACGTGGAGACCAGCCACTCTCCACCCTAAAGGATTTCCTTTGAACTGCCAGACTTGTCCCCTTCCTTTCCTGCGGCCTCTCATTCTAGCGATTAGAGCAGCCTTTGACTCAGCAGGAGCGGGGCTGGAGGATGGTGGGGCTGTTCCTCGTCCACGCTGAATGTGGGTAGAGTCAGTGAGGCTGAGTTCTCATCCAGAACAGCTGCTCTGAGGAGGGGCCGTGTGATTTAGCGGTGAGGAAAATGTTGGCAAGCTTTGAGGAAGTAGTTAAGGTGGCTTCTGGGAGGACAGAGAGTTGAAGCCCTTTAGTAAGAGTCTGGAAGGCGAGGCAGCCAAAGATGCCCTCTTTCTTTCACAATCTTGCCTGAGACCAGCGCTGCACTGGCAAAAAAGGAGAGGAAACTTATTTCCTCTCCCCTTCTGGCAATTTCCCTTACTGCTAAGATCCAGAATCCAGGCTAAGGGTATTAGTGCTATAATTTTGTTACATGACCAAATAAATTATATTCAGTTATTGATCTACATTAGCATATTGTACTGTAGGAAAATGTATTCTGGAGTTCTTAAAATCAATTTATATTATTATCATGTGCTTCGTATCATTACGTACTTAGCGTTAGCACATATAGCATGAACATTTTTGCTTGAAACCACTTGGTCTTCATACCCATCATTTAAAAATACTGCTTAATATTATTCTACCCAGTGGATTTACCACAATTTGTTTAAGCTAAATATTTCACAATAGGGAAATGGTGATTTCAATTTCTGTTCTTAAAATTGTTTCCAATTTTTTATTGTCAGTAAGATGGCAGTAAATGTTTTTTGCAAATGGCATTTCAATATTTTACATTATTTACTTAGGATGGATGGCCAGGTGCAGAGAGGTAGAGTTAGAAGGTATAAATGCTTATGGCTTCTCACATATAGAGCCAATCTGTTTCCCCAAACACAGTGCCAGAACACATGCAGTACACACTGAGAATGTCCGGTTCTCTGAACACTATTAGCAATGTTTCCCCTTTTTTATTGTTATGAAAATAATAAGCCAAAAATGGTTACCTATTTACCTTTGCCTCCCCCAAAATCCCTGGGAAAGGATTTTGAGAAATATTTAAAGATACTAGTGAGCCTGAACAAAGCACCCAGGAGAGGACAGCAACCAAATGGAGGAAAACACACTTGGCAGAGGGAGGGAAGTCGCAGGCTGAGCTGGTTGAGGGGGATGCACAGGAGCAAGCAGGTCGGTGCTCTGTCCCCCCGGGAGACTCAGAAAAGCGGGGCTCCCTGAAAGGTGGAGTTAAAAACAGAAGGATCAGCTAGAAGTTTCTGTAAGAAGCTGATCTTCTCCTCACCCCCTGCAGCTGGGCAACTGCCCCAGTGCCAGACAGGGCAGAAGACCAGAGAGTTACTCTCTGCAGGGGCTTCTTGTGTCTCTCTGATGACGTGGGGGATTGTGTTTTCCAAAGACGGCTGCCACAGCAGCACCGCTGGCACCTGCACGTCCGGAGCCTCAACACAGCCCCACTAAGAGGGGAGTAATTTCCCTCCCGCAGAATCTGCACAGCCGTGGGACTTGCAGGAACCAGCAGAATGTGGCAGAAACGATGCTCCGTGACCTCCAAAGCTGGGTTGCAGAAGGCAGCGTGACATCTGCCTCAGGAACCGGGCCACTCGAACTGGAGCCCTGGTCACCCAGCAAAGCAATCAACTGTCCTGAGGCCACGAGGCTGGAGGCCGCTGTGCTAGCTCACGTGGAGTGACCATGTGGGAAAGCCTGAGACGACCTGCGCAGGTGACAGAGGCCTGGCCAGTGCCCGGCTCCTCCAGGCCCAGCCAGGAATCCCCTCAGACGCTCCAATCTCAAGCTGCCTCGTTGAGATCTTCCAATTTCCTGATCCACAGAAACCATTAGAGATAATAAAATTATTATTGTTTTTCGAAACACTAAGTTTTGGGAGCAATTTGTTGTGCAGCAACAGGAATTAAACAGAAGATGAATGATAGTTTTTTTTGCTTTTCCAAAAGACCTTATTCTCCAAGTATTATCTTTGTTTATGTTAAATCCTTTGTATTAGTTAAGTTCTCCAGAGAGACAGAACCGATAGGAAATCTACATCTATATGTGTCTGTACATAGGAGAGAGGATTTAATAGAGGAACTGGCTCATGTGGCCATGGAGGCTGAGAGGTCCCACAGTGGGCAGTCTGCAAGGTGAGAACCAGGAAACCAGTAGCATAGCTCAGTCCAAGTCCAAAGGCCCCAGAACCAGGAAAGCAGATGTATAAATCTCAGTCTAAGGCTGAGAGCCTAAGAAACTGGGGATGGGAAGGCGGGAGGGGGCGGGGGGGACTCATGCAAGTCCCAGAGTCCAAAGCTCGGAGAACCTGGAGTTCTGATATCCAAGGACAGGCGATGTCCCAACTCCAGGAGAGAGAAAGAAAGAGAAAGAGAGAGAGAAGGAGAGTAGGGAAAGAAAGAGAAAATAAAGAAGAAAAAAGATCGTGAATTCATGTCATTAAAAATTTCCAATTATTAGGTATAAATAGAAAATTTGAAATGCTTGTGGAATATTGATAAATGAAGATTCCAGGACAACAGCTATGCAGCAGACCGAGAGAGCAACCAGTACAGATTGAAAGAGGAAGATGAAGAGCTCAAGGGGAATGTCTCTGTCTTAGTCTGTTTGGGCTGTGCTATGGCTTGACTGTGTCCCCCAGAAAGCACGTGTTGGAAACATAATCCCCAATGCAACCCTGTTGGGAGGTGAGGCCTAATGAGAGATGTTTAGGTCATGAGGTCATTAGTCCCTCATGAAGGGACTAATGCTGTTATCAAGGGACTAGGTTCCTTGTGAAAGGACAAGTTTGACCCCATCTTGCTTGCTCCCCCACCCTCTCTTTGCCCTTCCACCATGTGACGATACATCAAGGAGGCCCTTGCAAGATGCCATCCACTCGATCTTAGACTTCCCAGCCTCCAGAACTGCAAGCCAATAAATCTGTGTTCATTATAAATTACCCAGTCTCGGGTATTCTGTCATAGCAGCACAAAACCAACTAAGACAGGCTGCTGTAACAGACCGCCATAGACCGAGTGGCTTACACAATGAACACTTATTTCCCGCAGTTCTGGAGGCTGGATGTCTGAGATCAGGTGCCAGCATGGTCAGGTCCTGGTGAGGGCCTCTTGCAGGTTGCAGACTGCTGACTTGCTGTGAGGCTATGCTCACGCAGCAGGGAGAGAGCTAGCGAGCCCTCTGAGGTCTCTCTCGTAAGGGCACTGATCCCATCCGTGGTGGCCCCACCCTCACCACTGAATCACTTCCCACAGGCCCCCCCTCCTCATGCATCACCTTGGGGTGAAGACTCAACATGAATCGGGGGGCGGTAGGAGACAAACATTCAGTCTATAACAGTCTGCAAGGAAAGTATGAAACCGTGTACTTATGTTTACTGGGAAGAGAGTCGTTCCTTCAGTGGAAAATCGGGGGATGATTTAGTCATGGGTGTGCAGAAAACAAGGCAAAGGAAGAAACAAAAGATTGCACTAGAACATAGAGGCAAGTGTTGTGAAATACATACAATCAAGAAAAACAATATGAGCACGTTACTCAGAAACGTGAAGTTAATGCCCGAGAAAACAAGATTGCTTCTGAGGAGTGGGGAGTGGGAGAGGTGGAGTGGGACTTCTGTGAGGTCTAAGGACTCGAGTCCTTAGACTATATATCTCATAACATCCATCAAAATTTATAAACTTAAATATCACATTAAAATGATTGCTGAAAAATGCAAGTAAAATAGAGTAAAGTTATTTTTATGTCTCTGTCTCAAAGCCAACTGATATCAAAAAGAAGGAAATGGAGGGCAACAAATATTCATCTTCCATAAAATATGGCAACGCTCATTGCCACCAATCAAATCAGGAAGGCCACGTGCTACACACCAATTACATTGAAATTTCAATCTCTCTGAGGGGGCAGTAAACTCATGTTTTTTTAACTTTAGCTTACTCAAAGTTTAACAATTCCATTAGTTCTGTTTCAGTTTCTTCATCCTATTAGTTTCTTATGAAATATGAATTTATTTTTTCCTATAAAAGTAGCAGGGGTGATTATAAGTTCTTTGCATCTCTTGGTGCTGTCTGAATTTTTTATAAGGAGCACATGTGTCTTTAAAAATCAACCTACTTGTTCTTTTTTAAAAATGAAGCTGTTTTCTTTCCTCAAAATGAACACACTTTTGGGTAAAAGGATTTTCACCTACTTTTCTAAAATTACAAAAATGAATTCATTATCTTTCTTTTTTTGCAAACATTTTCCCCATACTGTTGTTTTCAGATCACATGTTAAGATGTTGAAAATACCAGCCTGACCATATCGTACAGTTTGGGAGGTCTGGTACTGAAAATCGCAGACTTTTAGAGGAAGATAAAGATATTAAGTCCAACTCCACTCCACTGCCCATGTACAGAGAGGACCAGGGCCAATTTGGCCAGCAGGTGGGATGGACACAGTGACCACGTGCTTTTAGGGGCTCACAAGTATGGGTTAAGATTTCTTCAAAAATCAGAAGAAAAAAGTGAACTTTTGGGTCAAAGAAAGTATTTTAATATGTAACAGTAATACATTTCTTTTATACCAATATAGCCATAAAATATAAATTTTCATAATTTTTCATGGAGGAAAAGGACCACAAAGGCAAATGTTCCTAGGGACCACAAAAGTCATAATGCGGTCCTGACGAGGACCCTGGGAACTGAAAAGACTCCTGGAATTGTGGTGGCAGAGGCTGGATCAAAGCTCAGGTCTTCTAACCCCTCCTCGCTGTGCTTGCTGGCATGCCCTGGCTGCTCAATACCCTGCGCCAGCTAGTCCACACTCCTCGTCTTACCTCGTGTCTGAGCTCAGTCAAGATGTAGCTTCTGCTGCAGTGAGCTGGGCCCAGCCTCAGTTCCCACTTCTTGTCACAGACGTGCTCATCCTGGCTCACGGAGCCTCTCACGGTGGCTTGGTTCTCGTTCCTGCTCTCCCCACGTGGTGTACTTCTCCTTTCCTTCTGCCCATAACAAGGACCTCATCTCCAGGGGCTCGGTCCCCATACCGTCTCTTTCAAGATGCTTTAATACCACTTCAGCCCTGAGTGATCTATATTATGTATAAAAGCATTTAACGTTTCGTAACAAACTATCTTATCTTGTTCATATTTGTTATCTTATATCTTAGTTTTCTCTCCCCAGTTATCTTGTAGGGCAGCAGTCTCCAGCCTTTTTGGCACCAGGGATCAGTTTCGTGGAAGACAGTTTTTCCACAGACTGGGGGAGGGGGATGGTTTGGGGATGATGCAAGTGTGTTACATTTATCGTGCAGTCAAACCTCTCTGCTAATGATAATCTGTATGTGCAGCGACTCCCCAGCGCTAGCATCACCGCCTCAGCTCCACCTCAGATCATCAGGCACTAGATTCTCATAAGGGGCAGCAACCTAGGTCCCGTGTACGTGCAGTTTACAGTGGGGTTCGCGCTCCCATGAGAATCTAATGCCACTGCTGACCTGACAGGAGGCGGAGCTCAGGCAGTGATGCGAGTGATGGGGAAGGGCTGTAAATAGAGATGAAGCTTCCCTCCCTCACCCACTGTGCGGCTTGGTTCCCAACAGGCCACGAACGGGTACCTGTCCATGGCCTGAGGGTTGGGGGCCACATTGTACGGTCCTTGAGGGCAAAAGCTGGATTAGAGTTCTTCAGAAAAATACAACCGATAGTATATATATGTATATGTGTATGTATATATACATACACACACACATATATATATATTATATGTTTATACACGAATATATATAAGAGGGGACTTATTATGGGAAATGGCTTATGCAATTACGAAGGCTGAGAAGTCCCGCAGTATGCCATCTGCAAGCTGGTCACCCAGGAAATTTGGTGCTGTAATTCAGTCTGAGTCTGAAGGCCTGAGAACAGGGGATCTGATAGTGTAGCTCCCAGTTCAAGACCAAAGGCCTGAGAACTGAAGGAGGTGGTGGGGAAGGTCTCAGGGCATGAGAAGAAGGATGTCCCAGCTCAAGAATAGAGAAAATTCACTCTTCCTCCTCCTTTTTGTTATATCTGGACTCTCAGTGGATCATGGTGCCCACCCACACTGGTGATGGCTGATCTTTTCTCAACCTGCTAATTCAATTACTCATCTCTTTCAGAAATGCAGTAACAGACACATCTAGATATATAGACCAGCTATCTGGGCATCCTTTAACCCAGGCACGTTGACCCATAAAATTAACCATCACGGAAGTCACGTCTTTTATGCTCACTGAGCACATGATCAGCACTTGATAAACATCCAAATGATTGACAGAAGTCTCTGACAACTCCCCCTATAATAACAGGGTCAAGAACCACCTTTTCTGGGTTCCTAAACTGGGCTTGGCTTTCCTTTCTCATATTCGCATGCTCTGTGGCGGCTGTCACACTGTCTGACTGTAAATTCCTTCTTGGGAGCGGGGCTGATATATTCTCATCCCTCTATCTCCAATTCCCAGCATAGTACCTGGTGTAAAGTAGGAGTTTGGTAAGTATTTGACAAATAATCATTTCCTAGAACCCGCCTTTAAATTGAATTTCTTAGGTCTGGAGATGTCTATTTTTAATGTGAGTTTCCCATCCCTGAAAAAAATAGGAGGAAAAAAAAAAAAACAAGAAAGCAACTTGAAAACAGAAGAAACTGGTAAGAGTTATTTTCACAGAAGTCTTAGTTGACCTTTTTCTGTAGCTTTAAGTTCCTTCCCTGTAGCATTAAATTCACCACCTAAACTATAGGTAGCTTTCCAAACCAGACAAGCATCCCACTTAAACACAATTGATCTTATTGCAGTTTGTGTCTTTGGGCAATGAAACTCCACAAAGACTTTTTCTACCTTTGTTCTTTCTACTTTTGCTTCTTCTACCTTGCTTTTTCAAAAAATATTTTTTTTGTTTTTTTTTTTTTTTCTACCTTGCTTTTTCAAAAAATATTTTTTAAAATGCTTTTTAGATTTTTAAAATACACAATGATGGAATAACTTCAAAGCTGTCATATTCATCAAATAATTCAAGTTCGAATTTAGTATATCCTGTAATTGAAACTCTTTCATAAGTTGTTCCAGGCACCTGCAGACCACTTTTATTTCTCCATTTTCTTGTTGTGCCAAGCAACCTCTTCCTGAGAAATCACTAATATTTTCTGAGCAGCTGAACCACAGCAAAGACCATGGAGAGAAAAAAGGGCCCTGCTCAGGCATTCAGAGCACGCATCCTTACAAATGCCTCCTACTGACCTGCAGAATGTTAGTGGGGGTTTAGAAATGCCAACAAAAAGAATATCTGAGTCAACATTTGACCTGTCAAATCTAATCAGTTTTGTTTTGATCACTGTACTGAGTTGCTATTTGCAAACACTAATTGAAAGCAAAAACACAAACAGCATTTTTAAAGAGCTTCTAGGAGAATGTTCCATTTGCACACACACGTAAGATTAATTTTCCCCAGAGGTGACCAATTTTAGGATCAATTGCTACTGAAATCAAGTAGGAGTAAGAAATTCTGATAAAGGATAAATCAAATGCAAATTCCCTGAAAAAATATTTTTGGGTGTCAAGACTCAGCAAGGGAAATTATACCTTGAAAGTACAGTTCAAATGTCTCATCTCTTAATCCCAAATGAAATAAATCAACCATCAATTAGACTGCTAATCCCTGTGTGGCCAGGCATGGAGGACTTCATTGCTGCAAGGTTAGGATGCTGGGGGGATCTGGGTCTAGGAACTCATCTCATCATTGAAATGGGGCAGGGAGTAGGCAGGGGAGTTTGCAGCGATGCTGCAGAAGACCGTAGAGGAAGTTGGGTTGGGCACAGAATAGTGACTGGCAGGCTTGCCGCTGGGATGGGGAGGTTCAGCAACGAAAATAGCTTCTGGCACTTGCCTAAGCATTCTAGATGTATCAGCTAACTCATTTACTTGCACAAGAATCCAATGAGGGAGATAATTTTACTAGACCCACTTTAATAACATGAAAACTGAGGCATAAATAAAAGTAGCTTGCTCAATGATCCATCTAAGTGGCAGAGCAAGGATGTGAACATAGACAACTTAGCTCTAACACCCATACCCTAAACCACTAAGCTGTGGCTCTCCTGGGGAAATGATGAGCCTCTCTTCCAGGCAGCAGCACAGAGGACAGCCACTGGAACTGTGAGGGCCAGCAATATGCAGAGAGACACATTGGGGTCCTTCCAGGAAAGTCTACCAGCTTGCACCAGGATCTAGGCTCAGGAAGGGTCTCAGGCAGCAGCCCCTAGAGCTGAGACTCCTCTTGCTGGCCAGTGCTGCCTGGACTCTCTGGCTATGAGTTCTCAAAAAGGGAGGAAAAAAAAACAATGTTAAACACAAGTCCCAATTTATATGCCTTTATATTTTCAGTTATCAATTTTGTACATGTACTACTGAATTAATGTACATCATAAAATATGCACAAAGGGAAAAAAATTCTTTTACACCAAAAACTTACCATAAATTCACTTCAAATAGCATTCACAAGTACTAGTGCTGGAAATATGTATCCTTGGCCAAAAATACATTTTTTAAATGATTTAAGTCTAATTTTATTTTGGAGTTTATCAGAATTTCTTGGTCCTAGAACCCAGTCTTCCTAGAATTATTTCACAGTTGTTTAAGACTATTTATCCACATAGGGGTGATAGCATGAAAAATGCAAAGTGAGACCCTTGATATATAATCCTGAAACCATATATATTGAAACAAAAACAAAATAAAGAGCTTTTTAAAAAAGGCTGCAGCAGTATCCCCCCAAAAACAAGGCCACCTAACAAGAAAAATTCCCTCTGGGATAATTCTTTTAAATCCCAGGAACAAAAGCCGAAGTGTTGATCTATTCTTTTTAATATTTTTCCCAGCAACACAACAGGCACTGTATAAAATAAGGCACTGGCGTTCAAACAGTCTAAGCTACTGCTGGCGACAGGACATGTCTCATCCAGGGCAAAGATTTATTTTTCTGATTATAACAATAACACACACTACAAAAAGAAAGATTAAATTAAATTTAAAAAATGCATGTCAGCAATCTTGACAGGCTGGAGCCCTCTGACATCTCCTCCTGTGCTATCAGCCGATTATCGTCACGTTGTTAAAGCCCACGGCCTCTCGAAACCAAATCTACCAGAAAGAGGAGGGGCTTAGCAAAGCGGCTTGGACATCTAACCTCTAAAGCTCGTTTAAAACTAGGATTCCTATCAGTCAGGTGTCAAAGGTTCCTCTCATCCTGCACGGCAGGGATTAGTTCTTCAAGTTCCATTTGTGTGGTCATCACTTGAGTTTCCCCTGAAGCTCTGGAGAGGCTGGAAGGTCATTTCCATCCGGAGCCACGAGGCCCTGAATCCACGTCTCCTTTTCCCGCGCGGCTCTCCGCCTGCCGGAACTGTGAAAGCAGACTCCTGACTGCACGTTAAGGGAACAATATCAAGGCGGCTGATGCGCTTGGAGGTAGCTGAGCTCCAAAGGGATCGATCCAAGCCCGAAGCAACCAAGGCTGCCGCTGCTACTCAGAGCTGCCGCCTTGGCAGACCACAGCCTCTGTTTCGTTGCTTTTGAAGCTTAGGGCTGGGGCGGGAAATTATGGCAATTTGTCTTTGAGGCGATAGGTCTGGCAATAGGGCATGAAACAGAAGCAAAAAAATCCTTGAAGTGTGTTATAAAGGATGAGGGCGATTGTGACCACATGACCTGGGGGTCTTTAAGTCATCGAGCATCTCATATAGATTATTAATTACCTTCAATGCTTTAAAGTGACTCTTTCTGTAGACATTTTTCCTAATGGTGGAGGGATGTCTGCCATAGCCCTTTTAAAATCTCCCACGCTGATAACGGCCTCCCTGCTCTGCGGCTGTGACGATCGTGCCTGTAATTGTCCTCCACAAGGGGGCAGCACTCCGTAATCAGTTTCTGAGGACATTTTGTCCTTTCTTCTAGACGCTCCCTGAGCCATCTTTTCAGATGTGTCTTTTCAAAAGTGGTCATCTTTTCAGATATGTCTTTGCTAGGCACCTGACCTTTCACGAGAACATTCCAAACCTTCCCTGTCTTAGCAGTTGGTTAAAGCTTCATAGGGCATGTGCACTGAAGGGGCTAGTCAGAAACTGTGACTTTGAATTCACGGCTTCTTAGTGCTCAGCAGAAGCTCAAGTAAGAGAAAGCATATTTAGGAGGATGGATTCCACACATTGCCCTGCAACACCGTTTCTCACCCGGGCAGATACAACTCTCTAAAAATATTGATACCTGGACCCTGTCTAGAAATTGGTCTGATGTAGGTGCTCAGAGAAGACCAGGAGGCCACCGGGGACAGAGTGGAATGAGTAGCAAAGGGAAGAAGGGAAGGAAACAGGGTGAGAGAAATAATGGGATGGGGAATGGGGAGAAGAGGCCCAGGTTAGGCGGGGTATGGTGGGCCGTGGTAAGGGTTTGGCTTTTACCCAGAGGGAGATGGAGACGCATAGAGGGTTTTGAGCCAAGGAGCAGCATGGCATGACAGACGTTATAAAATGATCACTCTGGCTAAATTAATTCCTCTTGCCATTGCATCATTTAAAATAACCTAAAATAAATGCGGAGAAACTCAAAAAAAAAAAAATGAAATGATTTTCCAAGCTACTATTCAAATGTCTGATGAAAAGAAATGACTAGGACCATAAATGCCAAAATGTCCCATGTTATCATCTCTGCAGATTCCTGATAGAAATATGTAGAAGGCATATTTTCAAGCAAGTTTACATATTTATTTTTATTCTAAGAGGGTTGAACTAGAAATGTGAGATTTTAAGTCCTTCTTTGCTCAGATATGTCTAGAGGTCATTCTAAGAAACTCTAATTTAGTGGTTTGGGGTAGAATGTAGACATCTCCTTGTTAAAATGACTCCGGAATGATTCTAATGCTCATGTAGAAAACACCTCTCTGGAGGCTGGCAAAACAGCTGACTCTGGCAAATGCTTGTATTTTTCCCTTTTCGTACTCCGTGCAGCTGCACTGTCTGGTATGGCAGCCACCAGCTATGTGTGGCTACTGAGCACTTGAAACGGGGCTAGTTCAAATTGAGATGTGCTATAAGCATAAAACAGTGGATTTTAAAGAGTTAGGATGAAACAATAGATATAGGCATTAGTTGGGGTTCTCCAAAAAACAGGACCAGTAGGATACATCGAAATATATAGATATATAAGAGGGGGTTAATTATGGGGATTGGCTCATGGAATTATGAAGGCCAGGAAGTCCCATGATATATTGTCTGGAGAACCAGGAAAGCCAGTGATGTAATTGAGTCTGAAGCCAGAGGCCTGAGAACCAGAGGGACCCCTGATGTATGTTCTGGAGTCCAAGGGCAAGTACTGGAAGCACCAATGTCTGAGGGCAGGAGATGATGTCCCAGCTCAAAAAGAAAGAGTGAGTCCACCTTCCTCTGCCTTTTTATTCTGTCTGTGCCCTTGATGCATTGGGTGATGCCCACCCACATTGGTGATCTTTCCTCAGTCTGCTGCTGATTCAAATGCTAATTTCTCCCAGAGACACACCCAGAAATAAAGTTTTACCAGCTCTCTGGTCATCCCTCGGCCCAATCAAGTTGACACATAAAATTAACCATCCATATGTAAAATGCCTCAATAATTTTATATAGGCTACATGTTTAAATAATATATTAGATATACTAAATTAAATATATATTGTTAAAATTAATTTCACTTTTTTTACTTTTTTAATGTGGCTACAAGAGAATTTAAAATTACAAATGTGGCTCACATTAGATTTCTCTTGGGCAGCACTGATGTAGAGCATTTCAAAGACTCCTCTTACATAGGAACCAGAGCCCTATGTCTCCCAAACCTTCAAAATACACCTACCATGCCATCGTTCTCCAGAGTAATTTAAAAAAATGCAAACTTACTTTTTTAGATCTTTTTTCCAGGTAAGGTATGAGTGGAAAGCATAGAAAGGCAACACAACACAGTAGTTAATAGTAAGAACTTGCTAGATGCGTGATTGTGCGCAAGTTATTTACCTTCTGAGTCTTCATTCCCTCATCTGGAAAATTTGAATAATAAATATGTACCTCGTGGTGTCGTAAGGCTAAATAACATAGTCCCTAAGGCTCCATGAATGGTAGACACTTTAAAATTGGTGCTGGGCTTTAGAGAAGTTGTGGAGGCAGCTTGGAGTCAGGTGGTGTGATTCGAGGTAGGTGGTAATGCCCCAATTCCTTTCATCAACAGAGGTGCAGAAATTCATCACCTTCCTAATGACTCCTGAGCTTTCTTTACATTATACTTCTGTCATTTGATTAGAAATAAACTCTTGGAATGTCAGATGTATGTTCAAATATTAGAATAAAAATAATTACAAAATCTAAATGTCATTTGGAGAGGGTGTCTTTGCTATCACTACTAAAAGGGAAAGGCATGCAGCTCTTCGTCAAGAAGGCAAGAGAAAGAAGAGGTGGCTAAATGGCTTAAAATGCCTCGCACTCTGTGCTCTGATCAAGCTGTTTTATTTGTGAGAGTTTGTTTTAGTTCGCTGTTTATGTCTGACCTTAAGTTTTTCCAACTGTGACCTCATAGCCATTTTCTAATATGGCTCGTCAGCCTCGAAATTTATAATTTAATTTTTACGCCATTTTGTCCTATTTCTTCCAATTGCCAAGCACAAAAACTTACTTTCTTAAACACTTTTTGACTGAATTTATTAAACGAGTTTATCTTGAAAGGTTTCCTTTTTTTTTTTTTTTTTTAAATAGACATGGGATGACTCACATGGTCGGTTTCCCTAATTCTCAGGAGACAAACCAGTGAAGCCGTGGCTGGTTTTATATGCAACCAGGCTTCGTACCCCTCCTTTGGGTCTCCAATTAGAATAAAGTCAAGGATGGGCAGGCAACATTCATTTTAAATCACCACCCATGGTCACCATTATTTCTAAACTCAAGGGCACCATTAGAACAGGGGTATATTTACAGGCATTTCCATACACCTTGGACTATTAAAAAGGAGAAATTAGGAAGGAGTGATTATTTTAAACCTTTCACAAACCGTGGAACAAAAGAAATAGCAATAGGCAGGAAACGTTATAGTTAAAAAAATTGATGTACACGGTTGTCAAGTTATGTTTCTGAAGAAGAATGTTACAAGCAGAAAAGACAAATGAGTAAGTTGGGAAGAAAAACAACCTTACTTCCTTATCCAGGAGCCTCTACATTAGACATAAGATCAAAGCCTTCAGACTTTCTTTGAACGATTGGCCTGGGCGCTGAAAATAGCATTCAGCCTTTTGGAGAATCCTTGACTTTAAGGAGTCGTGGCATTTTGCATATGGTACCGCCCTTCCCTGTGTTGGTCTCTCTCTTGCCACTGAAGTTGCTTTTGCAGTTCTCTTAGTGTCAAAGGACAGCTCAGAGAGCAAACCCTTGGGCAAACTAAGTTGGCATGGCACTGAGCAACAGATGCTTTCTGGAAAAGTATTTGGAGGTTTTCAGAAAGAGTGTGTGTGTATATGTACACACATATACATAATTTCTAGGGAAAAACATAAACACATGTATGCATACATGCTTTCTGAAAATTACATACACACACATTTTCCTGAAAACCATTCTGAGGTCAATTTTATATACATGGAGACAGAGAGAGCTATCGATCCATTCAGAAAGACCTTTGCAAGTATTTTTGATTTATTTCATAGAAGAATGAATTTGTTTCACACAAGAGTGAATAAATCTATTCTTTTGCCACAGATGTGGTGCACAAAGGGGGCCATGCTTGAAGAATCTACAAAGGAGAAAAAGCTGCTAATACATGGAAAAAATATTAAAGTAAAATTTTGGTTGTCAGTTTTGCAATTGAAGCTCGCTCCTCACTTGAAAATATTGTTTTCAGTGAAGTAGAAGGAAAAGGGGATCCGGCAAACCCCACGATGTTAATTTCCTCAGACAAATTACACAGCATCAAGCATGAAGATTACAAGAGGCTCTCACTGTGTTGGGAGAACAAAGAGTCCGGTCATTCAGGGCCCTGTGCAATAATACAATGAAGGAGTGGCCTAAATTTATAGTTTTTCTTCTTTTTTTCTTTCTCCCCTTCTCTTTTTTACTTTTTCTCCTTTATCCACCAAGAGGCAGATAAACTATCATAGCTTTGATGATGACCTCATTTTTGGGAACTCTGCATAATTCATATTCCTGAAGTTAATTTTCCCCAAATGTGCTAATAGCCAATTATTTCTTGGTTTCCTTGATGTAAATCTTTGCTTTTTACCCCATATTTTATCTTTTAAAAAATTATAGATAATGATAGAAATAATATCACCAAGATGTCTTGGATTTTCTTTTTGGGGGGAGTAACTCTGAAAAAAATATGTTTGTGCCCCAATTGGCCCATGATAGCATTAATTAATGTTCATTAATTTTAAAAGTGTACATTAAATGCCTAATATGTGCCAGGAGTTGTGTCAGACTCTGGAGATACAAAATAAAATAAAATACAGTGTTTATTCTCAAGGAACCTGTGGCCTTCAGCATATGTATATGTAAACTACCAACTGTAGTTTTAGTGTGAGCAAGCCTTTGGAAGTATTATATTTTGAATTTATTTCATAGAAGAATGAATGTTTAAGTCTAATTCTCACAGAAACAAGTGATAACCAATGCAAAACAGAGCCATAGGACTTACTGCCAAATCAGAAGTGAAGGCCAGTACCAGGATACGCAGAGTCAGTGTGAAGACAACTCTTTGCTGAGAGGAGCCCAATGACCATTGGCCTGCCCACTTCTTGCACTTGGCACAGTATCATAAACAGCTTTTGGTAAACGTCTTTAATTTCAAGAGACATAGTAAAGACCCATCTAGTAAGAGTCCAGAAACCCTGTGAGGCCTTCATAACTTTACTAGAAAATAACCAATTTCTTGAGTTGCATGACATAGAATGCCATTAGCTTCTAAGACTGGCTAGGTTTATGCCCCATTCAAGAGAGCAACTCTAGAGATTTTTTTTAAAAACACGTAACCATCAACATTGCCCACAAGAGTGCATTTCACATTTGAGGAGGGCGATTCCAGCTGTCACAATCTTTCCACATTAATGCTACCTGTACGGTGCAGTGTGTTCTCTAAAAATGGTTGAAGGTTTGAGGATAGTTTGTGTTGGTTGAAGGATGGTTCAGTGCTAGGTTAGAACATGTCAACAAATCACAAGGTTTAATCAATATATTATACCAAATATTGTGGTCACATAGAAAAAATGGCAGAGATGAGGAGGAACAATAAGCAAAGTTGTAATCTGTAGCTCCCTTTACCTTCCTTGATCAAGTCCGATTACAAAAAATATGTCCCACTTTCATTATAATAATTAACACATGGAAATGACTTTGGACTTCAGGAAATATACGTGAATGTTTCAAATCTGTCAGTCAACCACCACTTTAAGGTGCGGCCTTTTAAAATCATAATATATTAATAAATCA
>NW_012153618.1:3317661-3333503 GCF_000956105.1 Propithecus coquereli | reverse complement strand
GGACTTCTGAAGTTTTTTCAGCTCAAAACCATCTTCCCCATTGATCTCCTATAGAGGCTGGATTTTCTACCACATGTTAGAGTTCCACCTTTGGATTAAGACATTGGAATTTTTGAGAAGACCCCAAAGGAAATTTAAGTATATTTTTGGAAAAGGTAAAATAGTAAAATATTAACAAAATTTATCATAAGTAATAGGGCATTTGTAAATTTTCTTGTTCTTTTCTATTAAGATCTTTGCTGGTGGAGAAAACAGAATTTTATCACTTCAAAGAATGAATTGTATTTTTATGTTGTGAGTAATAATCAGGGGTCACCTGGTATCTAGTTTCATTGTTAATTCCCAAAGACAGAGCTGGTAAACAAATCACTTTGTGGGTTTCTGTGAAAATAGCTAGAACTTGCCCAAGCATAGCCAAAGCAGAGGGAAGAGCATGAGCTTTGAAGCTCAGCAGATCTGCATTTGACTCTTGGCTCCCTGATGATCTGGGTGACCTTGGGCAAATTACTCCCCTCAGAAGCTTATCGTCTAGTGAGAAACCAGATGCATGAATACAGCATTTAACTTCCAAATTCATGTCCCTGTCCTGTACCTTCCCTCCTCTTCCCTTCCCAGTAAGGAAGAGGGAATGGCCCTGTTTATTTGCAAAAGTCTTCCTTCATGGAAACATATACATGTATACACATATACAGTCTTGTGGTTTTCCAAAATTATTTGTGTGTATATGAATATTTGTGTTTGTATGTATATATATTTTCTAGAAATGAGACAATAGTGTATTAATGGTTTTCTGACTCTACCTTGCTCTCAAATGGTCCAGGAATTATGTATATATGAAAAATATTTAATAGTATATCTAATAGATATTAGAATAGTAATATTCTAATAGATATTTAATAGTATATCTAATAGATATTAGAATAGTAATATTCTAATAGATATTTAATAGTATATCTAATAGATATGCAATGTTAAATATGATAATATTTTAAATCATAATATAATTAACATTAAATATTACATTGAAGATATATTTAAATTTTAAATATTTAATGTTTATAATATAATATTTAATACATCAATATATAATATCACATTAGAGAGAGAGAAAACAAATAGGGTGAAACGTTAAAAGTTAGGGAATCTAGATATGGAGGATAGGGAGTTCTTCATACTATTTTTGCAAATTTTCTGTAAGTTCAAAATTATATCAAAGTATATTGTTCTTCTAAAAATTTAAAAAATAAGGGATTCTAGTCCCTCCCTGGCCTCAATCGTGCCTTTTTCCAGCAGCACTTCCTGCCACACACGCCTCACGTTCAATACCAACTTTTGTCCCATGCCCATCGCAGGGGGTCTCAGCCCTGGCTGCACAGTGGATTATCCTGAGAAATGTTAAGTACGCCAACAGGCGGGCCTTTTCCAAGGCCAATTAAGTCAGGATTCCGGGGAGTTTGCCCACACAGCCAAGGTCGAGACGCTTGGAGTTACAATTTCCCGCACGCCGTGCCCTTTCGCTTCTCCACACCTCTGCGCGTGCAGTTGACGTGTTTGGAGTGCGCTTGGCCACCTTGTCTGTCTTGCAGACATCTGTTTATTTGTCATTACCCACTCACAGGTCATGTGCTTAGCGAAGCAGTTCAGGCATCTGGTCCCCACCCACAGACGGAGCCAATCCTTCTCTCCTCTGCTGTTCATTTCTGCTCTCTCTATTTCTACAGCTCTCGTACCCTACCGTCAAGATGCGTCTACACTACCTCCCAGCCGACTGTGAGCTCCTTTAGGGAAAAGTCCGCATTATGTTTGCTTTTGTTATTAGCGTGGGGCTAGCGTCTAGCAGGATTCTAAGAAATGTTCACTAAATTAAATGCAAACGAGGTTACACTTGTTGGAATAAAGTTATAACAAGGAGCTATGGGGCACTCAAGGAGGAGCTCTTTACACTGCATGTGGCCCTAAGGGAAGGAGATGGAGCTTACACGGAATCCGAGGGGACTGAGCCGCACAGACGGCAGGGAGAGACAGGGAGAGCCGCAGCACGGTGTTCGGAGATGGGAGCCGGGCTGGGAAAGGAGCAGGTCCAGGTAGTGAAGGCAGGAGGCGCCTTTCGTCACTCTGGAAGCACAGCCAGCACCTGGCACAGCTCCAGCGCACAAGGGGCTTCTCAATGAATCATTTTTAGAGGAGTAACGAGTGAATTAATTTTTGCTCTTTTTTTTTTTTTTACATTCGGCAGGGGTGTCATGGAACCTGATTAAAACTACTAACTTTCTCCCCAGAAAAATGCATATGCATATATTTTCACCTAAAATTTTAGAGCACTTACAGATTTTCCGAATTGTGTCCAGTGATCCTTTCCCCAAAATGATATGCCAGATTTTAAGAAAAGGGATGAATTTTAGGCTTAGGAGGGATGTGCTTAGACTGGTAGGTAAGGCAGGTAGCTGAAGGGTGTGAAGGATAGACTATGGGAGATGAGGCGCCCATCAGAGGACACCCCGTAAGTCACTGCAGTTGTCAAAGTGAAATCCAAATGCCTGAACTAGAGGCATAACAGAGAGATGCCCAGGAGGGAACAGATTCAAGGGGCGGTTACGAGGGATTGGAAACAGGAAGCTCAGGGTGACTCGGGGCTCTCTGCCTTTGAGTGACCACGCAGATGGGATGCCATTCGTCATGCTAGAAAATCCTGGAAGAGGAACAGACTTGCAGGAGAGGATGAATTCCATTGTGTAGAGCTTGCGTTTGAGTTTCCCTAGAGGAGTATGCAGGTGGGAGCAGTGGGGATGGGGCTCTCCCAGAGAGTGAATTTAGAGCAAAACAGAAGAGACGGCCGGAAGGATAGCCTTGGTGCTCTAGCATTTGCAGTTTACCTGAGGAGCAAGCGCCAGTGAAGAGAACTGACAAGGAAAAGGCAAAAGAGGTGAAAGGAAAACCAAAGAGAGTTCCAAAAGGCTCAAAGAGTTGAGCAAGTCCAATAAGGTCCAATAAGAAATTGTCCTTTTACTTTGGTAACTAGGAAGTGCATGGTGATCTCAGTGAGAGCAACTTCACTTCAGTGAATGAAGCCCAGACTAAAGTCATGATTTAGGAAGTGAAAAGGAAGCAATGAGAGGGCTTCTAGAATTTTCCCTCTGAGGGAAATCTGACTGGATCTTGAACAGCATCCCAACCTATTGGTCAGTTCCTCTTTCTTAAAAGGCCCTCTTCCCCTGTCCTCTCTAATACCTCATGTTCCAGGGGTTCCCCCAGTCCATCTGATGCCTTCCTCCCTGTCCGCCCTTTATGAGCTCATCCCCCTCTCCCGCCTTGCAGATCGACTTCTCAAGGCTCAGTCCTGGCCTCCTCTCTTCTCTCCTTACACACGTCCCCTCCATCCGCAGTGTTAAATACCATCTATAATAATGATGTTAAAATGAATATTTCTAGCCTAGACTTCTTTGACATCTCCACTTCCCTGACTCAAAGGCACCTGAAACTTTACCTGTTCAAAGCTGCACTCCTGAGACCTGCCTTACCCTCCACCCCACCAGGACAACCACCGTGTTTCCATAATCAGACTGTCACCACCTTGCATCCAAAACCCAGGCCTCTTCATTAACACCCTTTCCTTCACCCCCGCTTCCTAGACATCACCAGGTTCTGTCCACTGCGCCCCCTACATGTCTCTTTATTCTAACAACTAGTCCCAACCATAATCATATTTATTGTCCCATTGCAGTAGCCTCTTCAGTGACCTACGTATCTCCCTTCTCCTCTCCTTCCAAACCATTCATCAAACTATAGCCAGATGATCTTTTAAAACTGAAAATCAGATTATGTCACCTTTGCTTAAAACCCTCCAGAGGTTACCCGTTGCTTTCTGTATAAAGAACAAAATCTTCAAAATGCCACTGCCTTTCTCTTTAGCCTCACTTCTTACCACTCTCCTTGAAGTTTAGCCTTTTGGCCTTCTGCGCATCAGTCCCCCCCAGGCCCTCCTTCTTTGGGGCCTTTGCACGTTCTTTTCTCCTCCGAGAATGCCTTCCCTAGCCCCAGCCCCAGTAAAATCTCACTCGCCTTTAGCTATTAACATAAATGCAATTTCCTCCCTGCTAAATCTCTATCGCCTCATGGCTCAGAGAAGGCACTTAATAAATGTTTGAAAGAATATATGAAAAAGACTGGGTGCCAGCCAGAGGAAGACAGGGGTTGAAGGAAGGGTCCTTAAGACGGGAATGATTTAGAGCCCACAGCAATTCAATATTTGCCCAACCAAAGTCAAACAGCTAGTTGGTGGCAAAGCCAGAGCTAAAACCCACAGCATTCGAATCCTGACCTCCACACGTACCACGTCAATCACTTATTATATGTCTCGGATGAAGTCTGCTGGAGGGAAGCCCCCATCTCACTTGCTCTCCCGGAAGCATCGTAACCTGTTGACCACCGTGTATGCCAGGAATACTTATTAACACAGTTTCAGGATCATGACCCTGGTTACTGTAGATGCAAACTACTATCTTCCTGTTGAAGACCCTACTAGAGTTGTTCAGTACTGTTGCTCCTAAACTCCAAGCCAAGAAGGCTGGCTGGCTTCTTCACACTCGAGTCAGAGCTTTTTGAGGTGTTTAAGGTAATATACTTCACACTGTGTCTCATGGGCAGCACGCGCTGTCCAGGCTCCACTTAAGAGATTTTTCTTTGGCATTTTTCCTCCATTGTACAGATTCAGACACCTAAAGCTTATTACATAAAAACTGACCTGGAAGTGACCAGGCCTTAAGAGAGAACAGTGGGAAATTGGTTCCAACAGATATAGATCCACCTGGGGAAACAGAAACTCGTAGAGGTGAACATTAACCCATCCCAAGTACAATGTTGTTAGTCCAAAAGGATTATAGTAAATTGAAGGAAACATCAAACAAATAGAATAAATAATTCGGGGAGGAAATTCAGAGTGGTACACTTGGGGAGAAAAAGCAGATTTTGCCAGTGTAAGACCAGGAGAGAAACTGGTTGAGTTTCAGGATAGCAGAGTCAGAGTCATGGGAGAACAACTACAAACAAGTTTAAACCGAGCTGTGCCTTGCAGATTGCCCTGCCAGGAGCCCAGCCTGCCTAATGCAGATCAGGATGCACACAGAAGATGGCGTCCAAGGTCCCTAGGAGCAGAACTCCATAAAATTCACTTAACTCTTTTACTAGATGACTAATTAGAAAGCAGTTAATGAAAGCGATCATTCTGGGCAATGGAATTCAGCCATGAAGGAGTTTAATGACCTGCGGCTCAGGCCTCTGCTCCCTCTGGCGTGGTTGCTGCTCCCTGGTAATTCCGCCTAGAGTTTAGCAGAAGCTGTGCAAAGCGTTCAGAATCTGGGATAGCTAGGAAGAGGTGGAGTAGATCTTTGGGAGGCCGGAAGAAGTAAGGAAATATTAAAGTGTTTGTTTACAGGAGACGGTGAAAAGAAGGAAGCCCACGACCATGGGAGCTCAGCAAGTGTGCTTTGTTCGAATGTTTGAATGATTGTGTCGGTGACAGAGGGAGTGAATGGCAGACATGTGCTGGGGGCAGCGGGCCCTGTCTGGGAGACCTCTCTTCTGGAATCCCTGTTTAGTGACATCACGCTGGCAGCTTGAAACCAGACCAGGTGGGAGTATTTATACCACGAGAATAGGCAGAAACTACAAATCAGGGCTCTTCCCTGCCACAGAGGCCATTATTTAAAATATTCCAACATATCATGGGATCCACTGGATGAAATCTTGTGAGAGCAGAGTTCCCTGGGGTTCTTACATTAAAATTAAGGCTGAACATTTTTTGTTGTTGCTTTTCTATTTTAATTACCAATACACAATGGCACTCTTCAATTATCTTGTACTAATATTACACATCCTGAGTGGCTCACATTGGTGCACTCTCCTGGCAAACTCACCATCATTTAAAACATTGTTTCTGTGGGGAATTTTTCCAGGTCACAAGTTACTGGCTTTAAAATACATTTTTGGAAAAGAGCCTGTTGATAAGTTGGGGACTTTCAATTCTGGGTCCTCATAGGGAAGTTAGAGAACAAAAAGAATCACGTCAATTTTAAAAATATAGGTTGCAAAATATATCCTAAGTGAAAAGGCAGAAGGACTAGAATTATTTAATGTGGAGAAGAAAAAGATTAGGAGCAATTTAATAATGGGGAGTGAGTAACAGCTGTTTGGTTTTGATTTTAGGGGTTTTTTTGGGGGGGTTGGTTTTTGGTTTTTTTGTCCCCTACTGTAGGTCTCAGGGATTTGGTTAGCCAAGGGATGAATATCTTTATGGTATTATTCTGGGATGAATGATTTGTGGATTTTATTTGAAATATTTTCAAACTTTTTTGCCTCTATCAGAGATAATTTACGTATGATCTATGTTGACGACAAAGAAATAGTTAAGATGAGGTTACTTGTCTCCTTGAAAGTTAACTGTCACCTCTATGTCCCAAGTCTACAGATGGCATAATGTATTTCAAAATTTTGAGAAACATGATATAATTAAACAAATCTCTTTACATCTTAGGATACCTAAATACGAAATGTACTATTTTCTCTATAAAAAAAGAATATTATAAAAGGCTATCTAATATTACTATAAAATCTTAAATCAAGCATTCAAAATCATACTTTTTGATCATTTAATGAGGGAAATGATGTTATTTCAGGGCTTGTTAAATTAGTGTTAGTTATTCATTCAGAGGAATGGAAGTATTACCTTCCTAAAAGACATTACGGTCCCTGATTTGGCATTTCCGTAAAACAATCTGAAACAATGAAATGACGGCTGTAAATCTGCCACTTGAAACCTTAAATGGATTCACATCACTCCCAGGCCTTGGTTTAACGGTTGGTTTACGATGTGGTTTCAGAATAACACTTTTAAGCATGGTATAGCCCTTCCTCCAAAACTGACATAAATCCATAAAGCTTTTTAATGATTACTCTAAAATACAGCAAAAGTTTTCTCTGAGGCACATTTTGGGCTTGCTTATCTAAAATCTTTGCATTTCCGAATTTCCCTTCATGATCTGCCGTGGAATAACCTCCTCCAGTTCAGGTGATAAACGCGCCATGTCTCCCCCTGGCAGGGGGCGCGCAGCGACCTGCTCCCCCAGGTGCACCCGCCTCTGCCTTAACTCCAAGGATTCCTAATCCCTGTGTGCAGAAGTATCACCTGGGAGCCCTTCAAAAGTGCTGGCTCCCAAGGTCCTCTGAGTCAGAACCTCTGAGCTCAATTCCGGGGCTGGGGCCTGGCGTTTTGATAGGTTCCCAGGCGGGGGCCGAGAGAAGGGCAGGGACTCAGGTCTGCGCTCTCCGACTGCAGTTCTGGCCCTGGGGATGGAGTAACTGGACGGAGCCGGGCGCACGGAAGGGGCCCAGGCTCTCGCAGGTGAGGCGCTGCCCCTGTGACCCAGGCCCTGCTCACCCCGCCGTCTCGAAGTCGGGTGCCCGCCTGCTGGTCTGTCCCTGCACGTCGTCCTGCCTGTCCTGCTCGGAGTTGTTTGAATCCCGTGGCCCCCCAACTCTAGCTGCCTCGCCCCTCCCTCCAAGCCCCAGGTCCGCCTCTTCACCCCCGTGGGGCCCGAACCTGTTCTCAGGCAGTGACCCCCAAATTCTCTGCCAGGAGCTCTCTGTGGCAAAGTGACCCCCTAGCGTGTTTGCTCCTGGGTGGCCTGGCCTGCCTGCTCTCCCTCTGCTCCCCTCCCCTGCCGTCTGTCAGACACGCTTGCAGGGGCCAGTCCTAGGAGTGTCCGTCTGTCCCCCAGACGCTGAGCCACTGAGCGCGGGACCCCCCTGTGTCTTGCTCACTGGATCCTCCACACCCAGCCTGAAGTCTAGTGAGTCTCGCAGGTCTGGAATGAACGACTGACGATGTAAAAGGAGCACACGAATTTTGTCCAGGGGCTGTGCTGTTTAAGGCCACAGACTGTCACCGCCAAATGCTTTTGCACACTGCTCCCTCAGCTAGAAAGTTGATCTTTGTCCCCTTCACCTATGCATGGCTACCTGCCTCTGGTTCTTGAGTCCCGGCCCAGGTGTCTTAGCCACAGCAAGTCTTGCACGGCCCCTGGAGACAGGGCCGGTGCCCCGGTGATCCAACGGCTCCCGTTTACCTGATCCTGCACTTTCCCTCTGCGTTCTAATGTCTGTTTGTCTGACTCCTCCGTCAGCTCAGGAGCTCCCTGAGAGCAAGTGTTGTAACCTCGGTGCCCGGCTTTGTGCTCAACACGCGTGGGTGCCCAGTAGCTGTTTGCTGGCTACTCGGGCAACGAGGTGAGGTTCTCATCACATACGCCGGAGTAAACCGCCACAACACGCACCATATAGCACTCGAATTGTTGCTGTGTGTCCTCCCACACCCACTGCTAGATGGAATGCTCCTCACAGGCAGTGACCGTATTTTGTTCATCTTCACGTTCCAGGAACTCAGGCGGCAACGGGGAAGGATTAAGTATTAATATTTGTTCAATCCTGCGTTTTCCAACCAGGATACTTCTGGCATTTGGAGCAAGACGATTCTTATTGCATAAGACAGCCCCACACATTGCAGGACATGCAGCTGCCCTCGCCCCTGCCCACTGAGTGCCGCGGCTCCCCAACAACCATTTTGACAACCCCATACATTTGCAGAAGTCCTTGGGGTAAGAGAGCGGGCGGTGGGGTGGGGTGTATGGAATAGCACTATAGTGAGAGCCTATAGTTATCCGAACTCTTTCTTTACAACTTGATGAGAAGCACTGGGCTCTTGCCATGGTAAATTACTGGAGTGTTGCATGTGTCGACCCAGATAACAGAGAGAGTGCTCTAAAAGAAAAGATATTTATTGGGGAATGGAGCACTGCAATGGGAATACACATGTCATAGTAAACTATGTGCATATGCAGGGAAGTAAAGGAAGACAAAGGTTGTTAAAGGAAAAAGCAAGGACGATTATATGATTGTTTTGAAATAATTATCCTTGGCTACAAAAATCAATAACAAGGGTGACGCCAGTCCGAGGTTGGACAGGCAATTGCTGGACAGATGTCTTTGCAGAAGTATTCTTTGTGAAAGGTTGCAATAGCCTCTGTGCAAGGTTGTGGTTTTTGTGGTCTTTTGTGATAGTTTCTGTTGTCAGGCATGTGAGCCTGAGAACCCGCTCTTTCTGTGGCCCTCCCCAGCTCAATTTGTCAGGGTTTTGTGTTTTTTGTAAACATTTAGTGACTTCATTTTGATTCTGACAACTTTCACACACTTGTGTGGTGGTATGAGATGGGGGATGGGCAATGGCATCCGTCACCCGCCATTGATAATGGTAACCTCTCTTTGGAATAATCATCTTCATTGAGCACTTTATATATGCGGGCACTAGGCTAAGTGTTATACATGGGTTATTGAATCCTCACAACCACCTATGAGGCCCCATTTTTCAGAAGGAACCTGAGGGTGAGAGAGTTTCAAGCCATTGACCCAAGTTAACTCTGCTGGCTACTGGGAAGGCTAAGGTGCACCCCCATGCATCTGGCCCCACTGCTCTGTGCTGACCTCTTCAACAAGAACAAACGTCAAAATTCCCAGTTAGAAGATGCCTATTAAAAGTCGTCCTCTCCTGTTAATTATAATATAGAGCAATGCTTTGCAAACTATATTCTGCATCATGTTAATTTAGTGGGATGTCCACTGTCGTGAGAATGACAGGTCCCACGGGCAATGAAGTGTGCAGGATGCTTTCAAAAAGGTGCAGGCAGAGGACCATGAAGCAGTAGCTGTGAAGACCAAACGAACCTTCGTGGGGTGGCTCAGCCTTTCAGGGGGAGTCGGGGGTGACTTAGAACTTCAGTGAGTAAACAATGGGGGAACCAAAAGCAGGTAACAGCGTTGATTAGGCTGCAGGAAAAGACTAATGCAGGAAGGGATAGTGACCTTTCTTCTAATTTCTTAACAATAATAATAACAATAGGTACTATTTATTGAGTGCTAATTACTTTCCACTTCACAGATGAAATAAGAGGCCTAGAGAGGTTGGTTAAGTAACTTCCCTTAAGGCCACACAGCTAATGAACAGCAGAGCCAAATTTGAACCCAGTTCTCTCTTGTCTTGTGATTTTAAACCCTATGCACAAAGCCTCTGAGCACTTAGTGTTTGTTAAGGACTTCCCTGTGAATGTCCAAAGAAAATTCGATCTCAGAGAGGATGCTTCTATGAGCGCCTTATCCCAGGGGTTTATGTTGTAACCCTGCCTTTATTTTCAGCATTTCTCTTCAATCTGAAAATCGGTTATTTGGTCTGAGTACTGTACGTGACATTTTTTTTTTCTGGTATGATTTAAGTTTCTTAACTTTTGCTATTATTTTTAAATCTTACAGATTTCCATACTCTGTTACATGCTTTCTCTTTGTGAATAGAGTATTCATGTTGATGAAATGACGTCCTCTGCCTGTTATTTACTCAGCCCGATCCCCTTCCCGGAGCCAGCGCCTGCCCTCCGCGAACCGCTGCGGAGACCGTTATAAGATCAACAATCTACTCAAGTCTGAAACGTTGCCGGTGTTGGCATCAGACCTCTCCTCATTTTTCAATTTTCTCTCTTTCTTTAAACAGATGTGGGTGCATTTTTTGAAGAGGGGATGTGGCTACGGTATAACTTCCAGGCACCAGCAGTCAGCGCCAAGGATGCGGGTGGCAGGACGGAGAGCTCCCCCGAGCAGCAGAGCCTCCCCGAGGACCTGGCGCGGGAGGAGATTGGCTTCAGCTTCAGCACCACCAAGGCACCCTGCATCCTGCTCTACGTCAGCTCGCTCACCACGGACTTCCTGGCAGTTCTCGTCAAACCCACCGGTAAGGACAAGGACACTGAGCCTTCGGCCATCTCATTTGGGCAGAGCGTTCCAGCA
Organism: Propithecus coquereli; assembly: GCF_000956105.1. Lineage (NCBI taxonomy): Eukaryota > Metazoa > Chordata > Mammalia > Primates > Indriidae > Propithecus > Propithecus coquereli. The sequence continues at coordinate 3,322,622 of NW_012153618.1, read as the reverse complement.
TGAGTCTGGATTGTTTTTGGCTTGTTCTTTATTTCCCACAGGACATTGAGCCAATCATATGACTTTGAACTTCATTTCTCTATGTGAAAGTCAGGGAAACAACTTTCCAGTTGTGTGCACTGTATCAACGTGTTGTAGAAATGAGGTTGGTAAGGCGTGTTGAGGTCTTTACGAGAACCCTATGACGTGAGCATGAGCTGGATTTGCATGTGTAGTGATAATTTTTTGTTCCTGTTAAATAAATACATTCACTACTGGGCTAAACGGAGATGAGCCTTTGAATTAGTAAAGTTAATTTTATGTAAAACAATAAATGATTCTGATGTATGACAGTGTATCAGTGGGTTCCGACAGAATATTTGAATTTTCAATAGAAATAGAAAATCGGAGATGTTTTCATTCCTGAAGCCTCTCAGCATTTTACATTCACAAAATAAATCTCTGGGCTAAGGGTGGCTTAAAGCAGGGCTGTACGTGCAGCTGTGATGTCCTGGGCCATCTCCATCAGCAAACATGCATCGAGCCAGAGAGGACCCGAGCGCACCTAAAACAGGCATCCCAGTGAGCACGTACAGTGGGCGTATGACCCCTCAGCAGTGACCGCAGAGAGAAGTCTAAACAGTCCTGAGGTGTATAAACACGTCCGTTTCCTCTCTGCAAACTTGCATTCACACATGCTTAAAGTTTTAAGATCACTTTTGTTATAATAACAATATTTCAGGTGCATGCAGGAACAAATCTCTCTAACCCGCTTCCCATGGAGATTTATGAGCTGAAAATGCAGAAACTCTCTCTCTCATCGCTCATCTCTTCCTGCTCTACAATGATTGTTGCAGCATTGTAGCTATTTTAAAGATCAAGATTTTTCTGCCATGAGGGCAAAAAATTATTAACTTAATTCAGCCTCAGTTTTTTAAAAATAGCAAATTCTTAAATTCTCTCTCTGGGCAATGCACTGTTGGTTAAAAAGATGGAGAAAAAAGTATGTTCCCTAGGATTTTGCCTTTCTGAAATTATTCCCAAAGAAATAATACAAAAATCAGGCAAAGATTCAGCATGAAGATATTCATCATAGTGTTATTTGTGAAAATAAAAATTGGAAAGGACCTAGAAGTTCAACTTTAGTAAAGTAGTAAAAAGAGTCACCATTTTATAGAATATTGTATATCTATTAAAATAATATTTATGAAGAGAGATTAATGACATAGGAAAATTTTATGTAATATGATGTTAAACAAAAAAAAAAACAAACAAACCCCAGGATACAGCCTTGAATGTATATCAGTTTAGCTCTGTAAAAAATCTACAAACAGGAAAAAAAAAAAAAAAAAGGAATAATGTGAACACAGCTGTTGGCTGGGTTGTGGTTGATTTTTTTCTCCTGAGTAATACTCTCCTATGCATGTCAAATGACATGACATTGAACAAGCGTCACTTTTCTAATCAGAAAACGATATTAAGTCAAGTCAGGAGGCAAGGGCACAAGAGAAAAAAAGATGTAACCCCCCTCTTCAGGAGTTTGCCAGCTTCTCCTTCTGCATCAGGTTCAACAGATTTTTAATTCACTGATGTTCTCTACCCACGTGTACCAACCTCCCAGCGGGCAGATAAGAACCCTTTGGTTTCTGCTCACGTTCCTCTCCAGGAGGATGGCTGTCACCTGCAGATTGTCAAGAATTGGATGAACATGCCCCTGTGGGTCCTGTACTATGTGCTTCTCAAGTCACTGCCACACTAAAGTTCGGTCCCCAGCTGTATTCAGCACCTCACAGGCCACCGCCTGCCCCTGCTGCCCGCACTTGTGCTTGCATGTGTGCACAGTCCTGGTGTGCAGGGGCTTTGATTGACCAAATCCATGTTAATGGCCACCATTTAATGATGCTCACTGTGTGCCTCACGCTCGCCTAAGTGTTTCATATGCATTAATTTCTAGGAGCCAAACTACGCTATGAGGCGTAGACACCATTCTTATCCCCTTTGTACGGTTGGCAAAATGACTCGCGCACCCGATGGGCGAAGCTGGGGTTTCTAAGCCCTGGTGTCTAACTCTAGGTGCAGAGCTCTCCACCGCACGTGTCTCTGGAACACTCTGAGAGCATTTGGAAGGCAAAGCCAGGCGGTTTCTTTCTGATGGTTGCAAGGCCATCCTCAAACTTCTAGTGAAAATTCAGCATTTTCATACTTCAAATACTGTATGTTTTTATTCATTGAAATTTAAAGTTAGAAAAAAGTTGAGGAACTCATTCAGGAAAAAACATCAATAAGGTCTACATCAAAATATTGGGGGGAAAAAATAGAAAGTTCTCATTAAATGCCCTGGCATCCCTCAAACTTCATATATTGGAAGCTCTTGTCACTGTTCTCCAGAGCCTGCCTCTGCCAGACCCGCCTCATCCCGACGGTGCCAGCACCGACCGCCAGGAGATGCTTGAGATCCCAAGCTCTGTCACTCAGCAGTGCTCTGTCCTCCCCTCTGTGGGCCACCGGGGCAAACACATCCTGTGGATTCCACTGTCATTGTGTCCTTTCCCTCCCAACCACAGCTGTCTAAGGCATGCGTCTTCTGCCTCCATGTTTTCTAGCGTTGTTCATGTCATGGCACCATAGAAAATTATGATGTTTGAATGGCACCTGGGTAAAGGGATGGGGTGGTGGATTGGAGGCCACCCTCCTGTGGGTCTGCCGGGGTCAGGGGAGCCAGGCTGCAGCACCCGTTACCCATGGTGGACAGCAGTGTGGCTCGCCCACTGGAAAGTTCCTTCTCGATCCATCGCTCTGCTGCCAGTGGCTCCTGCCTCCTCCTTTCCCCCGACAGCCAGAGTCGTCTTCCTTTATGGCATTTTAGTCCATTTCCTGTCGTTTATAACAGAATACCTGAAACCTAGTAATTTATAAAGAAAAGGAATTTATTTCTCATAGTTATGGAGGCTGAGAGTTTCAAGACGAAGGGGCCATGTGTGGTGAGGGCCTTCTTGCTGGTGGAGGTTCTGCAGTGCCGAGGTGGTACAGGGCGTCACATGGCAAGGCCGAGTATGCTGGCTCAGGTCGCTCTTCCTCTTCTTATAAAGCCACCAGTTCCCCTCCCGTGATAACTGTTAATCCATTAACCCATTAATTCGTTAATCTACGAATGGATGAACCCATCCATGAGGTCAAAGCCTCTCAATCCTGCCACATTGAAGACTAAGTTTCAACATCAGTCCTGGAGGGGACATTCGGACCATAGCATAGGGACATTGTTTAGTGTTAATTATATAATATCCCCATTACAGACTCAATGGTGCCCTCCTCCAGCAAAAACAGGACAGACTCCCTAATCCCACAACCTTCCAATGCAGACCCACCAGCCTCTGGGAAAGAGCTTGGACTATAGAGCTGCACTGTCTGTGGTTGGATTCTGCTTTGCCTTTTGCCGGTTGTCCTGGGCAACCAGCTAGCAGCTCCGTGCCTCAATTTGCTCATCTGTAAAATAGGAGCACTATAAAAATCAGTCCACTAATTTAATCTATATTTTGCCATATATTCAGGGAGTGCTATATTCAGAGAAACTCATTCCCCCCACCCCCTGCCCCAGGCACTCTGTGCACATCTGTGCCCTGGCCTTACGCCCACGATGCTCCCTTACCTGGAAATGCTTTGTCTTCCTCTGTAGTCTAACACCTGCCTTTCATTCTAGGCCCACATCAAGTCCCATCTCCTTTCAGTGACTTCTCCTTGCTCTAAACTCCTATTACACTTATTTTCAATGTCATTTGTTTGGCACTTACTGTACTGTATTGTTATCTGTCTCTGTTATAAATACGCCCTGTCTTCCCGGAGAGATGAACAGCTCCCAGCACTGCATCTCCTGCCCACAACAGGTGCCCTCTAAGTGTTTGCTGATGGTAATGACGATGCCAGAGAGAATAAATCTGTTAAGCAAGTTATTTGCTGCGGCCAATAAAAGAGCAGTCTCTTATAACTGCTTTAATTCACTCGGGAGGTGAGCATGAGACACAATAAGTGAAGCATCTCTCCATTTGAATAATATTTTATTTTAATGGACAAATATTAACGTTCTCCCTACCATCACTTAGTGGTCCTCTTCTGCTATTATCTGAAAGGAATCAATATATCATTTAAATTTGATTATTCAAGAATATTGCCATTACTGTTTATAGATATTCACAATATATAAATTTAAAGTTCCGATGCATCTTTTATCTCAAAGCAAATAATTTTTGTTATCATTAGGTGAAGCAGTTACAGGAATTTTAAATCATATTTACAAAATCCAAGAAAGCGATCGGGCATCGGGCAGATGGGAGTGGGGAGGAGGGGATGGGTTTCTAGCTTTCTAGAAAGCTAGAAAAAAAATCTGAAAAACAATACTGATTTTAACAGAGCTGGGGAACATAAAGGGACCAATGACAAAGAGACAGCAGGGAGGAAAATGTCCAGCTTTTCGCATAATTCCTGGTTCCTCTGCCTCCAGCCTTCACAGGCACAGCTCGCTTTAGCTTGTCTTTGCCTCCCCAGATCCAACACAGTGCCTGGCCCAAGCTACGGGGTCAGGATGGTTGTCTGCATTAGAAGTGGACTCTACACTTGTACCCAGACAGAAAGTCCACTTTTAGACCTTGAGAAAAGCTGTGCTGTATACATGTGTTCTAAAGAAAGGAATAAGTGGTGAATCAATACAGCTATACGTTTGAAACAACTGGCTAGGATGCTATGATGTCAGAGCTCCAGAAATAAAGCAGAAAGTAAAAACTTAAGACAATCAAGTTATTTTTACGCATGTTGAGAAACAACTGCCTAATCATCTCCTTTACTCCCAATGGATTTTTTTTAATGCTATTCAGATAAAGGGAAAAAAATAGGGTAAAACAGTGAGGAGTGAAGAAGGAAGCAGGTCAGGAAGAGAGAACAGCATATTCAAATGTCCTGTGGTAGGAAGGAGAATCATATATTCCAGGGAA
>NW_012153618.1:3312323-3316231 GCF_000956105.1 Propithecus coquereli | reverse complement strand
ATTTCATGTGACTTTCTTTTTTTTCTTTCTAAGTTTTAATTACCGCGTTGTATTTTATAACTTAAAAATTGGAATATCAGTTTTGTTCCTCTAGAAAGAAACCGAAAGAGGCCACAAAGAATCCATTAGGTGATTTGCAGTGGGTTAGACTCTTGCTAGACTCTGGCTCTGGTTTTAAGCTCTAGGATGTCAAAGGCTATTCACAACAGGAAAATTTCAACTTGAGTAAAAAAAAAAGAAAAGATAAAAAATTGATTATCTTTAAAAATCATAATAAGAAATAAAAGTTATGCTCGCTGTATAGATTAACTAAAAGCAGGATCTAGAGTGTCCCAATAGTCTTTTTTAATATTGTCTTTATTGGGAAGAAGCCAAGAGGAAAACAAGACTAATCGTTGAAGCAAAAGTACACTGTCATTAAGGGGCAGAAGTAGCCTGGGGCACCTGGGAAGCCATCTTTCCCTTTAATTTCCCTTTAATTGCATTTGGCTAGTCTTAACCTAAAATACAATTTAGTACTTGGTTTTCTTGGTCTCAGTGAGGCCACCTCACATTGCACATATTTATCATTTAAAATTATGTTTATTTTTAACATTGTATGCTCACGATTCCTTTATATGCCCAATGCCACCCTCCGCTGGTGGAGCAAGACCGTCCCTGCACACTGCACTCCCTTGTCTTTCATGTCTTCTGTATTTCGTGGGTCCTGCAGGCGTCTCCACGGTCCTCTGTTGTATATGTTCTCATTCTTCATTCCCATATCCAATCCCAGCTTGGATTGTTTATGCCATTTGCTGCCATTTTTGCTGCCTTGGTGACCTGGGCACCAAGGTCATTGTTGGCAGATTATAAATACATGTGAGCCTGGTGCTGCCAACCTATATGGATTAGTAGGTCTCTGAGCTACTGAATCTGAATTCAAAACAGGAACGGTGTCAATGGACGTCAAGGGAGAAAACAGAGTTTACTAGAAACCTATGCAGCAGGGTAGGGGAAGTGACGTTAAAACGAAACCTAGAGCAAAGAAATGACAGGGTTTCTTTCCTTTTTCTTATGTAGGAAACTTACAGATTCGGTACAACCTGGGTGGCACCCGCGAGCCATACAACATTGATGTGGATCACAGGAACATGGCCAACGGACAGCCCCACAGTGTCAACATCACCCGTCACGAGAAGACCATAATTCTCAAGGTATACATATGTGTGTGCGTGCATATAAATTACATGCGATATAGTACTATAGTCTCTATCCCCTGTGATACTTGGCCATTGGTTTTGTTTTGGGAGGTTGGAGCAGGTGGAAGAGACACTTGTCACTCTTTCTCCTACACGTGCGTGACTAGCGAAGTAGAAAGACACGTCAGTCCTACAGGATAGGCAGTGATGAAGTTGATGGCGAAGACACCCTTTTTAGGGAGAAGCGGAATGAGCGTTTGCTTTGTATATTCTTTGTGGCTTTCCCAGTTTTGGACCCGCGTATCTGTCAGTCTGCTCGTCTATCCGTCACACCATCTTCACTCACCGCGCTTTCGGCTGTCTGAAACTTCTCGTGTTTCCCAGCAGAGGTTATTTTGGTTTTTCTGACCTACTTCTTTCACTACTCCAACACAATAGGAAGAGCTATGTATTTTTTTTTCTCTGCGGAAGCTTTGCCTTAAAATTTCTCAAAACACAGTCTTTCCCAGAATCTCAGCTTTTCAGCACACAAAGCCTGGTTTTATTATGATGCTCAAATTTTATTTCAGGTTCATTTATTGCCCCTACCCACCCCCCAACAACTTTCACAATGAGGAAACCAGCCCAGGAAACACCATGAATAAAACATGCCATGGGGAGGTCTCCCTGGGAGCTGAGCCAAAAGATCAAGGATGGGAACTGTCACTGCGTTCTCTAGAAGGAGTTCAAAATAGATACCTGTCAGGAAAAGGAACAGCAGGAGGATGCTGTTTTGTCAGTAAAGTGGAGTGTCATTTGGCAGGAGTTCAGCAGCCTCTCAGACCTCATTCCGATGCGGCTGGTTGCTGTGGGAAGTTCAGGTTGCAAAGGAAAGGCACGAGCCCTGTCTCTTTTGAGCACTGGTGGATGTCAGATTCATAACTTGATATGGAGTTTGCACGTGGCCTTTAGCAGTAAATGCTAGAGGGCATTCTAAGGAGAGGTCTTCCCTAGGAAAATGACAACATGCTGTTACAGCTTACTGCGCCGTCAATCAAATGCGGTGTAATAAGGTTATCTCGCAGTGATCGACAGAGTCCCTGAGCCTCACACAACGCCTGGCACACGTTAGGTGCTGCAAATTCTTTATTGAGTAAACCAAACCCATCTTTACCCATGACTCAAATTTTAGGCAGGGAAGCCAGCAAATCCAGCAGACAGATGGTGGTATACCATTTTATCAACATGTCATCATTGGCTTTTGATTAGACATTCTCTTATTTTAAACCATCCAATCTGTCACCTCTTTTAAAGAAAGTGATTTATCTAACTATTTCACCGTTGCAAAATAACAGTATAAGTTAAAAAGACCTAAACAATTGGCTTTAAGGACAGTGTAATAGAGACCCAACACAGCCATAACCTCTCACAGCGTTAACCCTCATCCTCTGCCACAGAGAATTAGAGCTGGACCTGAGCGACGGGAGAGGATTGCACAATTTGAAGAACTCGGGGCTTTAGGGACACAGAAAGCTGGAAATCTAGACGGTGGGGGAGACAGAGAGCTACAGAGAATCCAGGGGACTGAGAAAGTTTGGGGCAGAGTCTGGTTCTATTCCCCAGGATTCTTTTGGTTCCAAATGACAGAAAAGCAATTCAGAGCTAGTTTGTTGGAGAAAATTCCTAGGGTAGGTCATAGAATTATAGAATTTAAGAAAGGGAGAACTGAAATTTGGGAAGAGAATTTAGGGACCCTGGAGGATTGAAACTACGGCCTCTGCCTCTCTCTGAGGACTGGGCTGATGGCCTCTTACCGCAAGCTCTGCCTTTCACGTACCGTGAGAGCCAGCCACAGCAGCACTGGGCTCATGTCTTCCCAATTTTGCTACCAGAAGAAAGGGTCCTAGTTTCTTGATTCTGACTTTAAAACCCAGAGAAGCTCTGATCAGCCTGGCTTGAGTCGTGTATCCCCCTGTTTGGGGCAGGGGGGCGGAGGACCATGACTGGTGGTCCCTAATCAAATCTCACGATCAGAGTGGGGACTTGGGAAGCTCCTGCAAGAGCACAGAAGGCAGTTCCAGAAAAAGGAAGGAGGCGTGACGGGCGTGAAACACATTGGCTGCGCAAGGCTCCAAAGTAGAGGAAGAGGGAAACCTGGGAAGGGCTCCAACACACAAGGAGGGAATTTGGCCCTAGGAACAGTACCCAGAGGTGTTGGGAAGTCCTGCTGTCCCTCCTCCTCTGTCGCGCAATGTAACGTGACTGCTCTGGGGTTTCTGGGCACGTGTAAAAGCCAGCCGCCTCAGCCCGCTTGAGCGCAGGTGGGAAAGACTTCACAGTCTGGGAGCTCCAGGCTTCCCCAGCCAGCCTCTCCCATCTGGCCAGGGTCTTCCCTTTCCTGGGGGGAGAAGAAGAGTAAAGGTAGAAGGTGGTAGAGGAAGAAAAGCTGCGGCTCCTCCTGTGGAAAAGTAGGTCGGAGGATGCCTCACTCCATGCCCTGCTTTCTTTTGGGGGGGAGGCTTTGCAGAGCTTGGAAGTAATTCCAAGGGTGCATTTAGAACTATAAAAGCACAGCCATTTTTTTCCTTAAAACAATCTACAATTCCATCTTGAGAACCCCTACCACCTCAACAACGTGTGGAAAGAGATGTAACAAGAATGTTAACTGTGATCATTTCTGTGTGAGGGGATTATAATTGGTTTTATTTCCTCTAGAGTTTTCTGTATTTCTTCATTTTCTATTGTAAGCAT
>NW_012153618.1:3310193-3312183 GCF_000956105.1 Propithecus coquereli | reverse complement strand
ACACAGTGAGACTCTGTCTCAAAAAAAAAAGGAAAAGAAAAGAAAACATTGGGAAGAAGAAAGCAAAGAAGCAGGGAAACCATTCAATCATTTATTCAATAAGTATTGGGGTAGTGACGTCATGGGAAGCAACGGGGGGAGTGGGGCCGAGGGCTCGCTGCAAAGGGACGGGTCTGGAGGCAGCAAGTGTGCACATCTCCTTTTATGGGACTTGCAGGAAGGAAGAGCAGAGCGAGAGAGGACTCACTTGGGAGTGAAATGAGGTTAAGGGTGGTGATTTTAAAAGAGCAGGCTGGTAGGTGACCCAGGCGAGGGAGGATGGTGAAGCTCGGGCGGAGGATGCACCGGGAGCTCTGCGTGGAGCTGCACTCCGGTGGGAGTCACGCCGGGACCCGCAGGTGGCAGCGGAGGCTCCGTGGTCACCCGGATGGAGAAGAGTGCAGGGAGGGGATCTAGACAAATGCAGGTGACGAAAACCAACAGCGCTTGGTGGAAACGCTATAGGCAGAGGAATCCAGGATAAAATGCTAAAGTAAAACCCAGAAATAGTGAGGGTTTGTTGAATTTTGTTCAGAAAACAAAAATAAGAAAATGCAATTAGCTCATGATTATTCTAACGAATGTGTCTCTCAACTCCAGGAACGTGGTGCTGTATTATAAATGGCAAGTGTGATGCTCGAATGCCAACATGAAGAGCAGCACATGCGTGTGTGTGTGTGCGTGTGCGTGTGTGTGTGTGTGTGTGTGTGTGTGTGAATGTCTGAGAAATGCCTGGAAGGAGAAGGCCAAGATGTTTAGTTATCTTTGGATGGTGGAATTTCATGTGACTTTCTTTTTTTTCTTTCTAAGTTTTAATTACCGCATTGTATTTTATAACTTAAAAATTGGAATATCAGTTTTGTTCCTCTAGAAAGAAACCGAAAGAGGCCACAAAGAATCCATTAGGTGATTTGCAGTGGGTTAGACTCTTGCTAGACTCTGGCTCTGGTTTTAAGCTCTAGGATGTCAAAGGCTATTCACAACAGGAAAATTTCAACTTGAGTAAAAAAAAAAGAAAAGATAAAAAATTGATTATCTTTAAAAATCATAATAAGAAATAAAAGTTATGCTCGCTGTATAGATTAACTAAAAGCAGGATCTAGAGTGTCCCAATAGTCTTTTTTAATATTGTCTTTATTGGGAAGAAGCCAAGAGGAAAACAAGACTAATCGTTGAAGCAAAAGTACACTGTCATTAAGGGGCAGAAGTAGCCTGGGGCACCTGGGAAGCCATCTTTCCCTTTAATTTCCCTTTAATTGCATTTGGCTAGTCTTAACCTAAAATACAATTTAGTACTTGGTTTTCTTGGTCTCAGTGAGGCCACCTCACATTGCACATATTTATCATTTAAAATTATGTTTATTTTTAACATTGTATGCTCACGATTCCTTTATATGCCCAATGCCACCCTCCGCTGGTGGAGCAAGACCGTCCCTGCACACTGCACTCCCTTGTCTTTCATGTCTTCTGTATTTCGTGGGTCCTGCAGGCGTCTCCACGGTCCTCTGTTGTATATGTTCTCATTCTTCATTCCCATATCCAATCCCAGCTTGGATTGTTTATGCCATTTGCTGCCATTTTTGCTGCCTTGGTGACCTGGGCACCAAGGTCATTGTTGGCAGATTATAAATACATGTGAGCCTGGTGCTGCCAACCTATATGGATTAGTAGGTCTCTGAGCTACTGAATCTGAATTCAAAACAGGAACGGTGTCAATGGACGTCAAGGGAGAAAACAGAGTTTACTAGAAACCTATGCAGCAGGGTAGGGGAAGTGACGTTAAAACGAAACCTAGAGCAAAGAAATGACAGGGTTTCTTTCCTTTTTCTTATGTAGGAAACTTACAGATTCGGTACAACCTGGGTGGCACCCGCGAGCCATACAACATTGATGTGGATCACAGGAACATGGCCAACGGACAGCCCCACAGTGTCAACATCACCCGTCACGA
>NW_012153618.1:3290662-3307193 GCF_000956105.1 Propithecus coquereli | reverse complement strand
TTCAAATTAAAATTTGCTTATAATCAAAGAACAAAAATAAGACTAATTCAAAGATGGGTTTTAAAGTGCTATGAAATGATACCTTTGGAATTAAGGTGAACTTGCATGCATTTATACATGCGCAAACATCCTACAATTTAGGTGACTTTATCAGTGTTTATGGTATCTTTAAAAGCAGGTTTACTTTCCTAGCTGGGCTTGGCTAAAGCTAACATTACATTAATTTGCATTCCCTCAGCACACACTCTCTGAAACAGTGCTGAGCACTTGAGGGAAATTGACCTTGGATGAAACATTTGCTGCCAAAAAACAGAGTGCCCAATCTTCACTCAGATAATAAAGAAATGACTCTCGCAGTTACCAGACACCAGAGCCCATGACAGCCCTCAGGTGGCGTCATTTACAAAAACCCGCGGTTGCATCAGGGATAATAATTTAAGGCTTAACGCCAGTCGAAACATAAACAAAGCCGGGCACAGGCAGAAAGCACCTGAAAAGGCCCTGTGTGCGATGAAAGATCGTGACAATTGGCATGAATCCAAAAACTGAACATCACAGTCAGCAACTTCAAAGCCTTGTGTGGCTAATCTTTTCTTTTTTCCTTCCTGCCTGCCTGCCATCCACAGTCCTTTTAATTCCTACTTCCTTCCTTTCTTTCTTCCCAACCACATTGCACAAGGGATCTAAGGAGGTTTGCAGGCAGTACATAAGATAAAGTAGAGACTTAAAGTAAGTCACAAAAAGTAAGTCTCCCAACAAGGGGAAATAGAGCATAATGACCGTAGGTCATATGGTCTTACCACTTGCATAGATTTGATTATGAATTTCTTGGCAGTCAGAAGTATACAACCCATAAAGATAAAGTGTGCCAATTCCCGTAAAGGAATTGCATCATTGTATCATTCTTTTCATTTTCTTTAATACGACGGGTTATATTTACTGACAGAAAACAGCCCACAGCGTGGTCCACTTACGCAATGTCACATACATGATACCAGTTCACGTGGATTGATGCTTACTGTGTCCTGGGCAATGTGCCACACACTTCAGACACATCTTCTCATTTAATTCTTACAAGGTATATGCCATTATTATTATCTCCATTTTAGAGATGCAGAAACTAAAGCTCAGAAAATATGATATAACTCCCCAAAGTGGACAGCAGTATCTAGCAACAGTGTAGCTGAATTAGGTCTACCGTAACTGCAAATTTTACACGTGCTCTTCACTCTCACTTCACGGAGAGAGGTCTGGAAGGATGATCACAAAATTTTGAAAGTGGATACCTCTGGCTCGTAGGAAATCGAGTTATATTATTGTTATTGTTATTATAAAATAGTTCAAAAATAGGCAAAAGCACAGAAAATAATAAAACATATACCTAGATACCCATCATCCAAACATTGCAAATTGACATTTTGCTATAATTTCTTCAGATTTTTTAAAAAGGTAGAGATAATTGAAGGCCCTTTGTCCCCCAGGTTATAGACTGGGCCCCTAGAAGGGGAGTAGTCAATGCCTTCAACAGGGTTTCTACGGCAAATGCTGTTTTTACAAGGCTGTTGGATGCTGCATCTCCTTAAGAAAGTCAAACATAACTTGGAGATGGAATTCAGCCCAAGCAATTCTGTAGAGAGGGAGGTGGAGCGGGAGGATGGGCAGATGAAGGGGGCAGGGGCTGAGATGTTGCAGCTTTCTGATATTCTGGCCTGATCCAAGGATAAAACTGGCTAGAAAACGAAAATGGATAAACTACGTGTTCTTTGAGTAATCACCGGTAACTATCACATATTTTGGGGTTTTGATGCAAGTTAGACAACAGAGAGTTCAGGGATATATGCTCTGGCACAGACACTCAGGATTCATATTCTCTAAAAATCAAACGAACAGATGGTAAGGATGTGTCATCTCAGCTTTGATCTAACTGGAGGGTCATCTCATCTTTGCCAAGAAGAAGCTAACAGATTTCCTGCAAGCAAAATAAGGGCTTTCTTAGAAAATAATTCTGTGTCCTCAGGATCAAATGATCATTAGGTCCCCGAGTTCTTAGACCACAAAGAGCGTGACATTGATTATTTTCATGAGGAATTTTCAAGGCAAATGTTCGAAAAAAAAAATCACTGAATTCTATTTCTTGAAGATGATCATTTCTTACCTGCTATTCATCAGAATCTCAACAAAATTGTATGAAACAGTTGCATCAATTGTTAAGTACACTATGTATTATATATCGATCTTAAAAATTGTCAGAGAAGTGTTAAAAATGTTGGCAACAAGGAGTGTGTTCTTTATGCTAAGGATAGTAGGAAGGATAAAAATATTAGGGTAACATCAGTTGCTATAACAAACAAACTCCTAACAATCTCAGTGGCTTCACCCAATAAAAGTCTGTCCTATATCAGATACATTTTTAGAAAAGGAAAGTCCTGTGTTCTCTGCTGGGTGGGCCCTCTGAGGGCCTGACACTGCCACCAACTTCCCTCCCTGCCCTACCCCTGGCTGTGCAAGGAGTCCCTCGATCAGGCCAAATTCCCGTCCGTTGTTCTCTTGGCCCTCCGTGGCTCCATGCTCTGGGAGGCTGTTCCTTGTCCGTGATCAGCCATGGTCAGCTCTGAATTAAGTACTGGGGATAATGTGTTCCTTGCAACTGTGCAGCTTTAGGGTCCATTTCCTGCAGATGCAAATTGCATTTAGGGTTGTTTTACACTCAGGAGCCTTTTCTAGACTAGACCTATGGTTTCTTTGCCAATACAACACCCTCAAAACCCAAAGTGGCTTCTGATCTATTTGCTTCCAATCAGTTTCACGTGCCTGTAAATATACCCTAAGCTCTTTCCTAGACATAAGTGTGGGACCTACTTAATCATTTGCTTCCAGGTGCCTATGCCTCTCTCTCCATGTAATGACCACTACTTTGAGGCCAGCTGACACGAAAGGCTTGGGCGGAAAGTAAAGACCCTTAATTTGAACTTTACCCATGAGGCTAAGTCTGTTTGCTGAACCAAGAAATCTTACTGCACCTTTTTCGGCCACAGGTTTTTGCAGCGTTATTTCTTACTCTCTGGTGTAAGGCTCTAAATTCCTGGACTTTTATCTGTTCCCTTTCATCGATGTTTAGAAACTGGTCGATTCTTTCCTGAACTCCTCTCTTCCTTGACATGGGCAGCAAGAAGCAACCGACACTCGTGACGGTTCTGCCGCTTTCCAAGCACTTTTCTTAAAGCTGCAGCTTGGAGGCAATTAGTCTGCCTTCCAGGCGATGTGAAGTGACAGATTTACAAAATATTTTGTTGCAAACCATCCTTTCTCTATCTTCCCAGCCTCTAACATCCATTTCTGCACTTCCTGCCACCTGACCACAAAGCCAAAGATACATATTTTAGGCTTCTGTCTTGGCAGCACCCCGCTTCCAGGTACCAATTTATGTATTAGTTGGGGTTATATTAGCTGCTATAACAAAAAATCAGGGGCTTAAGACAAATAACTAACTTTCTCTCCAACATGACAGTACAACACGTCTTCCTAGTTGGAGAGAAGTTTCCTCCACACAATGTTACAGTCCTTGGAGTTGTGTAGAATCTAGTGGAGGAAATTGTATACAATGTATAAATATACTGATAAAAAGGTGTTAGTCCAGAAATGATAGAGTAACAATATAGTAGTTCGGTGCTGTATCTGCAAAGTCTTGAAGGAAGGGTAGGATATTGACAGGTGGGTACGGGGCAAGGGAGGACACAGAAGAATATTTACTGTGGAAAAGCGAAGAGAGGGTGTGTGTTCTGAAAGAGAACATAATGTTAAACAAAGATGCTGGCAGAACGATTCCTTCTTAGGCTTAGCCCACTTTCTATCCCATGAATAGAAAGGACTGCCACAGGAGAACACTCGGTAAAAAGAATTACCTGGAGAAACACTCCGAAATATATGACATCATATGGTCCACAGTCCTATGGGAATGTCGAATGCTGTAAAATCGGTAATCTGGGGCACATGCAGAGTTTTATCAAAAATCGTTGGCGTAATTTTATTAGAAGTAAAATGAAAAGTAATTCAATGATGGACTTACAGGGCAGCAGTATATGGTAATTGATGTGAAACATCTATGGGCAGGGCTGCGCTAGTTTACCACTTTCTGCACGTGGAAAAGTGTTCCATTATAAGGAGTTCCGAGTAATCTCCTCAAGCCCAGAGAAAATCTCTCTCTACTTGGAAGGGCCTTATAATCCTGTTATGTAGTGCTCAAAATATCAGAATATTTTCAGACATTGATACTCTCAACCTTACGAAGCGGGAAAAGCTGGTCACCGCAGAAGAGAAGGCAGAGATTAAGAAATTCAGGTGACGAATAAGGTCTCGGTGCTCGCAAGAGACAACATCTTGTACAGAACCCAAATGACCAGACTCCTTTTCCAACGGCCACCTTCGCTCACACGGTTGCCTCTCTGCCGTCTTTGCAAGCAGGAAAGAAAACCAAGCTCGCTCCTGCAAATTTGCCTTGTAAACTTTTGAAAAATATTAAAAGATTTACACAAAAGTAAGTCTCTTAGGGATTAGTGTTTTCTTTGGAGTCGTTAGAAGAAATGACCTAATAGCATTTCGTGGGAGGTCGTAAAATCCTAACGTCTATAATCAAAGGGACTTAAGAGGTCCAACTTTAAGGCCAGTGTTTTTGTAGCACACAGCATCATACACCAATAAAAGTTCCAGTTCAGTCCTTTAAGTAAATGTGAATGTAATCTCCTGTCTGTTCATTTTAGCATCCTTCTTTTCTATAGTAACACGAAGCCCAGACTGAAATTAGATACCGAAGCTCAAATGAATTATTTAAAAATGCGTGCTTTTATTACCCTTGAACTTTCTGCCAATAAAGAACGATACTAAAAAGCGTAGAGATGTAAACACTCCTGAGAATTTTAATATCAGAGGTTGTTCACGCCTTTATTAAAGAAAATAACAGTGTTCGGAAGCATTAAATTTTTTTAGGGATGTCAGAACAAATAAAGAAAGTTGACCTAGCTAGCCTAGGGCCCTGCTCTTGAAATTACATTTACTGTAACTTCTTCCCTTTGGCTAATATAGTTTTTATCTACTCTGGGTGATAAACTCACAGCCTGGGTTGCGCAGTACGAGTGTGCTTGACAGAAGGGAGGCAACTCTAAGAATAAAGATGAGGCATTTGAACTCTCTAACTTCTTCCCTTCTAGAAGCACTTTTACCCATTCACTGGCTCTCTGGTGGGACTCTCAGAAAGTGTATTACTACTTAACTTTCCATTTTAATCAAAGACTGACTCCTGTTTAGTTCTATGGTGAGAATAGGTTAATATTTTATTAGTTTCTTATATCATTACAATGGCTTGATTCCCTTGTAAAGATAGAGAAGATATCTGGGAAGAGAAGAGAAAAGGCTACATATTTTGGAAACTTGCCAATGATTTTGGTTTGTATATAAGTCAGAGTTGGTTTTTTTCTTCCGTATTTCTATGTAACCAGAGAAGCCTGATCATAATTGAGACACATGTCAGAAACCCCATGACCTCATTAGCTCTTGTAACATCTCATCTGGTTTTAGGTTGGGCTATGGGTCCTTAGCCCTTGGGAAAGTATTTTGGCAGGTTTTCATTATTTGGTTCTGAACAGAGAGGAATATTTGGTGAAATGTCTCCAAAAAGAGGAAACAAGACACCTAATTCTCAGAGCCTCATTCCTCCCCTTGCCAGTACCTTCAGACGAGCTGGTGGCTTTAAGCTCAGACCACCTCCCCACTTGGCGGCAAGGACGTGGTTCCGAGGAGTGCGGTGGAGGTGTGCTATGGAGATCCCGCTTGACAAAAACTTCTCAAGGTGGTTCAAGACTGCTGCTGTTACCAATGCACTTTCCTTCTATTTAAAACCAGCTGGGAGCCCTAAGAATTTCACACAATGACACCTAATTGACACTCGCTCTTACCTGTATCCACCACCCAGCCCTCAGCATGGTGGGAAAGTTCCAAACCGCCTGACGTGGATAAAATCAAGTGGTCGCCAAAACCATTCTGTGGGCCACTGTGAAATGCAATTAAAGTTAATCCAACTTTAATCAAAATAACTCTAGGGTGAACAAATATGTGCTGAGTATCTGCTGTATGAAGGAAGTTTGGGTGGACAGTGACGGGTTGGTGGGGCAGAGGGGTGACTCATCAAGGGACGAACAAGACGTGTCTTTTAGCCTCAAGGAGTTTATATTCTGGGAGGGCAGAAAAGACGTACACACTCTTGATATGCATTTCCTCAGATTGTGGAAAACTGTGCCACCTAATTCTTCTCTGGAATGGGCTTCAACAAGTGGATCTCCCTATCAACATGTAAATAACAGAAAGGGTATTTAGCAGACGATAAAATTAGTAATTTGGGCTGGTAATAAGGCCACAGCATATAAAATGAGATTGCCCTCTGAGGGTGAGCTCAGTCTAAGCAGAGACCCCATGGATTGCGCTGGTTGGATTCAGACATCATTACCGGAACATAAACAGAGGAGTCTGTATTGACAAGCTCCCTACTTAACAGCTCTGTGTTATCTAGCAAGTTACTGAAATCTCTGTTATCTTATTTCTGAAATAGGAATAAGGCCATCTATTTTAATGGGAGTTGGGGGGTATATGTGTGTTAAATGAAAATACATACACAAAAAATCTAGCATAGTCTATGGCCCAGTAAAATGCTACTTCCCTTCCTTCCTTCCCAATTCCCTTCTCTTCCTTAAAAACAAAAAATAAGAGAGCAGGGTCGTAATGATAATGTCAGGGTCATTATCAACAGAGTCTTTGGGACTAAGGTTCCTTAGCACTGATTTGCAGTTCAATCCATTAAGCCTGTCCTCAGCACCTCATGTATTGCCTGCATGCAGTGTGGCTGTGGCCTCTGTGAGCCCATCTGGTGGAAGAGAGACCATCGATCATACAGATATGAACCGAGTGCCCATCGAAGTACAAGCTTGTGCTGTGGGAGCACAGAAAAGGGAGCGAATGCATCATCCTGGGGAAGGAGGAATGGTTCAGAGAGGGCTAACGCAGGCATTTGAGCTGTTCCTTAAAGGTTTTCCATTGGGAACCAGGAGGACCACATTATCTTATTTATTTTTTTACTACAGGGATTCAATATTTGCCCTTCATAAACATTATACAGAAAAAATAAGTTCTAACCCATCAAGCCCATCTGATCTGAAACAGAAAAAGACTCATAATGAATATGTCAACACGTCCACGTTTTTCATTTCTTTTCTAAAGCAATTTCATCTGCAAATGAATTATGCACTCCCGGGCTAGACAGGACCTCCATTCCTACACTCCAGAAAAATGTGTTTACTTCGCGTTACATTTCTTACAGCTCAGTGGGAAGGCAGTTGCAATGCAATTTCTGATCCAGTTCAGGGTTTGAGATGTCAGTCTTCTCTCTCCTTCTCCAGAATACAGCCAAAGCTTATAAGCCCAAGGTTGGGGAGTTCATTTTCCCCAACCACATTAAGCACATAAATCATCTCTCAAGAAAGAAGATAAGATTCCTGGATCTCTATTTTGTCTGGCACGAAAACTAAAGTCCACTCTGTGAGGCATTATATTGTTATACCCATCTGCAGTGCACTACAATCACTCTCAAAGATTGTAACTCCCGAAGCTATTTTTTAGTACAACAGGCAGAGCGCGTCGTTTCTTATGCACAGGTAACTGAAAGCAGGTTCCTGTCTTACGTAAATTTACCTTCTCTCTGTAAAGTAAATGTGTCTCCACATGCGGTCTGAGGTTCTGAAGAGTTGCATGCTGCCCTTCTGCTCAGGGGAGGGAGGAGTCGGTACCAGCATTGAGTCCGAGGATTTTCACGGACAGTGTCCTGGAGTGAGTTCTGAGCCGATGTTAAAATGCCCTCTAGTGGTCATTAGCCGTAACCAGTGAGGGTGGGGAGGGGAAAACTTCCCCGGGAAACTAGCTCAGGGGTGGCTCCGAACAAATGCTCATCAAATCCAGAGTCCTGGGGTATAGCCTGGGTTATTTGCGTCTAATGTGGAATACCATGGTGGTGGTAGAAGCTTGCCACTGTGCTCAAAGGGTACAACACAGGGATTTTTCTTACACTTGTGCATCTCACTGTTCTGTCCCTGAGCCCTGGGCACGCAGGAGAGCCTTTAAAAGTGTTTGCTGAGTGACTGACTAAATGGATGAATCCAGTTTATAAATAAAGGATTCTGCACACGCACCATGAGCTTGACTCACGGTGTGCACAGATTCTTTCTGCTTTCTGGGGTGTATTTGATTTGCATCCTTCCCCAAGTCATCACTTAGCAAACTAAAAGAATTACCCCTATGCTAGTAGCTTTGAGATGAGGAATATAATCAAAATGTTGGAGGGAATGATAATAAAATCTTCCTTTGTGGGTAGAAGAGAGAGGCTGGGCTGGTAGTTCCAACGAGAAGATGAACACATGTACCCTATAAATATACACAACTGTCGTGTACCCGTAATAATTAAAAATAAAGATTTTTTTAAAAAGAGAAGATGAAGAAAGGGCATCCAAAAGGAAACGGAAGTGAGAAAATACGTAAAACAAGTGAGTGAGTGGCTGCCACCCTTTCAGGCAGCCCTCCTGATATCGTCACCCGGGGCCACCAGCAGAAAGTGAACTGTGAGAACAGACAGTAGAAATGAGCCCAGTCCGACCCCCAGTCTCTGTGGACGTGGCGTTAGGATCTGGATCGTCAATGCCACAGCCCCCACCAGGGTTTGCGCGCTTTCCTCCAGGTGCACGCCACAAACGCACAGTCGTGGGAGCAAGGAAATCGTTGACGGGTTCCCGCAGCCTCCAACACCAGGCCGCCTCTCAAAATCTGTTCTTCTACCAGCGGGGGACAGCAGTCACACAAATCAGAGGGTGGGGAAGAGGAAATATAGCGAAGCTGGGGAGAGGAGCACGTAAGCAGAGAGGGTGCTGGAGGCCCTGCTCTCCGCTCACGCCCAGGAGCATCTCAAGCGTTTGCTGCTGGCATCACACCAGCCTAGCTCTGCGACACGCGGGCTCCGGGCTGGAACAGCGGGGAGAACTGGCTCTGCAAGCCCGCAGACCTCCGGGCTATGCTCCCAGCAGCTACGTGTCCCCTTCGACATTGTAACTTAATCTCTGTGCCTCAGTTTCCTCAACTGTAAAGTGGGGCAAATAAGAGTACGTGCCCACAGAGCTGGGTACAGATTAATGGAAATAATATGTGTAAAAAGTGCCTAAGGTGGGCTCTGACCCGGAGTCGGCCCTCAGGAACTGTTAGATGCTGGTGATGTTGAGGAGGAGGAAGAAGAGGACCAACCTTTCTTTCCATTCCTGGGATATGCCTGCACTTCTCCTTTTTCTCCCAAATCATTTCAGCAGCATATTCCTTCTTCCCAAGGTCGCCAAGGGAACCCAGGCAGAGTGTCAGGAACTAAACCTCTCTAGAAGATTGACTGAAAAATAGCTGGGATTTGAGCAAGGTATACAGAGGGTCTGGGGTCACCATGAGGTTCAAATCTGCCTTTTGGGGAGTAGATTCGAGCACATGACCCAAGTCCAAATTCTAATCTAACAGGCTTCTGTGCTGAGAGTTAATCTCAGCCCATTTTGTTATAACTTTTTTGCTTATTTGTTTTAGAGAGAGAGTTTCTCTCTGTAGCCCAGGCTGGAGTCCAATGGTGTGATCATAGCTCACTGCAGCCTTTAACTCCTGGGCTCAAATGATCCTCTCATCTGAATGTCCCACATAGCTAGGACTACAGGCACACACCACCACCACACCCAGCTAATTTTTCTTTCTTCCTTTTTTTTTTAGTAGAGACAGGGTCTTGAATTCCTGGTCTCAAGCAATCCTCCTGCCTCGGCCTCCCAAAGTGCTAAGAGTGAGCCACCACGCCCAGCTATCCATTGCTGTAGCATTAATGCACATGTGCATGTACACAGACACACACACACACACACACACACACAAACATAACGCACGCAGCGCACACTCATGCAGGACTGGGTCACGAGAGAAGTGAATGCTCCTCTCTCCTACATCACTTCTCCCGGTCTTTTCCACTCCCATTTCTCACCACCTCTCCTAAATTCCACAGCCCCTCCCCATGCTCTGCTGCTTCGAATGGCTCCAAACAGAGCGTTAAAAAGCTTTAATGCTTCCAGGGAACCGACTTTTGCTGCTTTCTATAAACCAGCAGACCTGGTCGTCACATGGAGCTTTCAGACCCGCAGACTTTATGCTGCATTCTGAAGTTACTCTGTAGATAGTGGTTTTCCTCATACACCTTTCTGCTCTTTCACCTGGAACAGAATTTGAAGGATGTGGTTATCAGCCCTCTGATAATGCCAATTCTTGGACTCCATCCTGAATGTTGTTATTCCTGCCAAAACCTCCTGGCAAAGTAATATCGATAGAGCCACCACACTAAAAAGGATGTGTTTGCTGAGTTGTTTTTTAATATCAAGGACTTTAACTATATTACAGTTAAAATCAATATAAATGTAACCTTTTCAACCACATAAAATGAGTTCATTTTTATTATTCTTCTTTTTCTGCCATTACAATGCCATGATTGCAATAAGGGACCAGGTCAACTGAAGCTTTATTGAAAGACCATTAAAGAAACAAACTCAAACTCATTTAAATACTGAAGCTGGTGCATTTAAAAGATCAATAAAGTAAAAGCAACTGGGGTTGCTTTTCTTAAACACCCCACATATGAGAATCATTCCACAATCACAATTTGAGCAAACCTATAAACCTAGAAGACCAGCCAATAAGGAAGAAACCGTTCTTTCATTAAATAGGTTTAGAACCATAAAGCCCTTAACTTTAGTCTGATTAGACATATCGCATTTAAATTTTCTCTCAGTATTTTAAAAGATCATCTGGCAAAGACTCTTTGATCAATGGATGCCATTTACTTAGGAAAACCATTAGCTCCCTGAGTTAGGGGAATGAAAGTGATAGAAATCACAGTTTCATTTCTTTAACAATAATTAGGCTACGGTGAAGGAGAGTTCTAGACTCAGAGTCAGGAAATGTTCTTTGTACCCACACTGAGCACGGTGTCTTGAACATAGTCATGTTTATAAAGCTGAATATTTCCTACCAACTCCATGCACAAACCTCTTGTGTGCCTCAGTTTCCCCATGTCTGAATATGTTAATAACCTTTCCTACCTCCTTCCCTGGATAACAAAACAAAGATGATTGTCACAAGCCTCTCCGAGTTCTTCCTTAAAAACTACCATGTAAATTGCAAATTTTAGTCATCATAGGTACTTAGAATAATTATAAAATCAGAATAGTCCTTCCTGGCCAGGAGTCTGACCTTTGACCAGTCCCTGCTTGAATCATCAGATATGGAAAGCATGCAGTTGCTGTTTTCAAAGTACCATTGATTGTGTTTTTCTAATTATCGAATTAAAGGTATTTATTGTGCAAAGTGCAGAAAAGAACACAGGAAAACTGAGTTTGCTTGAGAGGGCCACGCAAAGCCGGCCCCTCCACTTTTCCTCCAAACCCCTCCAGCCTGCGCCGGGACAACATTAACGCAGTTCTCTGTCTTTGTTCTCTGCCGGCCCATCAGCAAACAAACGTGGATATTTCTCTCACCTTAAAACAAAACTTTCTCCTGACCTCATTTCTTTGTATTTCTTTGCAGTAAAACTCCTGGCAATAGTTATCTATGCTCACTGTTTCGGGTCAGCTTCTCCCATTCTCTCTCTCTTTTTTCAGCCAACTTTATTGATGCGTAAGTTGCATGCAATGAAATGTGCACACCTTAAGTGCATAGATCGGTGAGTTTTGACAGATGTACACACCCAGGTCACCACCACCACAGTCAAAATATAGAATATTCCTAATACCCTAGAAGGTTCCCTTGGGCCCTTCCCCACCAATCACTGCCCTCAAACAACCACTGATCACATATATCTATTTCTCTTTCTATAAAACCACAGATTAGTTTTACCCATCCTGTAACTTCATACAAATGAAATCACAGAGTAGGTAACCTTCTGTCTGGCTTCTTTCATGCTATATAATGATTCTGAGATTCATTCTCGTGGCATGTATCTGTAGTTTGTTTTTTTTTTTTTAATTGCTGGCTGGTATTATATTTATGAATATACTACCATCTGTTTATACATTCACCTTTTGATGGATATGTGGCTCATTTCCAGTTTGGGGACATCATGACTAAACCCATAATGAACATTTGCATATTATGTATAGAGTAGACAAATTTTTTTATTTCTTTTGAGTAAATATCTAGGCATGGCATCAATGAGTTATATGGTAAGTGTAGCTTTAACTTTATAAAAAACTTTTTTATTTTCTATTCCCTGTAGGAAAACAGGGGAATTCCAGTTGCCCCATGCTCAACATTGTCATTCTCTTTATTACAGCCTTTTAAGTGGGTGCGTAGCAGGATCTCACTTGGGTTTTAATTTCCTTTCCCGGATGACTGGTGATGTTGAGCAACTTTTCATGTACTTCTTGGCCACTGGTAAATCTTCTTTTGAGAAGTGCCTGTTTAAGTCTTTGGCTCTTTTTTTATTGGCTTGTTTGCCTTCGTATTATTAAGTTATAAGAGTTCTTTATATATTCTGGATACAGTTCCTTTGCCAGATGCGTGTGCTGTATTTTCTCATCTTCCCTGTACCCACTCCCGGCGGGGCGTCTGTCCGCCACAGCCCTGCGGCTGCTCTCATGGGACCTAAACCCGGGGGCTGGTTCCCAGTCCGCCTGCTGCACCACTGAGAGTCAGCGCCCGATCCCAGGACCCCTTGGCTTGAGGGCACTGCTTCCTCCTGCCCTCCTCGCTGTGGTTCAATCCATGCCGTCTCCTTTGCCGTTCCTGTTTTTCCTGACCTCCTGCCTCAGGAGTATGTCCAGGCTCCAGCTTCAGTCTTTCTCTTGTCCCTATTTTTGTTCACACCCTTCATGATCTCATCCATGCTCATGATCTCATGTGTCCGTACGTCCCAAACTCCCCAATATCACCTCACCCCAGACCTCTCCATGAGCAAATTAGCTCCTGGACATCTGGCTGACTCCTGACGTCTGATATACAGTTCTAAGGTAACATCTTCTCATCTGACCTCCTGCTCTGCCCTGCCCCGCCTGGTTGCAGCCCATCCAGTGTCAGCCCCATTGACACCCTGTCCAGTGCCAGCCAACGGAAGCTCCGTCCTTCCAGCTGCTTGGCCCGAAGCCTTGGCATAGGGCTGGAACATCACTCACGTGTTCTCACACCTCACGGCCAGCCTGTAGAGCATCATGTTGGGTCCACCCTGAAAACCCCTTTGGACACCCCCTCGCCACTCCCACAGCCGCCGCGTGGCCTTGACACTCCGGCCTGTCCGGCAGTGGCCTCCCTGCAGGGCTCTGTGCTTCCTCCCCTGCCCCTGCAGACGCACCCCTGCACATCAGCTATCCTCTCGGTTTAAATGTGAGTCCTCCGCCCTGCGACAGTCCTCATCTCTCGGAGGGAAAGCCAAGTCTTTGCCACGGCCTGCAAGACCTCGCATGAACGAGCCCCGTGTCCACCCTCCGACTTCCCCTCGCGCGGCTCTTGCCCTGTTCATCCCACATCAGCCCCACTGGCTGCCTGCCCGGAGGTCTCCCGCCAGGGGGGGAACATGCGCTGGCCGGTCTCTGCCACATGTCCCTAAAGACCGCAGGGCTGACTCCTCACATCCCTCCAGCCTTGGCTCGAGTCTCCTTTTCTGGGCGAGGCTGCCCCGGCCACCCGGTTCAAGGTTGCAGTCTCGCCCTTCTCCTCACAGCACATCCCTCTTATTTTGCGTAAGACGCAGCACTTTTTCCCTCCTAACATAAGACATCTTTTATTTTTTTTTCCTGCGTCTCCCCAGACTAGGAGGGAAGCTACGTGAGGGTTAGGATTTTGGGATGTTTGTTCACTGATGTAGCCCAAGTGCCTAAAACAGTGCAAGGCGCATAAAAGGCACTCGATGAAGATTTATTTTGAATAAATGACCCCTTAATGTTACAACAGGTTCCTTTTGAAATGATGCTCTCAAGCCAGTTTCCTCCTGCCCAGGGAGTACCAGCTGCCCTGCACGGACGCCGCTCTGTCGCTCGCACCTCCTGCCCCGCGGGCTGACGTCATTGGCTCCCTGGCCACTGGCTTCTCGCTGGGTTCCTTTCGCTGTCAGGAAAATGGAGGTGACAGATAAGAGAGGTCAGGGCCTGTAGGTCCCCACCTCTGTCCTGCCTCTGTCCTGCCTCACTATGGTCTGTCCCTCTGCCTACAGCCCCCGCCTGCTGGCCCCTCTTCCCCGGCCCTGCCGTCACAGTTCTGTCCCTCGCACTTTCTGGTCTAGGGATAATAACGCCATCCCTGCAAGGCTAGTCCTGGGTGCTGGCATCACTTCACTTCACATGGATCCCTGAACCTTAACCCTGCCCACTTCCTGAAAGACAGACCGTCCCTTGATCACTCTTCTGCTTAGCAATGTCTGGGTGAGCTCTTTCCTGCCACGATCCTGACGGACACACCATACTTGTTTTGAACCTAAACCCAGTCCTGTGAAGATTCTGTTAACTCTAATCTTATTTGTTTCAGCCACAGCTTCTAATCTATTTATGTTTATTTTTTAACCCCCTTCTATTAGCTCACCCTCTGCAAAGACTGCTAGAACCAACTACCCAGAGTTAGGCCACATTTCCCTGCTTAAGGGCAGATCCGCCGCCTGACTGCCTTCCCTGCAGCTGGCGGGTCTCTAGGCCACCCTCGGTTACAACCAGCTGGCTATAAATCCAGGGGTTCCCTCGAACCCCTTGAGTTCAACAATTTGCTAGAAGGACTTGCGGAACTCAGGGAAGCGCTCTGCTTATGATTACATTTTATTACCAAGCATACAATCCAGACCAGCCAAAGGGAGAGAAGCAGAGGGCAAGATTTGGGAGGATCCCAGATGCAAAGCTTCCTTGTCCTCAAGACTCGTGACCATCCCTGCACGTCAGTGGGTGACAGCACACAAAATATTACAACCCAGGGATGTTTACCTGAGCATCAGTGTCCAGGTATTTCAGGAGTTTCATTACATAGGCATGCTTGATTGCATCATCGACCACGTGATTTGACGCAGGCTCCAGTCCCTCTCCCTGTCCTGGAGGTCAGTCTCAATGTCCCAACTCTCCAATTATGTGTTTGATGAAGAGGAGGGAGAAGGAAAACAGACACTTCCCTGCATGAATACCCTGCCCTCCTTGGTTGGTCATGACCGCTTTTCTAGCTGGCTTCCTCTTGGCCCAGATAGACAATGGTGGCTCCAGCAGCTTCTCTAGCCCTGATATGTTCAGTTCTGAGCAGCAACCTCAGGCTTTGGTGATCCTACTGCAGGATTCAGTCGCATGTTCTGCCCAAATGTCAGGAGCACCTTTATGCCACGCTGCTTGCTGGGTGTGCGTCGGCCGCGCTCTGCAGAGGTAGGTCTCCAGCCAGGCTGTAGCCCCAACTCCACGTATCTGCCACAGCCACCAACACGGGGCCTTTAGGACACAGGCAGGATCCACCTTCTCTACCTCTTGGGGTCAGACGATCAAGTTAAGTTCCCCTCTGGGCCACTTGCCATGTTCTGTCTCTGCAGGACACCCTCCCCACACATGCCTGGGACTCCTTGCCAGGTTATCAGGCCCAAGATTCAGCAGACATCGAGTTTGGAGGTAAATGTCGGTTTCTTCCTACGTATGGGCCCAGAATCACCCTCCTTTTGCCCAGTCTTCGAACTCAGCTTCTGCACCCAGACCCTCACTTCCCTCAGTATTTTTTTTTTCTCTAGAGGATTCTCATTTTCTCATGGAGAGAGACCCTGGGGTCTCCCCAGACAAACCCACATGTGCTTGAATCCCAGTGTAAGCACATGTGAACTGGAGTCCTCCAGCCCCGTAGGATCCTGAGGAGGTCACCTTGAGCCTCAGTTTTCCCCGACCTTTCCTCTCTGGAAGTCTAAAGCCCACCCCGGCATTTCCAAAAGTCTGTTTCTGCTGTGGTGCTCTCTCTGATTCACAACGTATCCGCCCAGAATGACACTGAGCACTTTCCTGGTGCACAAACACATACGACTGCTTAAAGCACTCACAGAGCAGTAGCCTTGATCGACTATTTCAGGACCAGGGAGGGGTACACAGCAGATTGACCACCACGTCACTGGATGCCACATATCAGATATCCACGCCCTCTACAGCGCTTTTTCCTGTCCTCTATAGAGGTGTCTCACAGGACTTCGCCCCGTGCATTTCTGGGCTTTCTGCTTTCTCGGATTCCTTCTTCCTGGCCGCCCACCTCTTTCCTCACCTTCTCCCCACCTATTATGTACAATAACAGGTTGGTTCTTCCAAGACATGGCCCAAACTCAGAGGCCCAGAGCAACCAGGTGCTCAGCAGACACAAAACCTTGGACTTGACCTCCTTATAAAGAAGTTGTGGTTATAAATAACAGCAGTAAGAAGTTGGGGGTGATGCTACATCAGAATAACAGATAGAT
>NW_012153618.1:3260528-3290612 GCF_000956105.1 Propithecus coquereli | reverse complement strand
GCCCTCTACAGCGCTTTTTCCTGTCCTCTATAGAGGTGTCTCACAGGACTTCGCCCCGTGCATTTCTGGGCTTTCTGCTTTCTCGGATTCCTTCTTCCTGGCCGCCCACCTCTTTCCTCACCTTCTCCCCACCTATTATGTACAATAACAAGTTGGTTCTTCCAAGACATGGCCCAAACTCAGAGGCCCAGAGCAACCAGGTGCTCAGCAGACACAAAACCTTGGACTTGACCTCCTTATAAAGAAGTTGTGGTTATAAATAACAGCAGTAAGAAGTTGGGGGTGATGCTACATCAGAATAACAGATAGATAGATCATAGGTAGGTAAATTTAAAAAAAAATTGTAACCCCAGTCCTATATGGATCAAGTCCAAACTCTACACCCAGACATTCAAACCAGAGTGTCATCTCAACACCCTTAGAGAGAACTGGTTTGTGTATTAATATTCCTCCTTCAAAATGCCTTCACCCTGCCCATCTAAATCCTGAACCATCATGACAGTCATTCTCCATGTTATACATTTTCAAATTGGGGATAATATTTTATATTCAAATTTCATATATCATCAATATTATTCCCTAATTGTTTTACGACATATTTTCCAAACAAGAATCTAAGCACCTTGAACCCAGCTGGGACTATCTCATTCTGCCCATCGTCAGCCTAACGCCAGTCCCAGCTCACAGGCGGCTGGACCACAAGATCGCACGAAAGCCCGGTGTGCTATTAGGAGGTGTCAGGAGTCGTGCAGTTTACTGAAAGGCTACCAACTACAAGGACATATGGTCAGAGGGGTAATCTGAGTCTTACGCCAAGGTCTCCCTCTTCCCCCCAGGGGTCCACACTCCCTCGGCAGTCGGGTTACCCCGTGAGAATCATTCACTGCGGCCTGGGGGCCTGGGGGATGGATGCGCTGCCAGAGGTCAGGTGTAACCTCAGGACGGCGCACAGAAGATGCTCCCAGCTGACGTGACAACCTGCTCACTGCCTGAGATTTGGGCAGTTGTATGCTTCTTCGAGGGACTCATCTTCAGATATAGTCCTTGTGTCTAGACTGGTCACAGTGAGGGCCCTGCTTAAGAACTGGATAATCAGAGAGCCACACGCCTCCACACAGACCGGTTCCACCCTCGGCAGATAAGCGATGTGACGTCAGGACTTCCCTGCACCAGGCTAGAACAGTTTCCCTACTTGTAGTTCATTTTTTCTGATGGCCTTATTAAAACTCCCCCATACAGCTCACCCAGGAATTCACCGGGAACCAAATTTAATCAACCCCTGAAAACACGTGCTCAACAAATCAAGATTAGAAAGACTGAAATAGGAAAAGCCTTGGTCATATTTGTCCTGTCTACATTGTTTGTCACAATCATTCTCATGCAAAATTCTTTATGCTTTTCATTTATTTAAAAATTTAGCCATAACATTATACAATTTTAGCAACACTGTGTTAATACCTATTTTCAAAAGCAACTCTTCCTAATTTTATTTTTTATTCTTTTATTTCTTCCTCCCTTTTCCCACACATTTTCTTCTTACTCCTGGAAAGTCATTTTATAAGTTATCAAAATGTGTTTTGCCTTGAGCTCTTCAGGGAAAATATACCATATAAAATTAATTCATTGATGGTTATTATGTAAATTATTATCTAAAGTCCTCACGGGTGTAATGGTTAAAGTTGATTGTTATTAAAATGATTTTAAATTTAAAAATATATAAAAACCATGAACTATTCTCATACTAGATCTCTGAGAAGGAAATTTGAAATATAATTACTAGATATTCCATTGTTTTTTAATGCTTTGTAATCATCTTCTCAATTTTTATCTGCAAGTCAAAGGCACAAACCTAAAAGTGCTAAATTTTTTCTGAACCAATTCTTTGAAACAATTATGTGGTGTTTGAGCTACTCATGCTATAAATGTTTTTGAGGTTAATGCTGTTAAAGAAATGCTATATCAGCTGTGAAATGAGAATTTCTCCTCCTATTTGTTGATGTTTCTAAAAAGCACACCGATTTATTGATAGAAAATCAGTTTTCTTATTTTTTCTTAAAAACATTTTATGCTTTAAATAATATTCAGTGTTTTTCCAGTAGGTGGAGTATGAGTCTAGAGAAAGTAGATCAGTGTGTAAAGGATAATTATTTTCTTTCTATTATACTATTTTGAGAAATTTTTGATATGAAACAAAAATCACCTAATAGGTTCACTAATTCTTTTAATTGCATCAATACTGTAGGATTTCAATTGCACTAGATCTTAAAGGTGGTCATATTTTACTGATTACATTACCATATTAATAATGGCACTATGACAATAGCAATAAGTACTTACAATACCTCTCATTTTAAAATTGCTTATCAAGCCATAAGTGAAACCTCCTGACATCCCTGAAAGAGAAATCATGCACGTGTGTGTACAGCAAAGGAAGATCTGTCGCTTAAATCCTTATTTCTCGAGCCTTAAGCATTTCTGGAAAAGAGCAGTCCCTGTGAGTCTGATATTGGCACAAGGTTGATGCTGCCACTTCCAGTCTGGCAACGTGGGCAGGCCGCTGACTCTCCCTGGGAGTCTGCGTCCTATTCAGCATTTGTGAAAAGAAATGATAAACCAGTCGTCTCTAAGGCCCCTCCCTGCTTGAAAATCTCTTACTGAACCTGACCTTTATATGAGCATTTTCTTACGGCTGAATGTTGGGAGGCAAATCTGCTGAGATATTTAGGTACGTGTGGCAAAGACAGCACTTGTTATATGGTGTGTGTCTCAAAGCTGAAAGTGAAAGAACCACGCCCTTCTAGGGCGAGTGCACGCTTCCTCCCCCCTCCACCCATCACTGAGATTGCCCGGGGTGGAACAGTGCCCTGAACGGTACCCCGAGAGCTGGATATTAGCAGAAGATTCTGCTCAAAGCCCCAGAGACCTGGGAAAATGCTACTCCATAGGTCCATTGTAGCAAAACATTTTCAAAGAAACCTTAAATATTATCTAGTCCAACCTCCTCATTGGACTAAACAAGGACACCGAAGTCCCAGGAGGCTTCGTAACTGGCTGAACCAGGGCCAGCTCCAGTCCATTATCGTATCCCCCGGACACCCCTCCTGTCTCACACCTGACTTCGAGGAGCTGTTTTGCAAGAGCCCCCTGAGTAACCCCACAGGGGAGCAGGAAGACAGAGTCCTGCCTGTGCCTCCAGAGAAGGGAAACGAGGGCCTGGCACGCCACCTCTCCTGGAGGATGGTGCGGCAGCGCGAGGAGGAAACGTGTACTGACACCAACCACTTTTCTCCTTTTTCTCTCACAACCAGGAGATTCAGTAATTTTCTGTCCTAGAAAGGCCTGGGGCCAGGAGACTCAGCAGGTTCCTTTCTAGCTGTGGGGGCAACGGGTTTTGTTCTTGGAAGTGAAAGTCCCAGCCCCAAGTGTAGGCTCAGGAGATGGGTCTGTCTGCTTTTGCTCTAGGCTGGGCCACCTGTGTCCTTGCCACTGGGTTATGGTCTCACTCAGGGAGAGGAGGGGACAGGGCCGCAGCACCGTACTGGTGGCAGGCCAGGCCCACAATTAACTCAATTTCTTAATCTCCCACTCTCATCTGCATTTATTCTGTGTCCTCTCCATTGTTGGGAACAGAGTGACTCCAGAGTCAGGAAGGGACAGAAAAGACTTGGATGAATGTACCCTGGATACTGGGTCGAATCCTGCTCCTTCCCAATTTCATTTGCAAATGGCCCTAGGCCTGTGGGTACCCACCGTCTGCCAACCCCAGAAGGGGTGGAGATTCAGAGGGGAGAGAAAGATGTGGTCTCTGCTCCTCAAACTACCCTTCTGTGAAGTGTGTGGGGGTTTCAGGTATAGACGGGATAGGGACACGTGGACAGGGACGCGGGTTGAGCTGACAGTTGTTTCTCATTCCTAACGTTGATCCGCATCAGCCTTTCTGAAAGTTTAGCCTTTGGCTTCAACCTGGAATAAATAAAACATTCATTAAAATGCTGTGTTCTAGATTCAGGATCTCTGAGCTAATTCCAAGTATTACCCAAAATCAGGCATCAGGAAAGTCAGCAAGAAATCTCCGGCCTTTGTGTGGAGCCCCAGAAGTACTCCCCCATGGCAAAGGCAGGGCCTGACTTGGAATTGTGTCCTGTCATCTCAGCAGACGGGCCCCAGCCCCTCCACTGGTCCAGAAGAATCCTTAGATGTTTCTTCTTTGTTCTCTAAGCTTTGCCATCGCATCCCCAAGACATAAACAGGCTGACGAAATCCCTTCAAACTCTGCCAATGCAAACTGTGGCTTAAAAATGGAAATGAACTGAAATTGCAGAATAATATCGGGACAGACATTGAAGCTGTAAGCTCAGTGTGTAAGACACAAGGCCCAGCCGGAATCAGTATGCTTCTAATGGCTTAATGGTAAATGTTAGACAAATTAGCGTTCCCTCAAGGTTGTCCTGGGGCGCACGGAGTCACAGTCTTTAATTTTACGAGCCTCTATTACACAATCTCTTATCGCCTCTTAACTGCCAACGAAATGACCACCAGCTAAATGTGTAGCAAAATGCATTTATACAAAATAGCTCACCTGGACCCCAAAGAAATTACCTTGAAATTATTACACTTAACCATGGCAAATGCACCAGGGTTCGTTTGAAAAGTGGTGGCCACCTGGCAACACAAGTGAGATTATGTAATATGTCGTTTCCTTAAGCTTTTCGGGTTGAGCTTTTCTTGCCTCATCTGATTTAATGCATTTCTCTTCCAAATGTAAATATTTAAAACGTAGCTGCTCCTCTCCCTGTCCTAATTGACTGGCTGGGCTAGTGCAGGAGGCTGTAACCTGCAGCTACCCTTTTGTCTCCGTTGTCAGACGTAGCTGGGTGAGAATGCCAATTCTGACACTTACTCGATGACTTTGGACACTTTATAATATCCGAGTGAAGATAACACCTATTTAATAGCTGTTAAATAAGATAATATACAAAAAGCTCGGCACAAAGCGTGTACACAGTAGTTGCTCAATACATGCTTCCTCCTTTTGCCTATTACTGTTTCCCCCCAGCAAGGACCAGAGCCCAATCCGCAGTCAGACACAGCTGGGTCGGCCATCTGCTGCAGCGAGGGCATGGCAGGCAGGGTTCAAACAGGAGATGGAAACCACACAGTTAAGCCTGCGGCGCTAAATATAAGAATTAACTACGATAAAGGGCAGCTGTAGGACGTAAGGAAACCCCTGTAGAGCTCCCAGAGGCACCCTGGGGTAAGGGAGCACTTCCCGGCAGGACAGCCTGGGGGCATCAGGCTTGGGGGAGGGAGAGCGGCCCCCTCACCCTCTGAGGGTCTCCAGGCTGGGACTTAAACTGCCCTAAGAGACTAACGGGGGAAAGCAGGCACATTTTACAGGTACCTGGGAGGCTTCACGGGAAAATGAAGACCCAAAAAGCAGTTAGGCCCAAGTGCTTATACAGTAGGTTGAACAAAGAGCAGTAATTGTGGAAAAGTAACTAAATTATATGGGGAGCCTAGAGGCAGGTAAGGGTTATTGTAACTGTAAAAAACAGTGGTTGTACAGACTTCTCTCAGCCTCGACTCTCCATCTCTGGCAATCAGAATGTTCTTTTCTTCCTGGTAAAGGGGGAGCGTCTTCCATGTGGGGGCTTCCTCTCCTGCTTTCAGGAGGAAAACACGAGGTCAGAGGGCCCTTCTTGCATCTGTTGTTTTCTAGGTGCCTTTAGCTCAAAATAGTCACTTGGCCAAACTGGTGTATTTGAGGGTGGCATGTTCTGCCCCCTTCAAGACCGTGCGGGAGAAGGTGTGACTGAGCCCAGCAGAAGGCAGAGGGGCTCTCTGGTCTGGCCAGGATGGAGCTTGTCTGGGGAAGCAACAGGCTGCCCTCTGGAGAGGCGGCGGAGCAGGCGACAGGTGCCGTGGCATGGGCGCTCCGGCCTCTGTTTCTACATCGAGGGGGCCGAGGACGGGTTGTCACGGCCAAGACTGTAGGGTCACAGAGGGATCGGCGCTGGCCTGTGGCTTGGGCAGGCTCCACCGATGGCCTAGGCAGAGCCTCCATACCCGCGCCCCGAGCTTGCGCTGGAATTTGCAGGAAGCCCCCTCCTCCCATGGCGTCCCCCCAGCACCTCTACTGGGAAAGCCTGACGTGTGCTTACTTCAAAAGAGAAACGTTAAAGGAACTGCTGCTGTTCGTCACAGCAAACACCGAAGGATACGTTTGGAGCCGGGGGCCAGGAATTGACAATTGACACAAAGGGACCCATATACCTAGGAGAACGTGGGGTGTCTATGTATGAGTCAGGAAGGGCTTATTTTAGGAATCTGGCTTATGGCAGAAGGGTTCAAGGAAGCAGGGGTCTCTTCTCCACCAGGGGCTCTCAAAGAAGGAGGGGCAATTCAGTAATTGGATCTCTCGGTAAGTTTCATCTGGAGGGCAGGACGCATGGAGAACACTAAAGTTGTTATTGGAGAAGTGACTGGGAGAATGGGACGTGTGGTCGGTTTTTTGATTGCACAGAGTCTTTTTTTTTTTTTTAATGTCTTCTATTAGTTTCCTAGTGTTGCTGTAACAAATTGCCACTGACTTAGAGGCTTAAAACAGCACAAATTTACCATCTTCCAGTTCTGGAGGGTGCCAGTCCAAAATCAGTGTGGGTGGCTGACGTGAAGGAGTCAGAAAGGCTGGTTCCTTCTGGAGGCGCTGAGAGGACAATCGGTTTCCTTGCCCTTTGCAGCTTCTAGAAGTCACCTGCACTGCTTGGCCCCTTCCTCACATCACCTCAGCTTCTTGCTTCCGCCGTCACCCCTCCTTCTCTTCACTCTGACCCTCCTGCTTCCCTCCTCGGAGGGCCCTGTGAGGACACGAGCCCAGCGGGGAAATGCAGGCTAATCTCGCGTCTCAATCACGTCCGCAGAGTCCCCCTTGCCACGCGAGTAGCACACTCGGGTTCTGAAGATCAGGACGTGGATACCTCAGGCAGAAGGCCAGACGGGCCTTGTGCGGTCACGTTCGTGGTCGCGGAGTGTCCTGTCTGATGCTGCTGGCCCAGCTCTCTGTGTTCAGCAGGGAGACACCACCACCTAGCGGCGACAGCAGCAGACGGTCAGCGGTCAGCTGTCAGCTTCCGAGCTGCCGTCTCCCCTCCCGCCCGGAATCCCACCTCGCCCCGGCACAAAGCAGGCGGGAGTGCGGGAAGAGAAAGCGTACAGAAGCATGGAGATTCTCATCCCCTGGCGACAGGGAAAAGTTTATCAGACCCGTGTCTTAGCGCTCCGTCCTTCCCTACTTTGTTGCAGGATTTCCTCAAGCCCCGGAGCTTAATCCTCGTGAACGGTACAGGCTTTCTGCGTGTCTTCGGCATTTGTCATAGTCGCCATTTTAGTTGTTACAAAACATCTTCCAAGCTGAACAGTTATTTGGATTAGAATTATGTATCACTGCCCGTTTAGATTCCTGTCCAGTGCTTTTTAATTAATGACTTTATTAATGCATTAAAGCCAGGAGTGTTTATTAAGCTCTTAGAAAAGTCAAAACCAAGCAAGATCACTAATATGTTAGATGACAGAATAGAGAATCAGAAACCTCTGAGCAGGCCATTATTGTGTTTCAAAACAAAATAAATAAAATTCCATATAAATAAATGTAAAATTTAGTATTTTGGTTCAAGCCATCATAGCTTCCATAGGTATGGGAAGGGGATAAACTGACAGAGATCAACAGGAATTTTATTTTACGGTGCGCTCAGCACAAATAAGATAACTGCCAAGAAAGCCAAGTCGCTCTGGTCTGGCCCCATAGAAACAGTTCAGGAAAAGGAAGGCAACTCCACTGCGTGGGTCAGACCACGGCTGGGACGGCTTCCACTTCTGTGTGCACTGCTCTCTGGGTTGCGTTAACAAATGTCAACACATTTTTGGTGAGCCCGCCATGAGCTGGGCACTGAACTGGGCCTCTGGACACAAAAAATCTAAAAGTCTAAATATGGAAATTTGATTTTTCTTAAAGACTGTGTACGGTATATTCATAAAATGGAATATGAGTCATCCGTGACAAATGATTTAGTTGTATATTTATTGGCACAAAAAGAGGTTCATAATACATCGTTAAGTTAAAACAATAGAAAACTATGTGCCAGTTGGGTTCCATACCATTTTTTACTTAAAAAATTGCTTACTTAAAAAAAAATTTTTACTTAAAAAATTCAGAGGCCAAGGAGCAGGATCACTTGAGGCCAAGAGTTCAAGACCAGCCTGAGCAACATACCGAGACCCCGTCTCTACAAATCATTTTTAAAAAATTAGCCAGGCGTGGTGGTGCGTACCTGTAGTTCCAGCTACGAGGGAGGCTGAGGCAGGAGGATCACTTGAGCCCAGGAGTTTGAGGTTGCAGTGAGCTAGGATGACACCACTGCACTCTAGCCTGGGCGACAGAGCGAGGCCCTGTCTCAAAAAAGATTGAACAAATATACATAAAAAGTTAACATTGATTATCATCAGGCTTTTTTTCCTGCAAATCCGTATCATTTTTTTCTATAATGAACATATATTGTTTGTGTCCATTTCAAAAATTCTTTAACAAAGTAGAGTTTTGTTATAAATTTAGTTCTTAAATTATAAGACGTATTGGAAGGGGAGATCATCACCATCAGGCGTGGCAGGGTAGGCTATCAATCACCATTGGCATTTTGACCGCGGAAGTGGATAGAGGTGCAGCCGCAGTTACCCATGTGTACCATCAGATGGCGCCAAAGCAACTAGCTAATATTTAGCTGCAGAAACCGAGTAGCCTTTGGTCCAAAGAAACAACTATATGAGATTTTCAATATTTATGATTCTCTGGCCAGAATTAGTGTTTTGTTAATGATGCATTGGACATTATAGAAAGCTTTTCAAAATGATAGCCAGATGTGCAAACATTCGCTTTAACAGATTTTTTTTTGGACTTTTGTAGCGATACTACTCATGTACAAAAACTTACAGTACCGGTTCTACAGGCCGAAACTCTCAAAAGTTCCTGAGATGTATTGCTCTTTAACTCTTAACTCTGATTGTTCAGTGCTCTCTAAGTCTCCAGTAAGCAGTGTGAAGATTCAGCTGTGGACAGTCCTGAGTCAGGAGTGACTATTCATCAGAGTAGCTGGTTCTCAATGTGGTGAGAAAGATTCACTCGCTCCTCTGCACTCTTTCTTAACTGCCTTCCTCTCCTTCCCTCTGAGAGCACAGCTAGCTTCCTGCGTCTTTGCGCAGCTGAAAGACAGTTTTTGCCTAATCAGGCCCAGTTGTTAGCAAGGACCTGGGAGTGTTTCGGTTTCTGCGTCTGCATCGCTGCCTTCAACAAGTTACCGCTTGTTCTGTCTCCTTCCTTCGCACAACCGACTTGGTTCCCGTGAGAATGCCCGTGTTGGAGAGTGTTTTCTTATGACCCACACCTTTTGTCATGCTGACCTTAGCAGGTATTAAACTCACTTCAGAGAAACAAATGGTTACAAAAAAGATTCATCTGCAGGTGGACACAAAAAAGCCCAGAAAACTCTAAGATCTCACAGTTGGAGAAACACAGCTAGGCTGGGCTGGTCATAAAAAGACGGAAGAATACAAGGTAGGAAAAGCCACGTAGGGACACAAAGGGCAAGACAGGGCCTACAATTCTGTGACACCACCGTTTGCACTTTGTACATGGGAAATGTGATCAGAAACATGTGTGACTCCAACGCTCATTATCTATACTCTAGGTCCACCTGCTTCCCTTCCCACCCCCTGCTGCCCCTGCTCTAACACCCCTGCCTGTGGCCACGTGATAAGCAAGAAAACTATGTATATTCACCTTCCTTGAATCTCAGCATGTAAGTGTGTGTATGTGAGTGTGAGAAGATCAATATTGTTCTGTAAGCTGATAGTACCAAAAGGTGAAGAAAACAGTTCAGTGAGAGGAGCCCTAAAATTCATTGCCGTAGATGTGGCATTTTACATCTCAGAGGTTGACACAGGAGATTGGATCACGCAGATTTTATCCATTAAAATGAGCAAGGATCTTAATCCAGCAGGTACATTATCCACAGAAAATGTGTATCAGCTGGAGCACAACTCCTGCAGCCTCTTCACTTACCAAGCTCCAGCTGTTTTCAAATAACCCCAGCGAAGGAAGAGAGAGACTTCCATTTTCTCAGGCTGGTATTTCAGAGTCAGTGCTGATGAAGTGAGTTATCCAGAAACCACGGTTCAAAGAGTGATGTCATCCCCCGGGAAGATGTGATTCCGGTGCAGGACAGTGACAAGCTCCTAAACGTGTCTCTTGTTTTCTTCCTGCAGCTCGATCATTACCCTTCCGTGAGTTACCACCTGCCCAGTTCATCTGACACCCTCTTCAACTCTCCCAAGTCGCTCTTTCTAGGAAAAGTCATAGGTAAGAATTTGGCTCTGTAGATATAAACGTGTGTTAAGATTACATTTGGTATAAGGATTGCCTTGGATAATGTGAATTTGGCTTTTAAAACTACCAGGTAAATTTGGGGGTCGGTCCCAAATATCTTCTCTGTATAAGAAAAGTTGTGTGGTTGTTCTCTGTGATGCACAGGAGAAACATTATCGAGTCATCTTTCTAAAGCTACTAATTCACCTTTGAAACACATTATGATTAGTGCTGGGGGCTTCTAAGTCAATGATGGTATTGGAACCAATGTTATTTGGTGTGTGGTGTAAACCACAACACGAGTGAAGCCAACTCTCTGCTCCAGGCTTCTTGATGTAAAATTGCATTTATTAAAGACCTCTACCTACTAGCAATATTTAATTTAACTTTTTCTTTGTCTAAGCATATCAACATGGTTCTCTCTTCCTCTCACTCACAGGGTAGCTCCCTGATACTATTTGCAAATGAAAAGGTCGATAGGAATCAAGAGGTGTGAGGGAGCACCTTCCCCATGTGTGACTGTGAATATAGGAGTCACTCTTGCTCTTCTGTTCTCTACAGGAGATTAGCTATATCTAGATTAAAATATAGATATGATTGGTTAAGTATTTTCAGATGTTTAATATGAGGCCAATAGAATTTGTTTCAATATAAGGCTATATACTATGAACCCAAAATGAAAATAGTAAGACAGTCGTAATGTGCAGGCAGGGAGGGAGGTCACTCTGTGTGCCCAGTGGGTAGTGGTATCAGAATAGCATTAATGGTAAATAATCACTCATTTATAAACACAGGTGCGGGGTTCACAGAAAATGAGGAGTGAACAGGACAGTGAAGCTATAATAAAAATAATATTATACACTTATATAAGATTTACGACAGGTCAGGCTGCATTTTAAGTACTTTAGATGTATTAACCCATTAAATCTTCATAACAATTACATGAGGCAATCTAGATTATTATCCCTACTTTTTAGATGAGAATAGTGAAGCACAAAGAGGCTGAATAACTTGCCCAAGGCCACCAAGCTAGTAAGTGGCAGAACCAAGACGTGAACTCAGGCAGTCAGACACCGAGGTAGCACTTTTCTGTGCTATGATCCCTGTTGTAGTTAACTTAGAAATGGAAAGAGAAAAAGAGAAAGAATGATTTTGGCAGAAGATGTAAGTGCTGAGGTGGACCAGTTGAGGAATAAGGCCGATATCTCATGCCAGAAAGTGGCCAAGAGCAGAAAGCATTTCTGGGTTTAGAACCAGGAACACACCAGTCCTATTGGTGAGTGAGGAATCTACAGGCCAGTAGGCCTGTATGCAAAGCCCCAGAAGACCACATGCCCAGTAAGTAAGACAGTAGAGAGTGGCAACTGATCAATCAAAGGGAGGAATTGGAGAATGAAGACTAAAATTGCTTGATCATCAGGCCTTAGATATTGCACGCTAGAAAGGACAAGTAAATAGCTACTACTTAATCCCTTGCATCCTAAAAACAGCACCCAGGCGTGGTCTCAACTCTAGCTTTCGATTACCTAACCCCAATGTCCTTATCTGAATTTTCTCCAACATTTCCTGTAGTTGCTGTATTTTAAAGATCTTATCACCATTTTTATCGTACGTGAACAAAAATAGAAGGCAGAGACTTTGTGGCATTACATATTACACGTGTAAATGTGACAACCTAATGTCACAATGTTCCAAAGAAATAAGAGCTATGATTATTATCCTCATTTTACAGATGAGGAAACTGAGGCAGTGGGAGGTCATTTTGATAATGGCTACTCAGCTAATATGTAGTCAAGCAGAGTTTTGAAGCTTGATCTCTCTACTGAGAATCTATAGTCTTAAGTAGATCGGGAGAATTTGTCGTGCGTGGTCAAGCTGCAGAAGAGATGCAATTGAAAGTTGAGTGATGCTATCAGTTAGCAAGTAAAAGTGGCTGTTGAATGGAGTAGGCCCTTGGCATTCATACGTCATGTATCCTGAGACATTGGTGAGTGCCCAAATGCCGCCATATGTATTCCTACAATTCAGTCAAGAATAATTTCACGGGGGGGTGGGGGAGCAAGGGCAACATAAGTAACCTAAACATCTGTGCCCCCATAATATGCTGAAATAAAAAAAAAAAGAATAATTTCGCATGTTAACTGCTTCTTCTGAGCCATAAAGTTTCCATCGAAACAAACTCTACACTATGATGCTATGATATTCCTAAAGATACTACCCTTAGACATTCCTAAAGTCCTGAAACAATGGACTTTATTACTTTGTAAAACTCACAAAGTCAAGCTTTGATGGGAATATTGGATGATTGCTAGATTCCCTCACTATTATTAGCACTCTTTGGTTCATCAATATTTCAGGTCATGTGACTAAATCCAAATTGCAATGTACACATGGCATGGACTATCAAGGTCATGAACAAATAATGTCATAAAGGCAACGTCCTTTACAACTGAGAACTTACTGTGCCATAAATCTGTACCAAGCTAAAGACGTAACATAAGCCTCAGATGTATGAATGCTATACCCAGAATTTTTTGCACACCAAAGGAAAATTATGCTGTGCACATACACTAACTGTGCATGTGGTGATGAGTTAAGGAAAGAACGCACCTGTAAGGAAGTCCACCATCCCGAGGTCAAGATGGCATCATGCACACAAGGGTAAGTGAGGGCTGCTGCTAGGGCCCTCCGTGCACTGACTCCTAGCAGAGATAGACTCCTACCCCGCTAGACCGTGAGCTTCCTGCAAACCCAGATAGTATCTCATAGTTCCACTGTATCCTAACAAGGATCCAGTGTTCAATAAATACTTGTTGAATTAATAAAGAGTAAAAGAGGAAAGCAACAAAAAGACCACGTTGCAGAAGTATACTGTAGAGTGAGAGAGTGTGGGTGATGATGCCAACATTATCAATAAGCTAAGCTCAGAGGTGAGATCTGCAGTCCTCATCCATCTCCCACTCTGGTTTTCTAACAGCAGGTGTCTGACAGCAATGGAGTAGAAAGCATGTAGGCTTTGGAATCAGACAGAGCTGGTGAGACTTGAATCCGGGCCTGCCTCTGTTAGCATGGAGACCTTGGGCCTGTGACTTTGTCACTTCAGCCTCTCAGAGCCTGGCTTCTCTTGATTGCAAAATGGGGAACACAGATGCCAACTTGCAGGTTTTTAGCTCCCTGAGGGCGGAGCTTGCTTTCTTTTTTAACTAGTCTATTTGCAGCAGCCAGATCAGTGCCTAGTAGAAAGTGTTCATAAAAAATATTTGTGGAGCAAACTACTTTTTTAATATTAAGCTAATAACATCATAAGAAGTGTCCCACGCAATGCCTAATACCTAAACAATGAGTGTAATTACCATGTTTGATGCTGGCTACGTGCCGGTCATTACACCGCACGCTGTAAGTATAGCACTGTATATGTTTCCCCACAGCACGCCAGACCCTCGTCACCCTCATTGTAACAAGGAAGATACCAAGGCTCAGAACGGTTCAGTTTTGTCCTTAAAACAGGGTTTCCCAAAAGCGGCGCTATTGACGTTTTGAGTGAGAAAATTCTTTGTTATGGGGTTGTCTTGTGCATTGTAGGCTGTTTCTCAGCATCCCTGGCCTTGAACCACTAGATACATGTAGCACATCCCAGTTGTAACAATCAAAAATGTCTCCAGACATTGCCAGTTGTCCCCTGGGAAGCCAAAATCCCCACCAGTTAAGAACCACTGGCTTAAAGCAACCCAGCTAGTGGATGGTGATGCTGGGATTTGAACAGCACGTGTGTCACCGAGACCTACGCTTTGCTTCTTGGCAACACCTGCATCTTCCTGAATGATGAAGGAGCAAGAAAGGGATAGAATACTTTGAAGACAAAATTCTATTAATATGATCGAAGGAGTCAGTGAGGACACAAAAAAGACATGTGGGTGCCTGGGGAGGCTAATCGCTGGCCACCCCTTCAAGCCAAGAGTCCTTTGATATTTGATCATTTAGTAGGGGCAGGATGGGGACAAGCATTTTTAAATTTCCCTTTGAAAGTGACATATACTTCAATGAGAGACAACCTATTTGCATTCCCCAGCTGTGTAAACATCCATCTGTACAGACATACAGTATTGAACTTGCAGCAGATATCGTATATGCTCCAGCCAGGTTTTAACACCCCCTAGAGACTGATGCCCCCAAGTTGTTGCTTTGCTTGGTCAGCTGCTAATCGGAAACTGATCCCATAGAAGAAAGAAAAGAAGACGGCTCTAAATACACAATATGACTCCACA
This sequence comes from Propithecus coquereli, assembly GCF_000956105.1. Lineage (NCBI taxonomy): Eukaryota > Metazoa > Chordata > Mammalia > Primates > Indriidae > Propithecus > Propithecus coquereli. The sequence continues at coordinate 3,275,933 of NW_012153618.1, read as the reverse complement.
CTGAGCTCTTTGATGAGCATTGCTTTAAAAATCATGCATAAAAAGGATGGAAGAAAGGCTACTTAATCAAGGACAAGGGTGATCTTTATAAACGGAATGGAGGAAATATATTCTAGAAATAAAAATGTGATCACTGTTAACCATCAGCAAAATTTTAGAATGAATTCTTACAGAAGTCTGAATCCTTCTAGAAGGAACTCAGTATCATTCACAATCAACAAAGGTTCATGAAATAGAAATTTCACCAGACCTAGTATATGCCCCTTTTATCACGTACCAGCTGAGTGAGGTCATAGATTTATGTATCTGGTTTTCAGCAACTGATTTAATAGTCTCTCAAGAAATCTTTAAATCAAGGAAGAGAAATATAATTTGAAGCCTAAAGCAGGGTCCTTTGTTCTCTCATGTCTTTTTCAACATTTCTATCAATGCTTCAAATAAAGACACAAATAGCAGGTTTATTAAGTTTGCAAATGACGCAAAGCTGAGAGGGGTGGTTTAATACGCTGGGTGATAAACAATACTTCAAAAGCATCTTGACAGGCTAGAAAGATGGGATAAAAGTGGCGAGATGAAATATGGTGGAGATAAGCTTAATTCCTGCACTTACACACACGCGCGCACATACACACACACACACAAAAGCAAGCACTGAAATAGAAGATGGGAGACTCCTGATATCATGAAAAACTCAGAGGGTGGGTTTGGTGAAAGTTTTGTATGAGCCAACATTATACGATGATGGATTCTCAGATGAATGTGATTCTGAGCTACACTAATAGGAGAACGTTGTCCAGAGCAAGGACGTTAATCTTCCAAGGAGAAGACTAGATAGGCACAAGACCCGTAAAGGAAGAATCAGAAAACTTGGGAATATTTATTCTGAAAGAGATATGATTTGAGAGAAGTAAGAGAATCAGTTTTCAATCTTTGACAACCGCAATGTGAAGAAAGGACTAGACATAGTCAAGGCTTATTCCACAAGACTGACGTAGACCAGTGAGAGGAAGTTGTGAGAAGGAAAATTTCAGGTCCATATGAGAAAGAACTTCCTAATAATTAGGGCTCTGCAAAAATGAGTGGCCTCTACTTTGTGGTAATAAACTCCCCATCATTGAGAGTATTCAACAAAGACTAAATGGAAATTTGTCCTCTGCGTTAAAAGGTCTTCTGAGTTGAGGAAAGACAGATTAGATACAGTCTAAATACCCTTGACACTTTAGTATTTGTGGTGGAAGTAATTTTATTTTATAAAAAAGTAAGAAATGCAATATTAAAGTAGAGAAGTATCTCCCATTCCATTTGCTAACTAAAAGGATAATTGTATTCAGGGTCCCTGGATATCATACACTGGTATGGATATATTATAGATATGAATTTAGAGGAATGCTGATATATGTTGCTTATCATATCACTGTAAATTCTGTGTTATTAAATAGAGAGCCTCTGTTTTCAGGATGAGAGTACTTATTTTAATTTTAATTTTAGAATGTTATTTCTGAGTCCTTTTACTATTACATTTTTTTAAATTAACTATTTATGCCATTGCCATAAATCACAGTAATATAAAATCATAATGAAGTAGATCTATAATAAAAAGACAATGACTCCTTTATGTAAACTTGATGAGCTATGCTTGGAAAGAAGCTGAACACTAATGCAGAGTAATTGTTGCTTTAGTGACCATGACTGGTTGTCAGTGGCAATGTCCGGGTGGTAAAATTAAAGGTAAACTCCGTCTGCTTGAACTGAACATAGTTTGTAAGTCATATCGGTCCCAGATCCTGTATTTGCTAAACTGCCAGTATCCAAAACAATTCCAGTAGAAGATGTACCTGCTGGTAGCCACTGGATGATTTCTTTTATAACCCAAATAGTGAGTATTGTGACCCTATACTACTTTCTATTGGTAAAAATATATATATGTATAAAAATCCTTACTCTAGGGATTTCCAATACTTTCTGGAACTTTGACAAAGCCTCCTCCCAGAGCGGGAAATGACATACTTAGATCTTCGTATGGTGGTGAAGTAGCACACTGTGGTGGGCATTTTGCTGCTGAGTATTTCTGGCCAAAGAGTTATGAGTGGAAGAGACACGTGTGATTTCTGGACTAGCACAGTTAATTGCTGATTTGAGACCCTCTAGAGTCCCTTTATCCCTTTGGCATGGTGACTGGCAAACTTCAGACAGTGGTTGTTTCATCAACCTGGGTCCTCTGTGACCACAATGAGCAGAGAACCCTGTTGCCTTGTGATGAACACACAGCAGGAGAAAGAAAAAAACCCTTTGCTTTGCTAAGCCACCGAGACCGTTGGCAGTGATGTTTGTGGTGCTGTTTGTTACTGTGGCACAGCCTAACCTGTCCTAACTGATGCATAAGGATTGCAGGTAAGAACAGACTTGCTATCCTGCCCTTGGGTTTGCTCTCTTACTCTACCATCTGCCAACGGTGTGACTTTGGCGAGTTATTTAACATTCTGTGTATCTGTTTTCTCATGTGTAAAACAGGAATCATTATGGTCCCTATGTCACAGGATTCAACAAAATAACACATGTTTAGCAGGTAGCACAGAATCTGCCACAAAATGTGTGTGTATAATAAATATGAGTTATTTTTATTCAACCATAATCAAACAAGTATATACTTATTGTATGTCGGGTACCAGGCTTTGTATAAGTCTCTAGAACATCCATGGTGTCCAAGACAGGCACAGTTTCTGATTTTGGAAACTTCATGTATCCAAATATAATTCTCAAGTGTTTCTCTTGGGATAACCCAAAACAAGACAGGTGACCATACAATTTATTGATCCACACTAGGTCACAGTTTTAGGGCTTACGTTCTGCCTGGAAGAGAAGAGAAGACAATGAAATTGTAATTAGACGTGAAAGGACAAGGGGCAGGATAAATGGAAGATGGGAGTATAGGATTCTTGGGAGCAAGTGGGAGGGGCACTTAACCCAGTCCAGGAATGAGGGAAGACATATAGAGGAGGTGGCGTGGAAGCTGAGACCCTAATGACAAGTTAGAATTATCTGGGCAAAGGAATGGGGTGAAGTGGGCAGAAAGCAGGAGCAAGGTTCAGTTCTCTACTGCTGCACAACAAACTACCCAATACTTTGTGTCTTCAAACAGTCACCTATTATGTTTCACAAATCTATGGGCCGACAGGGTGGTGGTTCTGCTTCATGTGATTTCAGATGGGGTGTAAGGATGACTGGATGGTCCAAAATAGCCTCACTCCTGTGGCAGGAACAAGTGCCAGCTGCCCAGGAGTTCTGCTAGGCTGCCAGCCAGGAGCTCAGTTCTTCTCAGTTCTTCTCCTGAGAGCTGCTTGGGCTACCTCCCAGGATGGCGGCTGGGCTCTAAGAAGGAACATGCCAAAGAACAAAGATAGAAGCTGGGGGTCTCTGAGAGCCAGCCTCAGAAGTTACACACATCACTTTTGCCCCATGCTATTGGCTAAAATTTAGACTCCAGCCCGTGTTCCAGGAGAGAGGAAGCAGACTCTGCCTTTTGATGTCGTAGTGGCAAGGTCAGTTTGTAAAGGAGCGTGTGTGAGGGGAGGTATGGTTGTGACCATCTTTGGGGACACAATGTGCTATGAGGGAAATTTGAGGAGCCACAAGTTTCATTCAGAATGGTTGAAACTAGGATGTGAAGAGGCGAGTGAGAAGAATGCAACAGCAGCAGGCAGCGTTCAGATAGAAGCAGGCTTCATAAGTAGGGCCAAATACCCCACTTTGCCTGGGGCAGTCCCCATTTACTCCTGCCAGGGCAAGAGTAAATCACTGGTAGTGCCCACTTCACTCTAAAAATGTGACTCTGTGTGGATTGATACTTTATATGACTACCTCTGTTGCTTTGGGTTCTCCCAAAATAAATCCTTGAGAAGTGGATTTGAATACAAGAAATTTACCTGGGAGATGATGCCATAAAACACAAACAGGGGAGGAGAGAGATGAAACAGGGAAAGGCATGGAACATCATCAAGCCACTCACCATTGTGGCCACTGCAGCGTGATCGATCCCTCCGGGGAACTCTGGGAGACAGTGCAGGACATGCCTCAGGAGGTCTCAACTGAGGCATGAGGAAGCCAGGGCATTTCTCTTCCTCCTCCACATCCTACACCAGTGAGGGCTGCTTCTAGCAGGACTAATTCCCAGCACTCCTGGCTTGCCCTGCATTCACTCAACACACCCCTGAGGCCGGAGAAAGTGCAGAGGACAGGGAATCACGGTCCATGATTTCTGGGGCCAGACAGAGGGGAATGCAGGGCTCCTACAGCACCTGCCATATTACAGATTTATTTATAAGCCACGTTACGGTTTTAATGTTATCCTGGATGTGAAAGGGAGTCAAGGAAGGATATTTCTTATCAGGAGAATAACCTGATCAGATTGACACTTCCCCCAGATAACGCCATCTGCAGAGTGGAAAATGCGTAACAGGGAGAGGGACCACATAGGAGGTTGCTATGGTTATCACAGAGGTGTACGTTGCAATGCACAAAACAACTTGGATACGCAGAGAAGATGCAAGGCCTTGCCCACCTCCAGCTTCTTTCTCTAAGCTGGTGACCAGGAGTATAGAATACAGAAGGGATGAGCAGTGACAGGCCGTAGCTTAAGTGATCTGATGGCGTCACGGGTGGGTGGGAGGGACCCAGATTCATGCTGGTCCTTGAGTTTGCACAGTGAGCATCTGCTTGCCTGCAGCTCAGTGTCCTGTGTCGCCAGAGATTCTTCTGGCCTTGGAGGTTAAGTCTGTGGTTGATGCACTTAGAGTGCCTCTCTTTGACTCAGGCAGTTCTCCCAGGGAGACCTGCCATCACTTCCCTTGCTTACTTGCTGTCCCCTCAGCTCCCACTTGAGAGAGACTCTGAGTCTCTGTCACGTGCTCCTTCCTCCCCATGGCAGGCGTCAGCAGCCCCAACGCAGCCCCCTGGCAGAGTCACCGGCTTTCATCTCAAGATTCATGCCACACGAGGATGAGAGGCTCGTGAGGGCCAGAGATCCTGTCTGATCACGACCTTCCCTCTCTCCACGAGGCTGGGCTGCCTCACATTGGTGCACGGCCCCTACATGACAAGAACCCTCGGCCTAATCCCTTATAAACACACTTCCTGCTCCCTGGCCAGAGCTGGGCTCTCCTCTCTGCTGCTGTGTCCCTTTTTTTTTCTCATAGTCCTTTTGGACTTTAAGAAAAAAAAAAAAAATCTTTGCTTTTACTTCCTATATTGGCTCTTGGCCAAAAAAAAAAAAAAGTGCTATCTAACAAAATTCCAAAACTCAATAGCTTAAAATAACAATCATATTTTTCTCACTAATCTGCAAATCAGCTAATCTTTGAATGGTTCTATTATACACCTTTCATCTTCCTCCTGGGATGAGAGAGTTAGCATGGGCATGTTCCTCTCTGGCAGAGACACAGGAGAGCAAGCCCTCACACAAGCACTTTTCAAGCCTCTGGTCTCGCGTCCACCAGTATCTGATTGTCTAAAGTAAGTCATGTGGCCAAATCCAGGGTCAAGGAGAAGGGAAAGTGCATGGGAAGCACGTCCATGGGAAAAACAGCAAAGTCACACAGCAAAGGGCACAGATACAGGAGAGGGTAAAGACTTGAGGACCACTAATGCAATCTACCATGCTTAGAAGGGTGGATGCCATCTCTGTGTCACAGGAGAGCTCTGTGACCTGGGTCCTCCAAGCTGAGTCCTTGATGTATTAGACAGTGTGAGTAAAGGACTTTGGGGAAATCATTTATTCACTCAAAAATACGTTAAGTGCTTATAAGTACCAGATGGTAGGGATAGAGCAATGAATAAAAGAAAAAGCCCTTGCCCTCATGAAGCATATATTCTAATGGGAATAGACAAAGAATGAGAAAAGAATAGTATAAATGTTAGCTAGCAATAAGTGCTATGAAGAACAATAAAGGAGGATTAGGGGACAGAGAGTGTTAAGATGGCCAGGGAAGTCCTCTTGGAGGAGGGGACATTTAAGCAGTGGCCTGAGTGAAGTGAGAAGGGGAGCGACGTGGGCGTCTTTCGGAAGAGCCTTGCAGGCGTGAACAGCAGTAGAAAGGCTGCGAGGCAGAGACACGCTTGGCTTGTTCAAGGGCAGCAAGAAAACCAGTGTGGCTGGAACAGTGGTCAAGGGACAAAGTGGTAGGAGACAGATGAAGTCAGAGGGTTAGCTGGCAGCCAGACCGTACAGGTGTGGGCTGTCACGGAGAGACTGCATGTTGTCCCAAATAAGATGGGAAACTGCAGGAGGCTTTGAGTGTGTAAGTGACACGATCCGATTTATATATTATTAATAGAAAGGTCATTCCAGCTGCAGGATGCTGTATTAACTACAAAAAGGGTAGGCAGGCCGGGCGCGGTGGCTCACGCCTGTAATCCTAGCACTCTGGGAGGCCGAGGCGGGCGGATTGTTTGAGCTCAGGAGTTCAAAATCAGCCTGAGCAAGAGTGAGACCCCATCTCTACTAAAAATAGAAAGAAATTAATCAGACAACTAAAAATATATAGAAAAAATTATCCGGGCATGGTGGCGCAGCTACAGCTGGACCTGTAGTCCCAGCTACTCGGGAGGCTGAGGCAGGAGGATTGCTTGAGCCCAGCAGTTTGAGGTTGCTGTGAGCTAGGCTGATGCCATGGCACTCTAGCCCAGGCAAAAGAGTGAGACTCTGTCTCAAAAAAAAAAAAAAAAAAAAGGTGGGCAGATAGAGGGCCAGGATGGCCACTGGAGACCGGTTAAAATACCATTGTAGAGTCCAGGTGAGAGACAGTGGTGCTTGAGCCAAAGCAACAGCAGTGAGGGTGATGGGGAAATATTTGGACTAGGAATACATTGAAGTCAGAGCCCCTAGTATTTGGCGACTGACTGGATGTGGTGGGTGAAAGAAAGACATGTCGAAGATGATTTCCCAAGGTGTTGCCTGAATAGTTGGCTGAATGGTGAGGCCATTTACCGTGATGAGGGTCACTGGGAGAAGAGTAGTTTAGGGACTGGGGGGATTAAAGTTAAGACTTCCATTTTGGACACATTCAAAACTATTCCGTCGATGGCGGAACCTGGACGCCACCTGTAACAAGTCCTCCCACCTCCCATTTTCCTCCCCTTTCCCTCCTCAGGCAGATGGATGTCTTAGGTTGAAGAGGACATGGGTCATTACAAGGAAAGGCAAAAGAGAAAAATGTCAGAATACAGCTTCATTATAAAGTCACACAGGTGGTACGTCCATAGATTGGAATACTGCTCAGTAAGAAAAAGGAGCAAACTATTGATACACAAAACAACTTGGATGAATCTCTAGAGAATTGTGCCAAAGGAAAAGAAAAGCCGATCCCGAAAGTTTACATACCTAACGATTCCATTTATATATTAATGACATTTTTGAAATGACAAAATTCTAGAAATGGACAGACTATTGTGAGGGGTTAGTGCCGGGCCAGGCGGGAGGGCGAGGGAGAGCGGTGTGGCTACAAATGGGCTGCATGAGAGACTGTCGCGCTGTGGGAGTTGCTCACCGTCCTGACTGTTGTGGATGCGCAGACGTGCACAGGGGGTAAAACTGCGCAGAATGAAACACACACAAATGAGTACAAAATACGAATAAGATCAGTAGATTCTATCAGTGTCAACATCCTGAGTGTGACGCTGTCCTATAGATTTGCAAGATGTTTCCACCGAGGGAAACTGGGCAAAATATGCACAGGGTCCCTCTGTGTGATTTCTTACAATCGCGTGTGTAATTGCCTCAACAAAAATTTCAATTAGGAAAAGTTACAAAGGTAAAAGAAGATCTAGTCCACACTATCCTATGGAGTCATTTATTCATGGGATGAAATTTAGTGTCTCCTAGGGGCCAGTGCCCCAGACCCCGGCGGCGGGTAATGGACGAGAAGTACCTGCAGGGGTTAAGCCACCGGCTCTGCCCCGTTTGCTCTTCACGTTCCTGCCCCAGCCAGTGGAAATTAGGAAAGATACCAGAATTAAATATTTATTACAGCTTAGAATTTTGTAGTTCTTTTAGAGTCGTCATCCAAGAGAATGATGAATATAATACATTTCTAAAAACGGAGAGGACACGCGGTAGATGAAAGTGCCTGCTACTACTTTGAAGGAGAGTCCCTGATGGCAACGTATTGCTCTGTGATCTCTCTCTACCTCCTGAGAGTAGAATGTAGCAAAACTGACAAACGGACAAGTGGCAAACAGTTGACTGAATTCCTAGTCAATTGCCTTTGTGTTTTACCGTAAGGACAAAAGCAGTAGGAAAACACTGATGAGAAAGCTTATTAAAGTGATAGGCAAGAAATAGTGTTAAAACTGAAGAGAAGAAATGATGTCTAATTTTTCATATCCTAAAGAAAATATAACATAGTCTTAATGTCCAAAATCTTCTCAAGGCTGAAGAAAATCTATTCAAAAAGAATTCGCCCAGTGAGTTATAGTTCAAGGTTGGCTTCTCATTCTTTTTTAATTACATTCACTTTCATCCTTAGACATTTATTGGATTTTATTATTATTATTACCTTTATAGAATCCTAGGAGGTGCTAAGAAATAATTTATTGAAACCTTCTCATGTTGCAGCTGAGGAAAACGAGGCCCACGCAGGTTACATGGCTGGGCCCAGGTCACATAGCTGGAAGTTCAACATTTTCAATGTAACACACTGTCAATGTCATTATTAGTCTTTGCTTGTCACTCAAATGTGTCTTTAACAAGTACAAGTAATAATTACAGCATTGTGATCTAAAAACACACTCTCAACATCTAGATAAAACAGCTACAAAAGCAAATCTTTTCATAAAATTTAGGCTGGAAGAGAAAATTATATATATTTAGGGTTAGGCTCGGTCCAGGCTGTCATGTCCGAATGCCTGCAATTCCAGCTGTCCAACCTGCTAAAGGAGCTTGAGCAGCTTTCTTATGTATCTGGGCTTCAGTTTTCTTAACTATAAACTGAGAATAATAGTAGTGCTAATACCATAAGCTTTGTTATGAAGATGAAAAAATGGTATTATGAATATAAAGTGCTTATCACAGTGCCTGGCAGTGTTCAGTATGTCTCAGACAATACCATTACATCTAATCTTTGACTTTTAACTTATACAAATAAAGGAACTGCTGGCCCCAATACCAGGTCATTCATAAAAAGAAGATTCAAATAAACAATAACAAACTTAAAAAACATTTGATTGAAAACAAATTGGTACCATCATCTCTCCATCTTATTTTCAAAGATTAAATTATTTTTAAACAACAAAAGCAAATCAAAAAACCCACTTATTATTGAAATGCAGTGAGAGAACAGAAGTTCCGTTTTAATGACATTTTTAGTATCTGGTTAAACCAGATTGTCAAAAGCAGGGAACCTATTTCTGTCCCAAATCTTCAGCTCACCTGTCATTGACACACAGCATACATTTGCATACCTAATTCTTTAGAAATAAGCAAATATTTTGAAAGACAAAATTATTCTTCTTATGACATCCAGAAACATTCCAGAAGGCATGGAAAATTTTTAAATTTCGTGTGTGCAGTCAATTATCATTATTATAGATTTCATGGTAGCAAATTCACCTATTTGTTAAAATTTATCTATAACCCCAAAAGTATTATAGTACTCATCATGCTTTTGTGGTCATTTGCAGACATGCTCACTGTAGCAAAAAATTTGTCACCAGTGTATGTATTCTGAGGTCAAATAAGGTGACACTCTGCCTTCTTGTTTCAGGTCTTATACTGTAAACAAAAATTATTCTTGCAGTCTATTTAGTGCCATGTTTTTTTCATTCTTATGCTTTTTATTGGTGATGTCACTGTTTGAAATGGCCTCTAAGTGGATTGCTGAAATACTGTCTATTGTTCCTAAGTACAGGAAGACTGTGATGTGTCTTATGAAGAAAATACATGTTATTAATAGGTAAACTTTGTTCAGAATGAGTTATTGTGCTGTTAGCCAAGAGTTCAATGTTAATGAATCAATAATATATATTAAGTAAGATGTCTTTATACAGAAACACACATAAAACAAGATAAAGCATTAATTGGCTCATGAAATGTTATGGCCAAAGGCTTGCAGGAACCTAACCCTGCATTTCCTTTAGAAGCAGTGGTTCGGTATTCACTGAGTGTTCTCAGCGACTACGTGAAATACACCTACTGCAAAGGTGAGAATTGACATTATTTTTAACCTCCATCCCATAAATATGATGATACATTATATTTATATATTACTTTGCAGTATGAACAGCTCATCCATGGCTATTATCACACATGATACCCATGGAGGTTAGAGGAGAATCGTTATTACCCAATATAATAGAGTAACAAGTCCAACTAAGGTTACCGAGGTAGAATCTGATCTTCCACTTCTAGTTTGAGATGTGGCATCTCATGTTACCTACCATAACCCAAAGACTGGCTGCCACTCAACACCATTGCATCTTAGAGTCCAGGGAAGGAGAACTTACAATGTCTGGGGAAAGGAATCTGAGTTATAAAGACTCTTTACATAATCTTGCCAATGGCCTAGAATTTAAATGTTGGAGAGCTTGAAGGTTAACAAATTGGAGTAAAGAGACATCGGGTCCCCCTTCTTTTGAATACTCTGAAGAATAAAAGCACAACGAAAGTGTAGGAAGAGGAAGCAAATGTAGCTCAATAAGCTAGTATTTTACACATCCCTCCAGCGGCATTATGGCCGTGCTTAGGGAGACTGGCCTCCCCACAGACTGTTCCATAGCAGTTTGAAGGAAGAATAGAGCAGCCATAGAAAAATAAACGTTTGCTTGGAAGAGTTATTCATCTCTTAAAAATCTATAGAATGTGAATAATCCTGCTATAAAAAAGCATTAAATGTTTACAACAGACATTTCATGTGACTGTTATGTTTTCTGGAAGAAAGCATGGCTAGATTTTGAATGTGATACCTCCATGCTCTGGAATTAAAACAGATCCCATGGTCTAAGTAAAAATTTTTTTTCTGCTTTAAATGTAGCTGTTAAAAACAATAATGTGTACTCACCTAAGGAAGCTAGTCTTCTAAAAGAAAGTTTCAATCATTTTCAATTCATAATTCACACTACTCCTAGGTAAATTCATTCTCAAACTACTATTTCATATTTATTGTCTATGAAGAATCAGCATTCAAAATACAAACTCAGGGGACAAAGTCATAAATCAGAAGTAAGCCTCATTCTATTTTCTTTTGTCACTAGTGTCCACTTTATTTAACAGACGATCCTTCAGTCTTGCCTGCAGTAACTACACAGGTATAATGGAGGACGATGTGTGTCCAATGCCTTCAAATTGTGAAGCACTTTCCTGGTGCTGCATTCTCGCTAATCCTAACCTTGCAAGCAAGTACCTACTTGAATCTCCACTTGCTATGTGAGGAAAGAGGCTCTGAGAATTTCAAGTGACATGTGCTAAGTGACATAGCTTGCAAGTGGTAGAACCAGGATTCAAGGGTGGGTCTTTCTGTGCTTGTTGGTTTGTTTATTGCCTGTGTCTGTTTTACAAAAGAGAAAAGATCCTGGGAAACAGACATTGTACAGTTGACCCTTGAACAACACAGAGGTTAGGGGAACTGACTCCCTGATCAGTCGAAAATCCGTGTATAACTTTGACTCTTCAAAAAGTTTACTACTACTAGCCTGCTGTTGACCGGAAGCCTTACCAATAACATAAAAGGTTGATTAATACACATTTTGTGTGTTCCATGTATTATATACTGTATTCTTACAATGAATTTAGCCAGAGAAAGGAAAATGTTATTACGAAAATCATAAGGAAGAGAAAATATATTTACTATTCATTAAGGGGAAGTGGATCAGCATAAAGACCTTCATCTTTGTCGTCATCTTACATTGAGTAGGCTGAGGAGGAGGAGGAAGAGGAAGAGGGATCGGCCTTGCTGTTGTCTCAGGGTGGCAGAGACAGAAGAAAATCCACATTAAGTGGACCTTCACAGTTTAAAACTGTGTTGCTCAAGGGTCAACTGTATATTTATTTGATATTGCAAAAAGGGAACCACGTCAGTTTCTGATAAGGTTCTTCTCTCTCCTTTTCTCCCGTCGTCCCTTGCTGATTCTAGCATTCATATCAGCTTCGAACCCACAGAGGTCTCCTGGCTGTCTGAAACCCTGCAGAGCAGCAGCCTGGGCTCCCTCAACACAGAGACCTGGCTTTAAAATCCTAGTTAACACGGGAAGTGCAATAGAAAGTACACAGAAAAGAAAAGTCAAACACTAAGGGCAGGATCAACACAAATCATATGCATCAATTAATTCCTGTGGGCCTAATTACTATTATTTAAAGCACTGTAAGTTTTAATAGATTTTTCTTGCCATTAATCATATAAATCAAACCATAAAACATGTAAAATCTTTTCATTCTTTTTTATAACATCAAATTAATGGCAATACATCATACAAATGGAATCATGTCATTAATTTAAAACAAAGTGACCTAGCCTTGCAAATAACTTACCGTCGTGTGGCCTAATAGTTTGAAGATTTAACTTTACAGTCTTTTTAAATTTTTTAATTAACTTTATATTTTAGAGTAGTTTTAGGTTTACGGAAAAATTGAGCAGAAAGTACAGGGAGTTCTCATATAACCCTTTACCCCTCCCCACATGGCACACATAGATTCCCCTGTTATTAACATCTTGCCATGTTGTAGTTATTTCTGGTGTTACATACCTGCTGTACATAGTACATTTTGTACAATCTCTTGGTGCTGTACGTTCTATGGGTTTGGACAAATGCATAATGACATGTATTCACCATTATGGTATAAGAGAGAGTAGATTCGCTGCCCTAAAAATCCTCTGTGTGCTGCCTTTTCATCCCCCACCCCCAGCCCCCAGCCCCTGGCAACCATTAATCTTTTTACTGTCTCCATAGTTTTGCCTTTTCCAGAATGTCCTCTAGTTGGAATCATATGGTATACAGCCTTTTCAGATTAGCTTCTTTCACTTACTAATATGCATCTAAGTTTCCTCCATGTCTTTTCCATGGCTTGATAGCTCATTTCTTTTCATTGCTAAACAATATTGCAGCCTTATTTTTCTGAGGAAAAACAAATAAAATCAATAAACTAAGTTTAAACAGCCATTATAGAAAAAAGGTAAAAGTCAATAAAGAAAAACAATTGTTGAACTTCACTCATAATTGTATGTACCTCTCAGTTCTTTGACAAGGTAACATCAATGGCCAGGGAGGTGCCACCAGTTAAGTGATTGTTTTCATTTCGTGCCATGCGCTCTGTTGGCTCTCCTCTTCCTGGCACATATTTATAATTATCTTAATCCCAAAGCAACTGTTTTTAACAAATATGAATATATCTTCTGTTTTTGTCCATTTTCCGTTACTGTAACAGAATACCTGAGACTGGGCAATTTATAAAGAAAAGAAGTTTATTTAGTTCATGGTTCTGGAGGCTGGGAAGTCCAAGGTCGGGTGGGCTTTCTTGCTGTGTCATAATGTGGCGGGAGGCATCACATGGTGAGAAGGCAAGGGCATGCGTGTCAGCTCAGGTCTCTCTTTCTCTTTTTATAAAGCCACCAGTCCCATCATAGGGGCCTCACCTTGATGACCTTATCTAATTCTAATACCTCCCTGATGCCCCATGTCCAAATACCATCAACATATGAATTTGAGGACTAAATTTCCAACACATGAAATTTGGGGAATATATTCAAACAATAACATCTACTTTAAGATAATGCAAGACTATTAAATTATAGAGGAGAAATCACACTAATAATTAATTTGGTTTTGCATATTCTACGGGTCTATTCAGATCCATATTATTACCTAATAAGTCTTACCTATTTTTTGAAAATTGTTGCACTCATTTCCCCTGCTTCCTTTCCAAAGGAGTCCGGCATAGCCAGGTCATTTGAGGTATCCACAAAACCTTTCCACCAAGACTTTTATGGAACAGAGATGTGACTCATAAGCCACAATTCAATTAAATTTAGCAAATATTTCTTGTACAATCATGATATGCTTGAGGTTGGCATGGGGACCTGTTTTTAAACTTCCTGTGTATTTTATTTTGACTTTTTAATAAGGACAGATTAAAATATCTTCTGCCAAAAGAAAAAAAGAAAAAGAAACCCACTTTGTATATTGAATTTTAAATACACAAGAGAGAAGAACTGAATTCAGTGTGGTGGGATCCCTCCCTGGCTGCTCTGTCTCCATTTGGATACCCTGATCGTCCAAAGGTGCAGGTTTTCCACACCTGGCACCTTCATAGGACCCTATCAGCTCAGCACTTTCAAAAAATTTTAGTTGTCCTCCATTCCTTAGAAGGTCAGAGTGCCCCCCAGAGTTGCACTTAAAGAGCCATCATGGGAGGGTTTAGAGAAGAGAGGATGATGTGAAAAGAAACTTGAGGGAACTGAAGAGTGGGAAGAAGGGAGACAGATGCTGACTCAAAATTGTGCTTTCAAGTGCAGCACGAGTTTGTCCTCCGCATGAAGAGGTGACCGGAATGACAAGACTACATGTCACTGTGACATGTACACAGATGCAATCCTGGTGAGAATTTTTAAAATAGATTCCTACACCTAGGATGAATTAGGAGAAAGATTTGAAGCAGTCCTCAACTAGAGTACAGCCAAAAAAATACCAATTTATGGTTGTCTTCACTCCTACACCGATTCACCCTAACTCATAAAACCTCCATGCATCTTAGATTCTCCTCGTTTCCACTAATTCCTGTTTCCCTGTGTCCAACAAGCAAAATGATGAATTAAATGAACACACACACACACACACACCATGGGAGAGTCAAGAGAACAGAATTGCTCTCAGCAAACACAAGTAGCACTGAAACAGCCAGTCATTCTGACGGCTACACTGGGCTCATGGCCCACCTTCCCCAGGCAGGTGCTCTAGATGTTGGCTGGCTGGACCTCCCAGCTTGGCCTCTCACCTCTATACAGGGTGGGGAACGTCAGAGACAAATGTTACTGGGGGAGGCAGCTGTGGGGAGCAGACATTCCATCTGCACACACCCATGATGTTGTCGGTGGAAATGTCTGCGAATGATGAAGCCACATTCATATAAACATTTTAAAGCACAAGTTATTTTTTTAAAGATGTGTCTTACTTTGATGACAAACCACATTTTTCAATATAGCTTCCTTAATAATGAAATTCAGGTGACTAATGAAAATTGTAACACATGTTAAAATCCAAATCTGTTTTCAGTGTTATATGCAGAATATGAATGGATTTCTTTTCTCATTGTAAAAGGCAGGTCATATTTAAGTATTCACTGCATGCTAAAGTATTTAAAATAGCAACATAATATAGTATTTTGTAGTTTTAGTATAATATTTAAGGGGCTAAAATGTGAAACTT
>NW_012153618.1:3254710-3257208 GCF_000956105.1 Propithecus coquereli | reverse complement strand
GTTCACAGATGGGAGGAGAAAGCAGAAGGTGACTCCTACTATCCTACATCTGTGCCTCACTCAGCACAGAGCACCTGGGACAGGCTGCTCGTCTGTGGCCAACAGTCCAGTCTCTCCATTCTCACAAGGCACACTGGCACCCATCTCTGCAAAAAGGCATAAAATAGTTTTTAAGCCAAAAATGTTATTGTCTTATTCATCCATTCAGAATATTCTCTCCAAGCATTTATGCAATTAAACATTACTAAGCTTATGTAAAATTAATCTCAAAATAATAATTAAGCATTATTACTTTATGTACAATTAACCTAGGAAATGAGTTCACTTTCTGGTTACCAGGTTTGGAAAACAAAAAAGCTATTGTAACAATTTCGAATTAATTAAAAATTGGAGAGTTCTATACAAACCTATTACCCTTCCCTTTTTAGAGTAAAGGAGCAAATCTGTGTTACTTAAAGACAACTTAGGCGTAAAAGCATAAAGGACGTCTTAACAACTTTATTATTCTAAATTTGGGAGCTGAATTTCAGAAAGGCAAAATCAAGAATAGTTATTAGAGGAGATAAGATAGAAGTCATAGTTATCTAAAGACAAGAAATGTGTACAGGCAATAGAATACAAAACTGCAAAAATAATACTATAAAAAGCAATGGTTATTATAAGCCATTAAAAATATATTAATCTATTTCAAAATTCAAGACCCTCTTCAAAAATAATTTAAGAGTATATCAAAAAAAGATTTAGCAGACTATAATGGTAACAAAAAGGACTTCTGCTTTTTGGAGACACAGAATAATTTAATCATTTTACAGATAAAAGACCCAAATTTTAATTTTACTCCTTTTGTACATTATTCATGCAACAATTTTCCATATATGAATTTTTAATATTTATATGTATGTAGTTAGACACACATGGACATAAATATACATGTTGATGATAAATTTAAAGCTTTTAACTATACCTTCAAAATATAATTTATCAGTATATTAAGTAAAACTGTATATATTATATGAACTTTATCATCTTGATTAACTGTAGCAACTTTCAAAATAAACAAACCAAAAATCAAATCCATTTTATTTTGTGTGTGTGTATATATAGTCACAGTTCCTTGTAATTATTGTAGCTAGTATAATCAACTTTGTACATTATCATATTTATCAAAATAACTAAATTCTTTCCCCCAGATATAAGAGAACACTGGAAGACAGAAAACAAAGAACTGTTAAACAATTTCTTCTCTTTATGAATACTAATGTAATATCATTTTAACATATTCGAGGTGGCAAAAGTAATATATATTATCCAAAGGTATTTACATATTTTGTTAATCTATTGAATTCTAAGAAATAAGAGTAAGTTAAAATTATGTTTAGTGACCAGTATTTATTTTGTATCTGTTTCATTTTTGTAAATTGTCTAGTATCAAAATAATTAACTTCACCATTTGTCTATGGTCTTAAAGTTACTTAAGGATTGACAAATTACAATTTTTGCTACCATAGTGAATCCTTCTGACATATAACATGTAAAAATTTCACAAAACTAAATCCTTTTAAAAATCCATTACCCTTTTATTTAGTTGAATATACTTATATGTATGTGTGTATGTGTATACATTTTAAACAAGTTATAAAAAAGTGATGATCTATTTAACTTATGAAAACAATTTAGGAAATTTAGGAACTTTGAATCATAAGAAATTTAACTGGGGTCTTATACCAACCAAAGTATTTTTCTGACATTATTTTTATATGGTAAACTAAATTTTAAAGACCCTAAGTCATGCTCAATGTTCTTCTTTTACCTTGAACTATGGTTTTCTTCTTATCTTGTAACCACAGCAACATAGGCTATTTTGCAAACACAATTTTCATCATCTACAAAAGAAACACAGCTTAATATTTTTTCTGTCTTTTAGATATTATTGACTGCTGATATGGAATGCATATTCCTAAAGTGCACTCATAGTGACAGTATGATTATTTTAATCGATCAGTTTTTAAAGTTTTTTAAGAGAGGAGAAAAGAAGGGGAGAAAAATAGGAAAAAGTGAGAAGGAGCCAGCTCCAGACACTTGACAAAATTATCACTGTAAAAAGCAGGTATTTTCTCTCTGGGAGAAGAGCTGCTAAAAGTTTAGATTCAGGAAAACCCACTGTGACATATACACACATGAAAGATAGTTATTATAGCTGGTGTAAACAACTATTTGGACCTTGAAAATTTTTATCAAGCAACATGTTTAAAAGCCAGCATTTATTAATTTTCAAAGTACAGAAATGTAGGAATGGGTGTCTGCAATAAACTTAAATGCTCTCTCTTTTTTAGATCTCAAGATGAGGGTTTTGTCCCTTTTTGTTCTAAGGCACTCTCAAATGAACAGTCCTGTTCATGTCAAATAGTTCCCCAAAATAGCCACTGCGCATCAAAATTATCCCTGGTGAAATGTGCTAGTTAGAGAAATAAGCATGTAATTTAAGGTGATGTGAGAAA
>NW_012153618.1:3252147-3254660 GCF_000956105.1 Propithecus coquereli | reverse complement strand
ATTAACACAGCTTAGGTGACCAAAAAGAAAACTGGTTCCAAAGAGAAAATGAAAGTGTAGTGCCTTAAGCCTGGAGAAGGGTGAAGGTGGTAGTTACCAAGCTCTGGTTAGTCGCTGGTATTACTCGGCCTTTCTGGGGCTCTGCACTGGGGAGATTGGAGAGATTCAGCCCCCCCTGAGGGTGAGCCCACTAGTGAGGCAGAGGCTGCTGCAGTCACCCCGCCACCACCTGCAGGCCAAATGCTTAGATGAGGGCCCAGAAACACAATCTGCTGCTCCCCATCCCTCCCCCTTCTCCCCAGCATCTAGTCTCAGCGATTTCGTCTACACTACGCTAGAGTTCCCTCCTTAGCGGATCCGAACCATGCAACAGATGAAACGTGTTGGGTTAACAAGCAGCAGATGGCAACAATTGCCCGAGCCATCTACACTGGCAAATTTTTCTTTTTAAATCTGTATATGAGTAAAATTTTTCCCAGCGCTAAATTTCGGTATGAGTAGAGATATTTTGAGGGAGCACAGTTGTAGAGCCACTACGATTGACAAAAATTATTTTTTAAAAAATGACCAAAATCTGCTACCTGAACTTGAATTAATTGTTGTAATACTTTCTTTTTTCTTTATAACTCCTCACCACAATCTCAATACACGCACACATGTGCATACACGTACGCTCAGAAAAGCAAGCCTATCTTTAACATGGTATTTTGCTCTGTGACATCGAAGGCATCATAAAACAGCAACAAAAAAAATTATAGCATTAAAGTTAGATAGAACTTGGTTTGATGTGCCAGTAATGGCCTAACTAGTAAGATAACTTGCGGTATACAGCTGTCTCTCTGAGTTTCAGGGGCTTGTTTTCGAACTACTGGTAATAGATGTGAAGAATTGGGCACAGCAAGTGGTCAAAGCTACTCAACAAATTGAGGATAAACAAGGAAATTGGTTGGGAACTGGCCTGTAGCTAATCTCAGAACTGTTCTAGTAACCTTTAGGATACAATTCCCCCGAATTAAAGTACAGCGATTCCTCGAAAAGTACAAAGTATTACTGGCGAGATGGCTGAGGATGTCCGTTTAACATCTTCATCCTCCTATTGCTGAAACATTCTACAAAGGCCTACAGGAAGCCTAGACATTGGTAAAAGAGGCGAAGCCATGGCTCGAACAGGATTGAAGGTTATGTGGACAGTCCTGGTGCTTTCCAGTTTCAGGTGCGGGATCTAAGCCGTTTGGGTTCACAGATGGGAGGAGAAAGCAGAAGGTGACTCCTACTATCCTACATCTGTGCCTCACTCAGCACAGAGCACCTGGGACAGGCTGCTCGTCTGTGGCCAACAGTCCAGTCTCTCCATTCTCACAAGGCACACTGGCACCCATCTCTGCAAAAAGGCATAAAATAGTTTTTAAGCCAAAAATGTTATTGTCTTATTCATCCATTCAGAATATTCTCTCCAAGCATTTATGCAATTAAACATTACTAAGCTTATGTAAAATTAATCTCAAAATAATAATTAAGCATTATTACTTTATGTACAATTAACCTAGGAAATGAGTTCACTTTCTGGTTACCAGGTTTGGAAAACAAAAAAGCTATTGTAACAATTTCGAATTAATTAAAAATTGGAGAGTTCTATACAAACCTATTACCCTTCCCTTTTTAGAGTAAAGGAGCAAATCTGTGTTACTTAAAGACAACTTAGGCGTAAAAGCATAAAGGACGTCTTAACAACTTTATTATTCTAAATTTGGGAGCTGAATTTCAGAAAGGCAAAATCAAGAATAGTTATTAGAGGAGATAAGATAGAAGTCATAGTTATCTAAAGACAAGAAATGTGTACAGGCAATAGAATACAAAACTGCAAAAATAATACTATAAAAAGCAATGGTTATTATAAGCCATTAAAAATATATTAATCTATTTCAAAATTCAAGACCCTCTTCAAAAATAATTTAAGAGTATATCAAAAAAAGATTTAGCAGACTATAATGGTAACAAAAAGGACTTCTGCTTTTTGGAGACACAGAATAATTTAATCATTTTACAGATAAAAGACCCAAATTTTAATTTTACTCCTTTTGTACATTATTCATGCAACAATTTTCCATATATGAATTTTTAATATTTATATGTATGTAGTTAGACACACATGGACATAAATATACATGTTGATGATAAATTTAAAGCTTTTAACTATACCTTCAAAATATAATTTATCAGTATATTAAGTAAAACTGTATATATTATATGAACTTTATCATCTTGATTAACTGTAGCAACTTTCAAAATAAACAAACCAAAAATCAAATCCATTTTATTTTGTGTGTGTGTATATATAGTCACAGTTCCTTGTAATTATTGTAGCTAGTATAATCAACTTTGTACATTATCATATTTATCAAAATAACTAAATTCTTTCCCCCAGATATAAGAGAACACTGGAAGACAGAAAACAAAGAACTGTTAAACAATTTCTTCTCTTTATGAATACTAATGTAATATCATTTTAACAT
>NW_012153618.1:3225165-3249832 GCF_000956105.1 Propithecus coquereli | reverse complement strand
GGAGTAGTGATTGCAGTTCTTTTGTTTTTTCCACGTTTGTAAAATTCATCTCTGTAGGGAGGCTTCTTTCTTTCTGAAGATACCTTTGAATCTTCGTTACCATTTATTCCACTTTTTCCTGAAGAAACTGCATTCTCAGCTCCTTGGCTCTCATCTGATGGAGAAGGAGTAGAGCTCAGATCTTGGTTTTCCTGCTTTTCACAATTCTGGAATTCAGTGGGATCACTTATTTTTATCGCTGAATGGTGCTGCTGGGAGTCAGGGTTCCCATGGACTGCCTTGCGCCTTCTCCTTGTTTTGGTGACATGGCCAGATGGCTCACTCTCACCTTTTCCTGATTGTTAATCTCAGTCTCATCACAAGAGGATGCAGAAGTGTGACTTTCATCCTGATTCTCATTTTCTTTTTTTGCTCCATGTTTAAGGTGGGCTTTTAAGGCTTTTAACAACTTGTCCGCCTTATTTCCTACTTGTTCCTTGAACTGCTCTTGAGGGTCTTCTCTGGGAAGGAGGTGATTGGCAAGGCAGAATTGAGGCATCCTTGATCATTCTGACTCCAACACCTTCTTGATATACCATCAGAATGTCACCAAACATGCAAGAATGCTGAAGTGAGGTACCCTTAGATTAGCCCGGAGGCCCAGATTCTTGGCTAAGTTCTGCAGGTCACTGTACTTGAAGGAGTCCAGCTCCTCCAGGGAGGGGATGGTCATCGCGATCCGCAATCCAGTCGATCCGCAGAGGATGGACAACCAAATCTAAGCAGCACCGTTCAAAACTCTGGCGCCCGAGAAAGCAGGTGTTTGACCCATAGGAACCGAGTCGTCGTAGATCAATCAGACAGCACAAGCACTGCAATCAGCACTCCCAAAGGACGGAGCTTGTGCAGCCTACAGTCTTCAGAACTCGGCCAAAGCCCAATCAGAGGTCAGGCAATACCTTCTGATTCCAAGAACTAATGTAAACAAAGCAGATCTCAGGAATAGAAAGACAAGACTGATGAGAACGTTCTTATAAGGGTTTGAACTAGTGACCAAGTCAAAGTTTATTCAAAGAATGTTGGTTGTAGGAGACCTTCTGAACTCCTGGGCCTCTGAGCTGGCTCGAGAATGGACTTACCTGGCGTATACCCATTACCTCCTTTTTCTTTTAGGGATAAATGGCATTCAGGACACTAGACAAAAGACGGTCCATGGGAACAGATATTAGTGGGCTAGAAAACAGCTTCACCAAAAAGGCATAAAAATATGATCAGATAAACAAAAAGTCATTGGTAATCTCCTTTCTAGGGGAGGAAAAGAACAATGACAAAGAAAGAGAGGAAGGAAGAAGAAGGAAAAAGGGAAGGAGGGTAGAAGAGAGGGGAAAACATCTAAAGACGAAGAGCTGCGACAAAATATTGGAGCTCAGTTCAGCAGGGCAGTGTGGTACTTCAGACACCTGTGGACACAAAGGGGCTCAAATAAGCACACAATATCAGTGAGTTGAGGGTTCCTGTGCAAGGCCATAGGGCTCTCAGACGAATACTGATGGAACCTCCACTTCATAGACATGTTAATAGCCATTAGGAGCCCATCTGTGGTAGAACAAATTTGCGTTTATTCACCCACTGCAGCAAGGAAGATTGCACACCATGCAGAACCGTGGGGGCATCTCAGTGAGCAGGTGCTAGAAAGAACTTGCTAAAAAGAGAATGCTAGGAAGCCCTGTTGGGTTTGTGCTAGGTGATGTGGGGGAGAGTGCAAAGAAGCAGAGGGTTGGTCTGGACTGGATGCTGTCAGGAAGCAGGGGCAAATCTGTGATTGGCTATCTTGACATTTTTTATCTAGAAGGCAGTAGGAAGAAAGCAGGACCCAAGCTGTAGTCGGTAAAGAAGTAGAAGCCACATGTATTAGGCTGGGAAGGAGTACATTTGGTCATTTTTGTGTTCTGAACAATTTTCTTTTGTCTGTGCTGAGACATGACGATGGAGCAACCTCACCTTTGACTTACCCCATGAAGGTGTCAGGATGACCTTGCCTGAAGTGTCTGTGAAGCAGCCTGGTTGTGTGTGCCCAGGCAGCGCCCGGCGCTCAAACGCTGCCTTTCTTTCTCATCATAGATCACAGACTGGAGGAAGCATAAACGCGCTCACCAAAGGAAAATAAAACAAATTTAAAATAAATAAATAAAATTCCAGGAAAAACAAAAACCACAGGAAAGGAAAAGTCATCATAGGAAACACGATATGACTCATAAAAACTGCATAGTGATCTAACCAAAATTATTACCTACTTATTTTGGGGTAGATGGATGATGCTTCTCTGTGGTAGGGAGGGGAGAAGAAGAAACTAAATCCTCATTGTCCATACTGGTGAGTCAATAGATAATACCAAAAAACGGCACGTCATGAAATTGCAACATCATTTGAAGATACAGAGGTAAAGTTTTAAATCAGCCTAATGGGTTGAAAATGCTGCTAGGAAGGGGAGATAGGAGGGCAGAGCACAGAAGATGGTAACTATTCCTGACTGTCCTTGAAGAGCTGTTTGTTCTAATTTTACATGTTTAACTTTGGTTAAAACATTAAAAATTAAATACTTTTCAAAAATAATTTTTTAAAGAATGAGTAGAAGTAGCCAGGTGAAAAGAGAAAGGAAAGGGAACAGAAGGGGGAAAGGAATGTTGCGTTGAGAGGAGAAGGAAGGCGTTTCGCCCAGGCCCGAGTGGGGTCGGATGATCCAGGGAGCGTGGGCAAAGCCAGCTCGGACCGCAGCGATTCCTACAGGACAGGAAGTGCCTCTGGGGACCGCAGGTTTCTGTGTTGTTCACAGTGGCGCACCGACACCATCAACGATTTTTGCTGACACTTTGCTTCCCTCAGGCCCCAGTTTCTGCCTCATTCCACCAGCCTTATTTCCCCAACATAATCGTTTCACAGATCAAGAGAAATATTGGATGTGAGATACGATTTGAAAATTTTAATGTGCACTAGGAATGCACAAAATGATTATTAGTCTTTGCCTGTTCGTTTTTTTTGCTTAACAACCTCCCGATAAACACAGTAATCATTGTGAGCAACTTGGCAGAAGACCATGTTTCCATTTAACTAAGGAAAAGTATTTAAATGCATTTTAAAGAGCTAACACTAAATAACAATAACCGTGAAAGGAATTGGTTTGATGCTTGACGTAAGCTGGTGTGAAGAATTTCCCCTGAGCTTAATGCTCTTAGTGAAAGGCCTCTGTCCTTGAATTCACCTTGAGAGGGTCACACAGGGATAAAAGACTTTTCAAAGACACATCTATAGAGAAAAAGTGTAAAGAAATGGAAACAGAAAAAGCTGCTCCTGCTGTTTTTGCTGAACTGTTCTCTTTCTGTAATCCAGCAGGAAAGGTGCTAAATGAGATTTGCCAAAGGAAATCCTTGACATTAGAATTTTTAAAACCTTGTGGTTTCATAATGTGGCCATGTTCTAAAGATTCCCGGAGAACAATCTTCTTTTAAGGAGAAATGAAGTTCTGAATCAGATTTCCTCCTCTCTGGAATATACATAGAGATACAGAAGGGAAGATAAATACACATGTGAAAGGAAAATCCATACTTTCATGCTTGTTGTTTATTTTGATTAAATATTGATTGCATTTGGAGGGCATCAATGTTTAAACTAAATTACAGAATGGATAGTCTTGTTTCATGGGCTTATATTTTTCTTCTCAATAAGATTATAATTATCATTGAGTATTTTTTTACTGAATTTCTACTCCCGCTATGCTAGGTGGGAAAAGTAAATCATTAAAAGACCATGGGCTATTTGGACGCCAATGTCTATAGCGGCATTACTCTCAATAGCCAAAAGGCAGAAGGAACCCACGCGTCCACTGATGGATAGACAGATAAGCAAGATGCCGTATCGACATACAACATGGATGGACTCTGACATTGTGTAAGTGAAATAGGCCAGTCGTAAAAGGACAAATACTGTATGATTTCATTTATAATGAGGTACTTAGAGTAGCCAGAATCATAGGGACAGAAAGTAGGAGGTGGTTGCTGGGGCTGGGAAGAAGGGAAAGGGGAGTCAGTGTTTAATGGGGACAAAGTCTCCATGAAGCAGTTCTGGAGATGGATAGTAGAGACGGTGCCCAACACTGTGAATGTCCTTAATGACACTGAACTCTGCATTTTTAAATGGTTAAAATGTAAATGTTGTGTACATTTTAGTATGGTTTGTTTTTTTAAAAAGACCATAGGCAAGTCATTTCCCTCCTCTGGGCCTCAGTGACATCAGCTGGGAAATAAATGCGTAGGCACGGATGGAATCCGAGGATTTGCTGAGCCCCGCGAGTCTGTGTGTCTAAAACATCCCCTCCAATCTCATAGGGTTTAGCATCGAGCTAGAAAGATGAGATGCATGTATAAAAATGTATAATACAGCTAGTTAATTTTCTAAGTCCCCAGTCAGTGATAAGGAAAAGAACATGTATCCTCTCGAGGAGGAATGGAGCAGAAATGTGGAGGACAGCTTTGCAGAGACAGAACTGGACGACACAGTGGGAAAGCTCACGGCAAAGGCGAGCAGGTCTCACTGCACCGGGGGCCATGGACCAGCACGAAGATGAGACCGGCGGTGGGGGAAGGTCTGTGTGTCTGAGGACCTCAGGAAAACATCAAGGAGCACCCATGGGAGATGTGAGGGGCTCCCCACGGAAGTGAGTGGGTGGACGATAGACATGGCCTGTCCACACACTAGCCATGTGGCTGTGGACAGTCACTTGGACCTCGGTGTCTGCTGCATGCCTACAGGGCTACTTCCTTTGCAAAATGGAAATGCAGAGTAGCTGGTCTTGCCCTTCCTGCTTGGAAGCTCCAGGGCTCTATTTACCTTCCAGGTAGCAAGCACGGGGAACCCTGCTGCCAGGCCCTGTGCACGTGTCAGGGCTCCAGCAGTGCCGGCCGGAACCTGCCCTCGGGAAGTTCACTTTCTGTAGCTCATCCAGCCGGCCAGGAATGTGCAAAGGATGTTGTAAGAAAATCATGGACTACAAGTGTATATAATGAATTAAACTGAGAGAGCTTCTAATAGCAATGACACCAGCCAGGGGAATGTTGCAAAATGTTAAGTACGGATTAAGACCCGTGAAATCCTCAACTTGGTTAGGAGAGGAGAAAATGAAATGGAAAGTATAAATCATGAACTCGAGAGCCAAAAGAATGTTAAAGCTCATGTGGTAGTTCTCTGGGCTTCCCCTCTCCCTTGCCCTGCCCCATTTCAGCTTCCTGAAGCTGCCTTTCTTTCCACCTGCTCCTCCTGTGCCCTTGGTGTCCCCTCTCCCTTGGTAACTGGGTCCCATACACTCTTGAAAGACTCACAGAACAAACATTCCCACCACTGAAACGTAACTTGGTCCTGATGACAGAGGATTCCCTGAAGCTCGTAAATGGAACAGGTTCATCTTCCAGGGAGAGAGTGGAGGGTTGGTATTTTAACAGCGGTTTGCACAGAGCTAAGCCCGTAGTTGGTACTTGGTAAAGTACTTGCTGAATACACTGAAGTGGCATAGCCAGGCAGAGAAGGTGGGTGGGTGGACGCCAACACGCTGAGAGAACTGGAAGAGGCATCCTCCTCCTCCAGGAGCTTGGGGAGCTGGCCAGCCGACTCAGCGTCAGCTCTCTGAGCGCGGGAGTCCCTCTGGGCCTATAAGCTTCAGTAATTGGCAATGTTGCAACTTAAATTTCTGCTGAATAAGGTCATACATATTAACCTGAGAATATAATAGAATGGCTCCTTCTTTTTGTATCCCAGGCTCAAGAACAGAAATATTTGCCATCACATCTGGAGTATAATATCAATATATTATCAGACATTGCGCTTACAAGAAAAGCATATTTTCCGGAAAGTGTTCTTATTGTTTATCTTGAAGTAGTGTATAGAAAATGGTCTTTCAGGTTGCTGGGACAAAGTCCAAGTGCTACTAAATTGGAAACCTATTTAATGGCTAAGACAGCATACTTCCAGATTAATTATGAATGCTCTGCCCTTTCAAGATTACATTAGGAAGGAAGGATGTCACCAGTGGTGATCAATGAATGGATGTGAGTCTCAGCTGCATCCTTTTAAAATAAACAAGTTGAACTTTGAAGAAAATTTGAGATCACCTTTGGTAGAGTAAAATAAAATCTGTTTAGCTAATTCTTTGGAGTCATAGATTGCCTGGGAATCTCTAAATCTGCAACCTCCCTTCCCCAGATACATTCAGAGTGTAGAAGAGAAGTCATTTAAAACCTTATGCTTGACTTCTTGCTTTGGTTTTTGACCAAAAATAAAAAAGGCAAAAGAGAGGAAAGTTGATTGACTCAAAGAAGGAAATTGGATTGCAAGCAAATAAGTTGTCCAAAAATCAAAAGAGAAGACACATCAAAGAATGGAGGTAATTTTTTTATGTTTTGTCATCATCCTGGAAAAAATGGGTGCCTCTGATAATTCATATTAACACTCCTTTTCTATTTAGCTTTTATTTTTATCAAAGTAATACAGTTATCTTGTTTAGTGTCAAATAGTTGTATACGGCTTTATTAGGAAACATAGTCACCCAATTTTCAGAATTTTCTTTTTGTTTTTGAAGATGTTCACTTGCTACTCAAGGAGTCAGGAAACTTTTCCTGTAAAGGTGAAATGGTGAATATTTTAGGCTTTGAGAGCCATGTGGTCTCTGTTGCAGTTACTCACCTCTGCTATTATAGCATGAAAGCAGCTATAGACAATATGTAAAGGAATGAGTGTGGCTGTGTGCCAATAAAACTTTATTTACAAACATAGATGACTGGCCAGTGGGCCATAGTTTACCAACCCCCGTGCTACTCCTTGAATTTTCGTTTTCAGTCGGTCACTGTCAGCTGACTCTTTACAGTGGAAGATGAGGATTAGGCTCATTCCTAGCCAACAACTCTCCACAGCTCTCCACACGCTCCTGAACCGCCACCCTTCCCGTGGGACGGTTCACTAGCTCTGGGTAGATCAGGATGCAGCTTGCACATTATCATGACTTCATGCATGCTTTTCATAGCTGGGCCATATAATAGAATTATGTTTCCTTTCTTGCACACTATTTTATTTTCCTTAGAGGTAATCATTATCTTGCTTTTCCATTTGCTTAATTTTCTGTGAACTGATTATAAATTCAAACTCAACTATTCTCTCAATTTTTAAAATCTTCCCTCAACATGTTTTCCCACATATAAGATGGTCTCTCCATTTCACTTCCTCGAGGACACCTACCTGGAGCGTTATGACTGGACAGGCCACAGTCACCCTTGCATGCCCCTTCTCCATCATCAGACATTCCTTTGGCCTCTGGACTGTGTGGCAGCCCCCCGGCCTGGCTTTCATGACCTCCTCTTTGTTGGTCTAGTCCCTTCTGTTTAAATGGAGCCACTTTGCTGTAGCTTCCTGAGAAAGGGTGCAGAGGAGCTACATTTTCTGAAAGATTACAAGTCTGAAAATGTCTTTAATCTCCCTCACACTTAATTGAGGTCAGACGGAGTATAGAATTCTTGTTTGGAAATTATTTCCCTTCACAATTTTGAAGGAATGTTTTCATTGTCAATAGTGTTACTCTCGAGAAGGTCAATGCCATTCTAATTCTTGACCCTCTAGTTGTATATTTGAACACAGTGATTTTCTCTCTGGAAGCTTTTAGGTACTTATTTCTCTCCCCGATTTTCTGAAATTTCACGAACGTTATTTGACATGGGTCTATTTTGAGCCTTTGTACTGGAGCATGCAATGGGGTCTTTCATCTGGAAAGCCATTCTCTTCAACTCTAGGACATGTCCCTGAATTGATTTTTTGGGGCAATTTCTTCTCTTTCATTTCCTGTTCTCTCTTTCCAGAACTTATATTATTTAGATATCAAACCCCGTGGACTGGTCCTCTAATCTTTATCTGTTTCCCCCAATTTCTGAGCAATGTCCTCAAATTGACATTCTGTAAATTCTCACTGAGTTTTTCATTTCTATTATTATGTCCTAAATTTCCAAGAGATCTGTTTTTTGTCTTTTGAATATTCCTTTTTTGTAACATCTGTTCTTGTTTCATGGAAGCAATATGTTGTTAAAAAAAAACACTTGTTATTTTTTCCAAATGTTTTTTTTTCTTCCTCTATTCGGCTTCTCTTTCTTTCAAGTAGCTTTCTTGTAGGTTTGTGTGTATGTATGTTCGTTTGTCATCGCCCTTCTATGTTTGAGACATTTTTTCAAATGTCTGGTGCCCTTTTAGCTAGCACTCACATTTAAGATTGAGGCGCTTTTCAAAATGTAACTGAAAATTTTCTGTGCAGGCAAGTGAGGGGTGTCACCTGTGGGCTTCACTGGCTGAGCTGTTTCACTGCTGAGCCCTTGATGTGAGCAGCACTGAGATTTTTCTCTTGGGTTGATCAAAAACTCCAGAGAACAATTTTCTACACTTGCCTGTATATGAATTATATCTCATAGGATTATATATAATTATATGTAAGTATAATTTTATAAAATTAATACAGTTTCATTGCAGAAAACTTGGAAAAAACAAAAAGTATAAGAGAAGCTTAAAAATCAGCTGTACCTTCAACAATCACAGAAAGCTTAATAGTTTGATGAGTTTCCATATGTAATACATGCATGGTTAAGAACTAATGTACCTACACATCTTTATCATTTTTAAATTAACATTTTTTAAGGTGGATCTAATTTTAAAAGTTTGAAATCAGCCAGGCGCAGTGGCTCATGTCTGTAATCCCAACCCTCTGGGAGACTGAGACAGGAGGGTCGCTTGAGCTCAGGAGTTCCAGACCAGTCTGAGCAAGAATGACACCCTATTGCTACGAAAAATAGAAAAATTAGTGGCGTGTGCCTGTATTTCCAGCTACTCGGGAGGCTGAGGCAGGAGGATCCCTTGAGCCCAGGAATTCAAGGTTGCAGTGAGCTATGATGACGCCACTGCACTCTAGCAGGGGTGACAGAGTGAGACTCTGTCTCAAAAAAAATAAATAAGGTTTGAAATCTAGTTTAAAAGCATAGATTTTCTAGAAGACTTCTGCTATATAAAGGGAACATTGCAATAATGGGTTTACGTGCATTTATTCTTTAAGCATATTTGTTTGTTGTAGTTCAAATTCCGCCCCCACACAGAACTGTGAGACACACCGCACTTTGCAGTTAGAGCCTGCACAGCATGGCTTCTCTCGCCGTTAGGCTTTAAATTGGGATATCATTTTATTCGAACTAAAGCCTTCAGTCAAGATGAAAATGTTGTTAATTGCCCTGAGTATAGACAGAACAGTAGTGAGAGTAAACAATCAGAAAATTTTATAGATTGTATCCTTTTTGATATTTTAAACCTGTCAGGTATCTTACTAGCCTAATGAGGATGCCTTGATAAAGCACCATTGTTGGAAATTTTCGTTTTCCTACATGTGCTTGGGTTTTACAAGTTCTGCTTTGCCCACCACTGAACCAAATTTAGCACAGACTTTTACTTATAAAAATCTATGGCTAAGACAAAAAAATATTCCTTCCACCACATACAGCTTCTGAAAGTAACCCCTAGGCCAAAGTAGATGCATATTTATTATTTGTGCTGTCATTTAACAAACATATACTGGATCCTGCTTTTTGCAAAGTTTAGTACTGAGTGTTCTCTCTTAAGCATCCTTTTTAAAGCAAGGAGAAAATTGTTGAGGGAGGAAGAAAATGTGGGGATAAAAAATAGGTTGCAAGGATATGGCAGGAACCCATTCCCGAGAACCAAGGGTTTTCGGAATTAAGGAAGAGGTTCACAATCCATGCAGGGCCACTGGGATCAGAAGCGGCAAGCTGACTGTTAGACTATGGGAAGACCGGGTCGGATTCAGAGCATGACCAGCAGCGAGGAAAGTCCCTACTGCCCAAGGTCATAATAGTCAGAATTAAACACTTACTTGGTGCCGAATGGGGATGTGATACTCTCAGAGGCAGAAAACTAGGTAGGTACAGATAGCACCCACACAGGTTTTATGTACACTTATTTTATGCAAAATTCTAATAGAAATCATTATCTGGTTTCTTAGCCCTTGCAAGCAAGATCGCACACAAATCAGAAGAATGTTCTGGGAGGAATAATAGAAGCAGTAACACTGACAACAGTAAGAACAGACAGCTAGATACATATTAGCAAGAGGGCAGATAAATGGATGTGAGAAGTCAAAAATCCTATTGTAATCTCATTTTGCAAGGGAGCAAATATTCCAAATAGCTCTGGAGGCACCAGTGTGTATGTTACTGAAGAGTCATCAAGAAAAGACAATTCATTTTAAGACAGCAAATAATCAAACAAAAATTTGGAATAGCCATTCCCAACTCATTTATCTGGAATGATTCTGCCTAATTTGGTAGTCCTGTATTTTTTCTGCAGCCATGGTAGAGTCATTAAAAGGCTCCATGGGTCCCACATGAATTTGCATAATGATCAATGCCTTCTCCCTGCATGAGAGTAGAGGAGCAGCAATTTAAAAACCATGGTGTCGTCTTTCTGAGGAAGGGCACATAGAAATCAAGAATCAGGCTTATGAAGGTAAACTGCAGTCCTGTCACTGATCTCGGTGTCTGAGCAATGGTAGAGCCTGCTTGGGATTCACACCCCCTGGCATTTACAACACAAGTTTGCAGTATTAGTAAATAAAGTCTTGGTTGCCCTGAGCTCATTTCTAAATCCATCTTCATCCAAGGCAATGGCAAAAATGCTTCTTTGTCCAGGAGGAATGATCTTTTCATCGAAGTCCCATTCAGACCCTTAGGCCTTTGGAATGCTTTTCTTGGGAGAGT
The DNA here is from genome assembly GCF_000956105.1 of Propithecus coquereli. Classification (NCBI taxonomy): domain Eukaryota; kingdom Metazoa; phylum Chordata; class Mammalia; order Primates; family Indriidae; genus Propithecus; species Propithecus coquereli. The sequence continues at coordinate 3,239,015 of NW_012153618.1, read as the reverse complement.
GGCTGAGACAGCCCCTCCTCTGGGGATCTGTCTCCTGTAACCCAGCTCTTAGAATCAGGAGAGTTTCTTGCAGACCAATCAGCTAAAGATACCTGAGCTAGTTGGCTCACATTCCACACCCATGAAACTGTCTCCAAGTCCTGCCCCCCAACACAGAGAAGCCACCCTGCTGTCGCCTGTGCCTGCAGAGGGCTTACCCTGCCTCTCCCCATTCTCATTTAGCAATGTGAGTGTTCACACCCTTCAGTGTGAATATGATGGGTGTTAATGAACATAACCCATCTGTGGAGTGCCTGTGATTTTTTTTTTTTTTTTTTTTTTTGCTAACAAAGCTAATGATTGTCAGCAAACGAGGGGAAAGGAGAGAGCTACCATCTGGAGGCATCTGAGAAAACTAAAAGGAAGCAGGGTATGAGTCAGATTGTTCAGTGGATACACAACAGGGCCAGAAACTTCCTAAACTGGTTTGGGTGTTTGCAACTAGGTGTTTTAACAGTTACGACCCTGGATAGACCCACCTACATGAAAGCATTCAAATTAGGTGTGTTTTTAGCAAAGCAGCAGATGGTCTGGCGTGTAAATTGTAGCAATACTGTTAACCTCTACAAATGAGCTTCGTGGTCCGAATGGGTAATTACGTATCTCTCTCCATTAGGATTTACAAACTCATCAAGATTCTACATCCCACTCTTGAGTCTGAATCTCCATATGACAAGAGGGGTTTATTATGAAAGGGTAGAGAGAAAAGAGGAAGGTGGCTGTCTTGCTCTGCAACAGAATGACAAGTTTTTCCTGAACAGATCCTATGAATAAAACCACTCTCTTGTTAACTCAGTTTACCCATTCTGGCCTGTAGAAAGGAACTATAACCTCTTCTCCCAGAAGGTTTAACAACTTCCCAATAAAGCACTGCTTTTGATTGCATTATACGGTATTCCCAAAGAATTTATGATCTAAGATACTATTTGTCAATCTAGACCATTTGTCGATGAGTGGAGAGACTGATAAATTGGCTATTAACACGGATAAGAAAGCGTATTGATTAAGTTGACTTTATATTTAGTGACATGCTAGACAGCAACAATGCATAGAAAATGCACTCTGTAAGTAAGAACTGCTTTTTCCTGTACATTTCATTAAGACTCTTGAATATTTTATTCTGGCAAAATAGCTTATGGCTGGACTCCCAAAGAAAAGATTGTCATGTGGTAATCATACGTCTGTATTATGATAGTGATTTAGAGGGAAATTTTTATAACTTTTCAATACAAAAATAATCACGATGTCATTACCCTTTGTAGTATCTCCAAAGTTCATTTCATCATCTCACTGCATTTTTGTGATTGTTTGTTTGAATGGATCACATTCCCCTTTCATCCTGAGGGGGCAACCGCATCGCCTTTATTCCCCAGCGTCCCCCACAAAGCTTTCTTGCTCAGTCCAGCTGCATTCGAGGTGCTGATGACTGCGCCTCCCTACCCGGGCTGTGTCACCGATGGCTGGGGGGGTAGGAGCCCATAGTCAGACTTTACAGAATGGATGAGCCTCATTCACTCTGGAGGTTCTTGTTTGCCTGTTTTCTTCTTCCCTCGAGCACTGGCTCGTGGGCAGCGGCGGGCAGCAGTGGATCCGAGGTGGAGCGCGGAGACATGATTGTCAGGGGCCCGCTCTCCACCGCTGCGCCAGACCCTGCAGCGACAGCAAAGGTGAATCAGATGTGCCGCCCGTCCCAAAAGCACTGACGTCCAGACTGGGACATATGCAGAAATTAATTGAATACGCTGTAGAAAGGAAGAAGGCTTTGTTTTAACAATGTCCTCAAAAGGTGCTGCTTTTGATTGCATTGTAAACTGTTCCTGAAGAATCGATGGTCTAAGGTATTAATTATCCAAGTAGGCTATTTGTCAATCAGTGGAGAAATGGATGCATTGGCAGTTCACGTGATATATATGTTTTCAGAGTACAGAGAGGTTTCTCCTAATAGTGGAAGGAGCATCTGGTCAGAGGGACGCAGGAAACTGATGCAGCACCAGGTAGCAAATGTGGCTGTGGACGTGCACAAGGGGGAGAAGGGTAAGATCATGAAGGCAGGAAATCCCGGGTTAAGGAGTTCGCACTTGTATTTGGCAGGCCGTGGAGAACTGTTGAAAATTTTTTTAAAGCACTGGGGTGTAACAAGGTAGGCAGGAGCCTTAGCAGAAGGAAGCCAGGAATTCCAACCAAAATGATTAGCGTTTACTACTCAGAATCCAGGAGGAAAAAAAAGACTCTCAAGGCAGCAAAGACGGGATTTGGCTCTCATTTGGCCTTCTATGGTTATAGTGCCAGCCTTCAGGAAGCTGGGCTGGGGGGCGGACAGACGCTGGTGGCAGACGGACAGGTGAAGGGGCAGAGCTGAGTTTTCCCAAAGGAAAAGAAGAAGGATTTTTCTTAACCTAGTATGTCATCATGGTCTGATTTATCAAACAAGATTGTTTGTTAACAGACCATAGTTAGTTCCCACTTAAAGGAAGCAATGTATATACTGTATTCAAAATAGCTCCCCAAAGCAAAGTTGGGCTGATGTGTAAGTTGGATCCATTCTCCCAGCAAAAGAGCAAAGTCTCTTGACATCCTAGGTGGAGGGGATTTGTGCATTTTACAAAATGTATCTAATGTAATCATCAGGCAAGTAATCTCTTAATGTTTTCTTGACATGCTGAGAATAGGCCTTCCCCAGATGCGATATCTCATTCTAGGCACATTACTCTGGAATAAAAGGAGAGAAGAAAACATATGTAGTCATGCATGAACTGCAATAGAATTCTAGCTGAGGTTCATCTGGAGAACTGTAAATTCTTAAAATTGGGGGGAACCATCAGAAAAGAAACCCTAAGTAGTCTCAGTTACTGGGGAGGCTAAAGCAAGAGGATGGCTCAAGCCCAGGAGTTTGAGGCTACAGTGAGCTATGATCACGCTATTGCACTCCAGCCTGGGCAACAGAGCAAGACCCTGTCTCTAAGCCTTAAGTGCATATGGCAACCTACATCTCTACTCCTGTGCCATGCTGAGCATGTCACACTCTCATGCACTTTGAGGGAAGTTCAAGAAACAAGTTTAATAGGAAATATTCCTGCTGGAGCACGGTAGCCATAACCCACCGAATTTTGGGTATAAAATAGAAACATACTTCTAGTTGTAAACATGTCTATGTTCTTTTCTAACCTCTCTAGGATAACTGTTTGTAAATAGATTTTATTATAACTCTCAAACTAGATGCCAAAGAAAGGGATTTCTCTCAAAGTTGTACGTGGGCATGTCCCTTATAGTTTTATCTGGGATCAAGGAGTTAAATTTTTGCTACAATAGATTTACATTTGCTGACATTCTTTGGAGGTTTCCACAATCTGGTTATATGTCAGTTTGTCCAACCTTATCTCTCCTACTCCATAGCCCTCCATGCAAGCTGTTCTCCTAGCTGTTGCCTAAATAAGCAGTTATTTTTTAAAATTTTTTTCCTTCCCTCCAGCTTTTGTTTAGAGGCTACCACTGCCCCTCCCCTCATCTTTCTCTTTTTCTAAAGTCCACCCATCCTTTAAAGCCCAGGTTGGAACTTGCCTCTTTCATGAAATCACCCACAAAATGTAACAAATCACTCAGCCCCTCCCATCTCTGAGCCTTATGAATCAAATTGTTAGCGGCTTTCATTCGACTAATAATAATAAAACATCACTATTATTATAATCGCCACAATGCCTGGCACTGATGTTAGGTGCTTTAGATATGTTACCTATTAACCACACAAATCCAGTCTATCATGCCCATTTCACAGGCGAAGACACTGAGGTTCAGAAAGGTTAAATGACTTGTCCATGATCGATAGCTAGCAAGTGATGGCTATAATCATGGCTCAGTCCCACCACCTGTCGACTGGAAATTCACGGTCCTTCTTCTGTGTCACATGGCTTCCCAATTACGGATTTCTCGCATTATTGTTTAACAAACCCATTCGGTGCGGGATTCGAGGAGGTGGTGATTGTTTTTGAAAGTGGTTGGCTTGTTGCTCCACATTGCCTACCTTCCACTTGGCTGAACCCATATAAAGAGTCTGGTTAATATCAGAGAAATTAAATTAAGTTGAACTGAACTCTTCTCATTTGGGCCCTCGTCTCAAGCTCCCCTTCATTGTCTATGGATGGACCAACAGCATCACATCTAAGTTTGAAGACTTGCCTTTTCTAGATTGTAGTGAATTGTTTTCAATCCACTTTACTAAAATCTAGATACTCACCATCTGTGCCTGCTATATAAATGTGAACTCTTGAAATCACTAACGTTTTGAGTGAGAAATTAGAAGTCAGGAAAATGAATCATTGGAACTGTGACAAGGAAGAAGGTGTGGATAGCCATGCCCCTCTCTTCTGTCTGTGGGTCAACGTTTTTGGCCTGCCTGTTTCTAAAGGCTAGAGGAAGACTCAGATATCTCTGAAGCTCCAATTAATCTTCCAAATGAAGGTGCTGCATCACAGACATCATACAGAAGAAACAACCCAGGAAGTGGCAGGTGACAGGAGCAAAGGAGCCTGGTGTACCGTGGGAAGCCACCTGCACCTCCTTCCTCAAATGTCACCTTCTCCCAGCCTTCATTGACCACTGTTTTTAAAATTGCAAATCCCACTGCCTGCATGCCCTGGCCCTCTTCCCTGGTTTATTTTTCTCACGTTCTCAAAGCCTTCTATGCATTTCACCAAATCTTGGCCCTTCTCCTCCCACTAGAATGTAAATTTCATGAGAGCAGGGATTTGGGTCTGTTTGTTTTGCTCTACGCCATATGCCCAGCACTCATAACAGTGTCAGACACAGAGGACATGCTTAGTAATATTTGTTGAATGAATAAAAGGAACCATAAGCAGAATATTTAAGGGTATTGAGAAGCCATAAGCCATTCATGTAATATAAACATAGAACTTCTTAAACCTAGCAAGTTGGGGAAACCTCATGATTAGTAAATCTGCTAGCACCTAGCAAAGCTGGTTGTACCTCCCCGACAGCAAGCTCCTCTTTCTCCTCCCTCATAACACCCCAGTTTTTTTCAGGCATCCTTCCTCCTCCACACAGCCAGGAAGTTCAGGGAGGCTGTCCCCTTCCCCAAGCCCCAAGGAGCACAGAATGGAAGGGGAAAGAGACAGTTTTCTGGATGAATCCTACCAAGAAGCCATCCGTCCACTAGTGAACTTCTGCTCACTTCCTGAGAATGCCCCAAGGGGCAGCGGCCCCCAGTGACCCACCTTCAGACTTCCCTACTGCACTGCTCCACCCCAAAGACTGTCAACCCTCACTGCAAGTGACTGCCCCCTGGGGAGCTTTGAAAACCCACAGACACACAAGTGTACCCCCTGAGAGCCTGTTTCAGTGGACCTATATATGCACCCAGGTTTCTTTTAAAGATCTCGGGGGGATTGCAATGCGCATCCAGCAATGAGAAATGTTATGCTAACCCCAGCAGTCCGACCTTGCCTTCGAGATGCTTTGGGAAAGCTTGGAGTTCAGGACCATCCTCTGGGACCTTTTCCATCAGACTAGGGTCTGGGTCCTAATGTTTTCACTATGTCGGGTCTTCATGATCTGTGCTCTCAATAGAACCAACTGGTTGTTCCCATACAGAATTCTCCTCATCCCTTTTGGGCCTCTCTTCACTGCCATCTGCCCTGCTGTCTGGCACCCTCATTCCCAAGATCTGGGACCAAATCGACCGGCATTCCTAATCTAGTCTGTTCTTGGAAGGATTTGAACACGGGGGAAGCAGCTTTCCAGGAAAGAAAATAAATGGAGCAAATGCAATCAAGAACCCCTGTAGAGCTGTGTTGATTTTTGGCACACACGGGCCACAGTTTTGGTATTCACACCCGGGTAAACAGGGCGCCTTCCTTCCACCCACACACGTGCTCCGCTCCGGAAGAGCCAGGCATGTGATGTGCGTGGCAGTTTTTCCGTCATCACAGCATCCAGTGCTGGCAGTGGGGACAGTGCTTCCCATGGATGTTGCTGTAACCCAACCAGCAGGCAGGTCACCTGAATGAACGAAACCCTGACACTGAAAAGAATGAGACCAGGGAGGCGGGGCTGCCGCAGTGGGCCCCGTGGGCAGCCAGCCGCGTGTGCCCAGCCAGGTGGATGCCTGTGTGAATGCACCATCTACCTTGTTTAAGCGGACAGCCAGCACAATGTAGCACTTGCCTGTTGATTTGCAAGGAGAATTGTGTTAGCATTTCAAAATTCAGCTGACGTGCTCGAAGATTGCTCCCCGAGCTTTGCTGTTTGCCCGAAGCTTCCTCCCGGCTTGCTCCAATTCAACACCCTCACTGAGGTTTTTCCCGTTATCGCCAGGTAACTAGAGAACACAGCTGTAAAGTGATGTTTAGCACACCTTGTTCAGGAAAGCCCTGTTATGAATCGCCTTTATTCCTCTGTTCTGTGGCCAGTTAAATCACACCCTCATATAAATAGGGACCAAGGATGCATCACTCAACCACAATTCCAGACACCTGAGTCACAGGTGTTACTGCTGTCCCAAACCCTAAAGTGGGATCACGTGTCCCCTGGAACTGGTATTGTAATAGATACTCACTGCACGTACTTTATTTTTGCAAATTGCTCCTAACCTAGATAAAATATTTGGCCTTTATTACTTCTCAAAGTCTTTGGGCTTCCATTGTCTGGAAACTCAAGGATTGTGGCAGAATTAGAGAATCTGGTCTCTGGATCACAGAGCCTCCCACTTCCCACCTCCCGCCTCCTACTTCCCACCCCTCACCTCCCACCTCCCACCTCTCACCTCCCACCTCCCCTCTCCCCTTCTTATGGAGACCAAATCGTTGCAACTTTGAGTCCACCCACTTGGATCTTGCAACACTGGGCCAGAGTTTAAGGGTAAAATATCTGGGGACATTTGCTTCTGTTTTGACAGAGATATTTAGGGCTTTGGAAAGCTGGGAAGGAGTAGCGTATCTCCCTCAACCCTGACTTCCACCAACATCTTGTTCTAGCAACTGTGAGAAAAGTTTCAGAGCACAAGTGTGGAAATAAACGGAGACCATCCAAATGAGAACAAGCAGAGCTATTTATTCAGAGCTGGCTATGGCAAGAGCGTCAGCCACCATCACTTGTGTCTAGCAGAGGCTCAGAGGCAGGCTGGGGAGTGGGGAAGTTTTATGGTGGGAACGGGGGAGGCTCACGTGTGCCCTGTCAGGGGGCTGTTAGCCCGGGGGAGCTGCAGGAGGGCTAACCAGAAGCCACGCATCCCGTGTAGTTGGCTCTGGGGACTTATTTGGCTTCCTCTGGTTGGTCCGAAGTTGGGAACAGGGACAAAAATTAGGGAATCTGGCCCTTATTAAGTCCTGACCATTTGGGGCCGATTGCTACAGGGCTCGTGCTTTGGCTTCCGGGACTGGCTGCTGCAGGCTGTGGGTCAGTGTGTCGTTGTCACACGTGGGCCGGCTGCTGTTTGTATGTTCAGTCTCTCGGTGCTGGATAGGCCTTGGGGCCATGCACTGGGGAGCGTTTGCTCAGGACCTGGGCAGTGGAAGCAGCACTGAGGCTCACAGGGTCACATCCACCCTCAAACAGGGCCGGGTCGGGCAGAGTTCGTTCCAGTACTCCAGGCACCTGGCCCCGGGTCGCTTTCCCTGAAAAGACACAAAGCATCCAGGGGGACTGAATTCGCCCCTTTCTCCACCACTGTGCTCTCCATGCTGTTTGCTGGGGCCGCTGCTCTCCTCCCTGTCTGCTGATGGACTCTGGACCCTCAGCCTGGACCAGGACACCCAGCAGGTCCCAGGACCATGGATTCTGACTGACCTTGGGGATTCTCTGGTGTTTCTGGAAACTGTTGAAAGCTTCCAATGGCCATTGCTAAGTTATTTGCTAGTCAGTTAAAAAAATTAAACTCCATTTTTATATGGTCTAGACTGGAAGAGAGGATGGGAGACTCTAGAGACACCAGAGGCTCAGGATATGCCCGGAAGGAAGTTAGGACCGTCAGGAAGGCCCTGGTGGCTCAAGCACACCCATCCTTTGTTCACGCCACTGACAGCTACCCAGAGCCCCCTGTGGACCGGGCACTGCAGCAAGAGGTGGACAGTCTTCTGCCATGGGACAGAGAAGACCTGGGAAACGGTGCCAGGGACGAGTATGCAGGCAGTGGTCACAGCGCCATTGGGAGGCTGGACAGGAGCCAAAGATGGCCCCGGGATTCAGGAGTTGAGAGGCCGGTGTTGTGCTGTTAACAAACAACGGGGTCTGGCAGAGGTCTGAAGGGGACGGTCACAGGGCTCCTGGCACTTGGTCTGTGATCAGTAGTGCACTGAGCGGTACCCACAGGACTAGGGGGCAGGAAATCCCGACAGTGACAGTCAGCGCTGGCGTCATCCTCTCTCGCAGGTCTGAGCCCCGGAGTGTGCAGTTTTCGGTTACTGGAACACTCTTCATCCAATTTTAAGCCTGACTAACTCTGACTCATCTTTCAAGTGACTAGACATCCCTTCAGCTAGGAAGCTTTGCCTGGGGTCCCCCAGCTGGCCAGGGCCCCTTCCCAGAGCCCCCATCGGCCACCACCGTCGCCCGTGGAGGCCCTTATTCCCTGCCCAGAGTGGGCATGTTGACCCGGGCAGGCAGTGCCCGCCCCCCAGGGCACTCAGCAAATGTGGATTGGGAAACGCATGATTGGGATGTCCCCCTGACCACCCCGTCTTAAACTCCCAGCAGATGCAACAGCTACCCCCAGCCACCCTGCCTGGCACAGAACTGCGTCCCATAAGTGGTATGGGAGGGCAGGGGGAGAAGACGGAACTGCCTGCCCGCCTTGTGTGCGACCTCCGACCACTGGACCACAATTGCAGATGCACCATGACCCTTGCCCTTTGCCCTCACCTCCCAGGCCAGGGAAAGTTCTGGCAGTGGTTCTTGGGGGTTTGAGGTGTCCAGGAAATTGCTGCCACAGTTCTGTCAAATCCAGGACTTTTATCTTTTAAAATATATGTATAAAAAGATCATGTTACCTGGTAAAATCATGACAAACTAAGGGAAAAAAAAACCCATAAACATTTGGTTCAACTGAGTAAAATCATAATTACTATAATTATTTTTTTAAACAGCACAACTATTGCATGACACTAAATACATGTATTAATATATTTAAACCATGTCATTTTATTCACTTATGACACAAAATTCCAGTTTTTGCATGTTCCGCCTTGACATTTGATTCTTCCGTCGGTAGGGTCTGATGTGGGCTCCGCTCACAGCGAGAGGGAGGGGATGTCTGCGTGGCCAGGGCAGGGGCCTCTGGCTGTTTGAGGAAAATAGACTGAATCTCCATTTGTTTTGCAAAAATCTTGATCCAGAGCAAGGCCCTTCTGAATTCCCACCATGTCCGTATATATTAATATATTAATATTTAAAATTGGACTTAGCAGCAACATACAGTGCTGTGTTCTGGATTCTAAAACAAACTAATTCTCTCTGCTGCAAAATTTCACACATTATCATCAATCAGACATTGAGGTAGGTCCTCTAGGGGAAGAGAGGAAGCAACATTATTCACGTCACTCACAATTAAACCAGGCCGTCAATGTGTCTGCCTCTCGGGCTGTTTGTCCTTTTTCGAACGATGCTTCAGGCTCAATACTGGGAACAGGGGGACAGTAGATGTAGAACAGCTTGTCGGCATAATTGTTTTAGCATAAATCTGCAGAAAAAGAAATGGGACCTGACTCCAGTACGAAACAGGATCACAGAACCTCCTGCGAGCACCTTTGTAAAACTGTGCGTTTGCAATAAAGTTTGATGATAAGCTCCATGTGAAACATTTTAATAAAATTATAAAAGTAGTTGAGGAAGCAGTGTGCATTTATCGGAGTTAGGGAGACCTTGGTTGAAATCCCTGCTCTGCCACTTACTGGCTTTGTGTTCCTGGGTGTTTTCATCCGTAAAACAAGGAGTAATAATAGACCTGCCCCATGGGACTGTTGAGAAAATTAGACATAATAAAGCATGTGATGCTTTTAGCACGCGGAACAGTATATAGTAACATTCAGCACGCTCCCAAGGCGTGGACTGGGCCAATTGTGCTCATATTCATACTCCAGGACTGAACACGCCACATGTCGCCCAATAAATATTTGTTAAATGGATTAATTCGTGAATGGGGACCAAATCGATGTTATTCTTTTATACTCTTTGATATTTTAGTGGCCATACAATATTCTATCAGATGGACGTAATTTCTTTAACCTTCTATCTGTGCATTTCTGGGTGTTCAGTATAGTGTATAAACGGCGCTGTGACGGACCTCTCTCTCCGCACAGCTGCGTTCGGAGGAGAGGGCTGCTTGGAGCCATCCACCGGAATCTGAAAAACGAATCTTGGGAAACGTAAAGATAAAGGAAATGAGATCAGCCTCTAAAACCAGGGAGAGTCGGTCAGAACAGTAGAAATGGAGCAGACCTTGGTTCCAAACTCTTCACTGGAGCTGTAAGGAGGCTGAGGCTTGCAGAGCTGAAGTGATAATTAATGCCAGGTCTTTGGCCAGAATCCAGGTCCAAAGTATCTTTAGACCTGTATTTGTTTATCACCTGTGTGCGTGTACATGTGCGTGTGTGTAGACATATTCAGCATGTATGTTTTGCCCTAGCTACACAGTTGACGCCACTGAGGCAATTTCTCCTGTATTTGACTCAGAACGTAGATGGTTGAGAGTTCAAGCCATCAAACCACTCATTTTTCAGGGGAGGATAAGTGACTGGGAGGACTTTATGGAACATTTTGGTATCTTTTCCTACTACTGAAACTGGAACAGAAGGGCATGTGGTGAGCTCACACCGTCACTATGAAAGGCTGCCGGAAATGCCAAAACCTTACACAGCACCAGCTACCTGGGTAGATTCCACCTGCGTTCCAGACATTCAGTTCAACAATGTCACTGAGTTCACCAGACTAAGGGAACGGAGTTCATATTGAGACAGTTATAAACACACTGGCCCTAACAGAAAAAGATTCCTGTGCAACCAGAAGAGATGCAACGAAGTCAGGCCTTGAGCTCCCAGAGGGCCTTTCTCTCTGCCGTGCAAAAGAACGTGTGCTTGTCTGACCTCCCAGCCCCTGAGGTACGGTGAGGAATGTGGGTGGTGACGACGGTGAGACCCACAGTGTTGCTCCCTATATGTGCTGAGAAGCGTCCTTACTGCGCCCGCCACAGGGAAAACAGGCAGAGACCTTGGAGATTACTAAATTGAAGCCCCTTGTTCTGTAAGTAAGGAAATTGGGGCCACAGAAAGGAATCTGACTGAGGCCACCCTGACTTCGGCTCCATGACTGTCCCCGCCATATCAGTCTTCCCATCCTCGAAAGAGGGTTGTGCAGTTACCCTTCTCAGCATGACAAGTGTTTGCTAGAGTTTGTGTAATTTTCAGCAGAGTGGGCCTCGTGCCCCACGGCAATAGTGCTAGCAATGTCCGGAAGATGTTATACATTCCCATCCTAACGAATGACAGCAATGTGAGTACAATCGTCACTCTTGCACAGCAGAGTCTAGTTTGATCTGAGTTGTGTGTGACGTAGCATTCAGGCATGTCTGGGAAAAGGAAGGTTCTGGGTTCCAGGAGGCTGTTTCCATGAGGGATCCCAAGATGTCTTGGACAGAAACTCATTCAAGGGAGGACAGAGATAAGGCCAGAAACACAGCCCATTTCATGGGTTTAGGTGCCACATGGTGACAGTCGGGTGGCCTAACAGACAGTGATTAAGTCCGCAGCAAAGCAGGTATTCGCAAAACCCTGGATTTGCTACACGGTAACTCAGCAAGGCCAAAGAGCAGTGGGGTAGCACTGTGGACCTTGGCGAGAAACACCAAGAAGTCAGAAAGAAACCGCCCCAGGTCGCGGAGAGCCAGTGCACGCTGGTGGGCCCACGGTGCTGTAGTTACGAGAAGTAGCTCCATCAGCTTCTGCAGGGCCCACAGCCTGCACCAGCAGCTTTGGCTGTGACAGCAGAAAGTGCCCTGGCTCAGATATGCAACGCCAGCACCACGCACCTTTGCCAGGCCCTGGAGGTGCTACCGCTGCCTTGATACCCAAGGAGGGGGAGATGAGGGAGTGCTTTGTGCCAAAGGGGGGGGCTGCCCTTGCAAGGGCCTGCCTGAGGACCCCAGCGATCACTGAGGGAGACTTTGGGCAAGTAGGGAAAAGGGGCCTCCTGAAAAGACCCAGCCAGGGAAAACCTGCTTTATTGATATCAAGACTCTTATCCCCAGGCCAGTGTTTGCAGATCCTACCAACATCCCCCTGTCCCTGCGTCTGTGTTTGCGGTGGACCCCCCAACGACGGGGACGATGAGGCTTCAGGAACCAGGCGCCTCATCTTCGTGTCTGCTCAGCCAAATTCCCTCTCAGCTGCATTGTCTGGAGGAAATAGAAGCGTGACTAAGCTGATTTGTATTCTGCCAACCAAGGGAAAATATAATTAAGGCGGCAGCTAGACTCAGCAAAGCCCATGGGAAAGTCCAAGAAGGAAAGGACTCCCGTGGCTCAAGATGATGTCAGAGAAAAGGAAAGGCCGCCCTTCTCTAATCCCACAGCAGGTCCCCTCTCTAATGCCTCCAATTGAAAAAGGGAAAAGACAATGAAACCCGGGTCCTGTATGCCATGGAAAAGAACCTACTGCCTCTGGGAGTGACTGTGGGGACCTAGCAGACTGCGATGGGGCTTTTCCTGTCTCCTGCTGTGGAATTCTGCCAATCGCTGCTCACACCGCCAGCAGGAAAGGCTGCTGCTACTCAACGGAGTGGTGCAGCTCCAATCACACCCCTGCCAGTAGAGGCAAGAGTCCTCCCAGACACCAGGCAGGAATGAGACCACAGTTGTATCATATAGACACCTAGCTTATAAGTATATGCCAAGAGACAGCAGACTGGGCAGGAATTACTAACCCCAAGAACTGCAATGTGAAGGCTGATATCAGTCTTAAGCTTGCCCCCCAGCTAATCACCTCCTAAAAAAATGCACGAGAAAACTGCCTTCTGATGCATTTAACTGGCCCCTTCTTGTCCTCTGGTGACTCACATTTGTATTTAGAGACTATTTGCTAAGCTTGATAGATTTTTATTTACTTAACATTACCTTAGCCTTGTTGATACATTCAACTGTAGTATTCTCTAAAGGCTTAAATTATTTTACCTTTTTTCATGACATTAGCAAATTAGTGCTGAGCTTCTCCTAGCTGGAAGCTCTTACATCTTCCCTGCAGCCGCAGAAGCTAAGAGGCTTAGGAGGATGGTCACCCACCTCCCTCCCTCTTGCCCACAGGTATTTATGCCTGTCTTCCTACCCTAATATCTACATATCCAGGCATTACTACATCATTAGGTTTAAATATCTGCCTTTCATTATGGGATTAGACTCATTCATTCATTCATTCTACAAAAACTTGAAGAATATTGATATTGGATCCAGCATCAAAATTGCCTCTAATTGGTTCTTATTTCACAGATTTAGGGTTTGGATTTAATGAACTAAGCATATAAATATAACTTTATGCAAGATAATACCTTAATTCCAGTTTAATAAAATAGTGATGTTAGTGAAATGATACAATACAGGTTTGTCTAGTTTCATCTAGAAATATATGGAAGCAGGAACAAAAATAATTTTAAAAGCCACAGTGAAGGAAGGCTGCAGATGTGCAGAGGTTGGCATGCTTCTCAGAGTCATCTTTTATTAATACATAGTAGTGGTGAGGGATTGTTTTTTTTTTAAGTTTCAGTTGTTTTTAAGAGATTATCCAATGGAAAGTCTGTGAGTACTAACCGGCTCCTATATA
>NW_012153618.1:3213119-3225115 GCF_000956105.1 Propithecus coquereli | reverse complement strand
TTCATTCATTCTACAAAAACTTGAAGAATATTGATATTGGATCCAGCATCAAAATTGCCTCTAATTGGTTCTTATTTCACAGATTTAGGGTTTGGATTTAATGAACTAAGCATATAAATATAACTTTATGCAAGATAATACCTTAATTCCAGTTTAATAAAATAGTGATGTTAGTGAAATGATACAATACAGGTTTGTCTAGTTTCATCTAGAAATATATGGAAGCAGGAACAAAAAGAATTTTAAAAGCCACAGTGAAGGAAGGCTGCAGATGTGCAGAGGTTGGCATGCTTCTCAGAGTCATCTTTTATTAATACATAGTAGTGGTGAGGGATTGTTTTTTTTTTTAAGTTTCAGTTGTTTTTAAGAGATTATCCAATGGAAAGTCTGTGAGTACTAACCGGCTCCTATATAACCTATACTTGCTGTTTGGCTGATGAAAAAAACAGTCAAAAATAATTGATATCTTCCAAAACAAGTGGTAAGTCGTTTAAATAACTCCTGGAGGCAAGAAAATACAGACAAGTTTCCTGTTGTCTCGCAATCTAGAGCCGTCATCGAAGAACTTAATGTCACAGAAACTGTATCTCAAACAGATACACTCACATTCCTTGGAGAACATTTGAAAGTTACTGGTTTTGACCTTAGAATGTAATCATTCATTAGGAAATCAATCTGAGTAGAAATCATCTATTCATTCCTTCAAGAAATATTTATAGATTGGTCATGGATGTCCAGGCACTGTGCTAGGTGTGGGGGAGGTGCTGGCAAAGGCCACAGGAAGACACCTGCACTCCCCTCATCCTTCCTGGCAGGGTTCCCTCCTGGACACACCCTGTGCTGGCTCTCCATCCCCTCTGCGCCCTGAGTCTCTGGATGGCTGTCCCTCTTTCCCTGCTGCCCTGCCTGCCTCCAACGAGGAGCCTCCTCCCCAGCCTGTAGGACTTTCCTTCCCTCCCAGGAAATGGTGTGTCGCTCTAGGTTTGGCCGTCCCCAAACTCACATTCCCAGCGCTGGCCCTAGGCAGGTGCAAAGAATGACCAGCTGAATTGTCTGACCCAGCCCCAGGCCTATCGGGAATCAGAGGATTTCCATGATATTCCTTTGGTTTAGTCTTCTCAGGGTGTGCAGGCACCCTCTGCGTCCTTGTCCAAGGTCTGACCCTTCTCCTCTGCTCCTTGCCCACCCCCTCCTCTCTCAAGCTGTAGCACCGTCTAGTCTCCTGCACTGCAACCTTACTGACCACTGTGGAGAATGGAAAAGGAATGGGTTTTTACGGATGTCTAGCCGGCCTTGCCTCTGCACCACCAATGTGCCTGCTGCACATCGGATTTCAGGGACTCATCTCTGCCAAATTCCAAGCTCATACCTGTGGTTTCTCCACAGTGAATGAGCTGTTAATTATACTCCCTGCAGTACCTTCTGAGATGAAGGAGAAAGAGGAACACCTGATCACAGGGACTTTAAAAATATCCTCAAACCTGATTAATCTTTATTATGGCTACCGCATGTTTTTAAAATTTGCATACCATAAAATTCACCCTTCTTAATGTAGAGTCACATGAGTTTTGACAAACGTATATATTCGGGTATCAACAGGCAGAACAATTCCATCACCCCCAAATTTCCTTTGTACTCTTTGTAGTCAACCCCTCCCTCTGCTCCCAAACCCTGAGAGTCACTGGTCTGTTTTCTGTCCCTATGGGTTTGCCTCTTCCAGAATGTCAGATGTCATATAAATGGGGACATACACTAAGTTGGTTTGAGCATTTAGGAAGACTATGTATTTAAACAATTGTTAGAGCAAGGCCCAACTATTGCCTCTTAATTTTTTGGTTTCAGGCACTTATAATCTGATTTGACCCTTATCATTTTGTGGGTCATAATCCTTTTTGCAGTACATATGGCCTATTAGAAAATCCAGATGAAGCAGGCATTTCATCTTGTCCTTCCTTTGGAAAAGACAGAATAGCAGAGCCTTTATGAAGGTCAAGTTGCAGCTTCCTAATTTTCTCTCCCATGGCCAAAATGTTCCCTCCCGCCACTACCCTCCCACCTTACCCACTACCCTTTGAAAATTTCTGTCTCTTGTATTGCCCAATAATTGGGTGAGGGAGATGGTTGATTCACCACCGCTGGACCCGGAGCACAGCAAGGTTTATTCTGCTGAAGGGTCCAGCTGCTACCTCCTTGATCTCAGCAAACATCTCCTTCCCTTTCTTTCAGAAGCAACGTAAAGATTATTAAAAAATATTCGATTGGGCCGGGCTTGGAGGCTCACTCCTGTAATCCTAGCACTCTGGGAGGCCGAAGCGGGCGGATAGTTTGAGTTCAGGAGTTCGAGACCAGCCTGAGCAAGAGTGAGACCCCGTCTCTACTAAAAAAATAGAAAGAAATTAGCTGGACAACTAAAAATATATATACAAAAAAAATTAGCTGGGCATGGTGGCACATGCCTGTAGTCCCAGCTACTTGGGAGGCTGAGGCAGGAGGATCACTTGAGCCCAGGAGTTTGAGGTTGCTGTGAGCTAGGCTGATGCCACGGCACTCTAGCGTGGGCAACAGAGCGAGACTCTGTTTCCAAAAAAAAAAAAAATACTTGATTGTATAGGGTGCCAAAATATTAAAATGCCACTGAAAAGTGCAGGATAATTTAACCCCTTCCAAAGGAGAGCAGAGGAGAAAGTGGGAGAAGAGGAGGACGAAGAGGAGGAGAAGGAGGAAGCACCATCAGAAATTGAGTATTAGACAAGAGGTAGCCTGTGCTCTGAGAGTGAAGGAGACCACCCCGCTGTAGGAGATCAGGCCCACAAGAAAATCAGCAAACATTATATTTTTTCCCAGGTCCCAAAGTATCAAATGTTCCATTCAGAAATAATCCCCATTGAACAAGGGCCTGTGTCTCTTTCCCTGCCTATAGCGTCAAACACAGAGACCCCTTCGATGTTAATCCCATTATTAATGCCATCCACAAGAATAGACATCATCTTCATGGAAGTAAAAAATGAACCATCAAAAAAAGTTTCTTCCCAAAAGGCCAAACTCTCAAAGACTTCCTTGAAGATCAGAAATATCAGAGGTAATTTAACCCAGATACACTAGGAGGTTCAAAGCCCAAACTCCAGAAAAACAGACTCACTTATGTGCTGTGTGTATTGCCAATGTGTGGGAAGCTGCAAGTAAGATTATACTTTAAAAAAAATTAAAAAAATAAAAACTCCAGTCCAGATATTGGCTTTTCCTTGGGTACTTTCGTGCTGCCACCGCCCAGCTCCACTCCGCGTTTTCCATCCTCCCCTCACCTGCCTTTCAGTAGTGGAGGGTTTGATCCTGGGAGCCGAGGACTAAAAGCTGCCAGCAGGAATTCCAGCTGCAGCCGGCCACAAAGGACGGTCCTAGGGGGCTCTGCAGTCTGACTCGCCAGTGGGAAAGCCACCTGCTTCACTAGGCGAGCGGCACACCTGAGCCGGCGGACGGGCACAGGCAAGTATCCCGGCTGGCTGGCTCCTACTTGGAGATGCTGCCCCGTGGGTGCGGAAGGGGCGCTGCTCCAGCCCGAGGGGCGCGTGGGAGAGGCGGAGAGCGCCGGAGCATCCCTGTGATAAGCCCGGGTGCTGAGACTGGGGTTTGGTACTTCCACAAGCAGTGCTTTTGGTAGAGGGATTTGTGATTCCCGATCTGGTCTCTGCAAGGTCGGGTGTTGTTTTGGGAGCAGGATTGCCTTGGGGCTACATCACTTAAGAGTGTTTGGGTTTGCATTAGAAGCATGACCAAGTAGTGTAGCCCACAGGGTCACTGAACGGGGAGTAAGTAAAGAAAAATGAGAATATCTGGCAGAGTGTGTGTGTGTGTGTGTGTGTGTGTGTGTGTGTGTGTGTGTGTAGGCAGGCAAAGCTGAGATTTACATGGTGTGAACTGCTAAACGTGTTAGGATTTTTGAGACTTGTTTAAAGAGGAGGGCTTCCTCCTTTTTAATTTAGAACAAGTTAATTTGTTGTAATAAGGATGCTGACAATAACAATGATAATAATATACAATGCTTTCTATAAACAGACGCACACACACACACACACACCCCCAAAGTATCTGGAAAGTATCACCAAGAAAGAAGCGTGCTTTCATGCTCCTGCAAAGTAAATAAAAGAGGATAATTAATATCTTGAGGGAAGACAAAGCGTGTAAGTTCCTCAAATCATTATGTTAAATTTACAGTAATTGGTTCTATTTATTTTGCCTTTTTTTTTTAAAGGCAAAGGATAAAAATAGCATCAACTTGCCTGTTCGGTATTCCCCTTTTGAAACTTGGCATAGTGTTTCCTGATCCCTGAAGAAGGCTTTAATTTTTCACCCTCATATCTGGCCGACAGCTCTCAGGACTTTCCTACCTCCCTGTGGGGACGGAATCCCACTGGCAGTCAGGAGAGAACTGAACTGATTCTTGCTTTTCCTTCGCTTGACACCTAACCACCACCATTAGCACCTCAGACGTTCACAGCTTTCTGAATAGGCGTCCTTCCTTCCCACTTAATCTATTGATTTGCATCACTAACAGTTGAAAGGAAGCTCTTCTTCTGATTTAAGAAGCCAGAGAATGAGGAAACCATGGATTCTTCCGGGTTATTTATTTAGGGGACTCCCTACCTGACCTAGGCTGTGACTAATGGCATGAGGGCGGAATGAGAGAGAACAGAAACAGCCACTGTTTCTCCAGGCCCATCTTTACTTCTCCAAAACCAGAGAATTAATGAAATCCTTTGCAAGGTTACAGGGAAACTTGGAGCTCCTCTAGTGCAAGTCAAGTTTGTTTCACAAATGGGAGTTCTAGATAGCCCCTGGCTGACCCTTCCTTCTGCATTAGTCTGCAGGGCCCCAGTCACAGCGGATCCAGGAATTCAGTGCCCACATGACAGTTCGCTCTGATCCTGCAGAAATCCCACTGCGGCCAACCAAGCTCTGAACCAGCACAGATCTCATGTGGGAAGGGCTCATCCCTCATGTTCTTTCCAATTCTACTATAATAGCACTGTACCTCTTGCCAGGCTACACCTACTCATTTGGAATGTTCAAACGGGAAGTTCACTACATTTAATCTATTCAGGCAGGATTTCTTTCTTTTTAAATCAGTATCTGAGCTATACTACCTAGTCCCAGACCATAATAGTACATTTGGAAGACTTTCTTTTATGTGTAGCTGCTGGCAATCATTTGAGTCTCAAGGCTGCTGAATGTTGGTAATAGAACTAATCATAGCAACTGTTTCTCAAACGGCTACTGTTTATCATAAACTGGCTCTACCCATATTGTCCCCATTCTCACTGCATTCTTCAGAATTACCTCATTATTTCCGTTTTACAGATCAGAAAACTGAGGCTTCAGAAAGATGAAGTTACTAGCCCAATATCACTCGCTTTCTAAGTGGGCAGCAGAAGCCAGGTTGGTCTGACTCCCAAGCTCATATTCCTTCTGTACTACTTTACCGTTCTGACCTTCACATTCCCAGCTTCTGAGTTCAAGATAAATTTTAAATTAATTAGTGCGGCCTTGTTGTTCTCTCACTACTGAAGGCTTACACAACAATTTAGACAAAATGCATTGGAATTATAGGAAACCCTCCATACATTGCCACTGAGTGCTGGCTCCGCCAAAACCACACTCCACATTCCCACATTCCGCCAATCTCTGATTCAGTGAGACAGAGTGAGAGGGTGGGATGGATGGAAAGAAGGCAAAGGAGGGTGCCCCATGGACCCCAGAAGTGGGAACCCCTTCTCTTCCGGAGGCCTTTGTGTTCTGCCCCATGGAACTGAAAGGAGAGCAGGGGGTTGATGGAGCAGAGCTCTCACCAGTGCATCTGAAAGGGAAGAGTGTTTAATGTTTTGAATTTCTTTTTGTCTGAATCAACCAAGCCCCAGAGCTATTTATGTGGGGAGAAGTTGGTTCCCCCATGGAGAGGCCTTTCCAGGGGATCTTAAGCTCTCAGCCGCAGTGGTTTGCCTGTCCTCAAAACTGACTCCCCACCAGGCTCCCAACAGGACAATACAAATGTGAAATTTGTATCCTCAGTAAAAAGTCAGAAATGACAACCATTTAGCCATTTTCGTCATTTTAAAAGTTCATGTTCCTGAAAACTGGCCTGTAATTTCTTTCTATCTAATCCAAGGGATCGATTTGTGAGAGGCCCGTGCGAAGATCAACGTCTCAACTTTTTAAAAATTCCTTAATATTTGCTATGTTCTTATTCAATGTACCCTGTCAGTGCTCTTTCTGATTATTTCAGTCAGGGCTGTGTAACTTCAGAGAGTTTGGGGAACAGCCTTCATCATCACCTACTTTTCATTCTAAAATCTCCATGTATCTATCTGTACATACATGCACAAAGAGTTCCATGATTGTACCGCTTTTATAAATAATTATAGTCAAAATAAGTTTTTTATACTGTCATCTCAATTTTCCCCTTTCACTCATTTGGAATTGCTGGGCATTTGGATAGGGACTACATTAAAGCTCACCACTGACCTTAACTGCAGCCGTAGGAGACAAGCTCTGCCAGATAAACAAATGCTGTGATCAATACTATGCAGTGGGTAGAGACAGAGAAGAATTTCTAACCACTTTTACAAGAAAAAACTATTTTAATAAAAATGCTAATCCTAAACCTCTCCAAGGGAAATCTGCTTAGAGGACGTCAGCCTGAGTTTCTTTACACTGGAAAATGACCTTCACACAAGAAAGGGTTGTCTGAGGTGAAGAGGGAAACTCTGGAAAGGGCGAGGGTGAGAGGCCTCCAGGCTCCCGCCCACCCACTCTCATCTCCAGTGACATGAATTGGAGATTTCCAATTAATTCTCCTCAAAGCGAACATTCCTTTCCGTTGCTCAAACACTCCCTACTTGAGAACCTGCAGGGACCTAGGACTGGGCTATCCAGAGACATCTCTGAAGTCTCCACTCCTTAGCTTGGTGGTCCACCGTTCTACCTCCTTGCCCAGCTCTCTGCCAGTGACCCTGTGTTACATCCACGGGGACTGGTGGCAGGTCCCATAACATACCACTAACTCTATTTGTCCTCCGGGGCTCAGTGACCCTACTCTCCCAGGCAAAAGTAGCCCCCTCCCCTGCACTCACTGAGCACTTGGTACCTGCCCATATCACAGGACTTCTCAGACTCTAGTTCATTTAAGCAGCTGTCAAAGTATTTTATGTTTGTTTCAATGTCTAGCCTGATCATCTTCAGTACGGGAACGAGGTCATGTTAATCTTTCTAACTTTTCCATCATTCGCCTTCCTTTCTGCTATTTGAATATTTCCTAGTGCATAGTAGTTGCTCCATAAATCAGTAATTAATTAGGATCATTATGGGAATTTATTTCCCCAGGTGCAGACACATCGCACCTAGAATGCTAATGGCACCTGTAGAGGTGATTGGTCCATAACCACGGGGACATGGGAACTATGGAGAGGTGCCAAAAATGGAGATAAGGAAATGCCAACTTTCAAAAATACTTGTTTTAAAAAATAGTTTCCAAAGAAAGCATAGACTGGCAAAATGATGACTGATAAAATTCTGGAATAGATTACGAAATACATGGTATGTGAGGATTTAGAGAAGAGCCATGTGAATTTTATAATCCAACACGAGTTCCCCAGATCAAGCCACCCCAGGCGAACCACATTTCATTTTAATGTGTAGGTTCCGAGACTAGTGAAACGGAATGCTCGAGACTAGAGATTCATAGTTCAGTGGTGCGTTCTGATCAGTCTGGAGTCATATAGTTTATATACCAGGAACTGCAGATAGCCCGAGGGCTGCTTAACTGGGCTACAGCCATTGATCACAATCTAATTATACCCCTAGGAGAGCCTTGGGTGAGAGCGTGGTCCCAGGGTAGACATTGTAAAGCCTTCTCAAATGATCTGGACACAGCATTCCTTGATTTTTAGCAGAGCATTTGACACAATCTGTCATGGTATATTTTTTTATTTATGCAACAAGTATTTCTTTATGTGTGCATTATGTGCCAAGTGTTGTATTAGGTGCTTAAGCAGTGTTTGTGGCTCAGAAGCAAATTCTGAATTTGTTGATGATAAGGAGAACAAAACCCAGTCGAAAATTGATTGCCTGAAATTCTCTTTGGAACCACAGGAAGTCAGTCGATTGATTGATGCATGTGTGTTGGGGTCTCTAGGGGTACACTGTGTGCTCTCCCCTCACGCCGATCTCCATGCAGAGAATCCTTCTCTGAACACCCTCTCTGTAAAAGTACCTTGCCCAGTCGTTTTCTACTCCTGCATGTTGTTTTATTTTTCTTCACTGCACCTTTCATTCTTTGCAATATCTTATTCACGTGGTATCCTGCAGTTGCCTCCTGTCTGTCCCCTTCCTCGGAATATAGTATGAACACGGGAAGGCATTTCTCAGGGCTGGGCCTTCTGTCCCTTGCTGTTCAATGTGTCTATCAGTGACAATTGTTGACAGTTGTTGTAATCAGATTTCCAGACGATGGAAGGTTAGGAGGGGTGGCCGATATGGTAAATAAGGGAATCAAAAATGCATGATAACGGCATATGGGAAAGCACTTTGATAATTGGAAAATTATGATCAAATTTAAGTTATCATCATTATTTAAGTGACTATAAATCTGAGCCAAAACCAATAAAAGTATCAAGGTTAAATATAAGCTCATGCATTTAGGTTCAAAAAAATCAATTACACAAGTCCAAGATAAAGGAGACCTGAGAGGACAGCACAGTCCACGCAGCGATTTAGCCACGAGGAGGTGACATTAGGGCTGCCACGGTGAACGCACAGTCCCCAGGCCGCTGAGCCAATGCTGGAAATTCTGAGATTGTCATCAGTTAGGGGGGCCACCACGTGGTAAGGTGGACTTTGCCAAGCCAGAAAGTGGCCAGTGGAGGGTAACTGGGAACAGCAGCAGGAAGGAGAGGGGGCTGAGGGAGGCAGGGACCCGCCTTTACCTGTCTGTGGGGCTCACGCGGAGGAGAAGAGCTGCGTGTGTGCTGAGGGTAAGTTAGAAGTGCTTGATTCTGGGGGGCAGATTTCCATTCAGGGTAAGGACAATGGTGGGAGCTCAGGGCCAGAACCCTGTAACCCACAGGGTCTACACGAGTACCGAGCTTGCTGGCACTAGAAGTATCGAGACATATCTGAGGAAGACAATGGGGCAGAGAGGTCAGCTGTAAGAGGGATCCCGGCTTTGGGTTGGAGGCTGAGCCAACGGGTCTTTGCTGTTCCAACTCTAACATTATTTCTCTGTTCCAAACTTCAGTATTCTCCTTCTGTTCTGACTGATTCTTTTTCTGCTTGGTCTGACATTTGATTGAAATACCACTTAGCACGCTCGGCAGCCCCTACATGAAAGTGCTTTGAAATCTGCTGGGCTTTGGGGTCTCTGCTGTTACCGTTCATTAAGTCAGTCCCTGCCGTCCCTCTGCGGCGTTCCCCTTCCCTGCCAGCCTGCCCTCGCCGTAAGTTGGACGTCGGCAGCTTTGGCACGTTGTGAGCCCTCTGAACCCTTCTACCACCTTCCGTATTGTGAATATACACAGGGAGACTCCTTTGTCCTTTTACAATGATGCCCTGAGCCTGCGGTCCCTACATGACCCGAGTGGAACCTGAACTCTGAGTAGCAAGTGAGTGTATTTTGCCTCGAAAAATTGAAAGAACAACTAAAAAATGCAACTTGGATATGTTTTCGTAAGGTATTCCCTCTTTCTCTTTTCTGTACTTCTTTAGAATTTGCATAATACATGAAAATTCTATCTAGTTTCTTTTTTAATGTGAAATATAAGAAAATTATGATTACCTGTAGCCTATACCATTTGTGATTAAAAATACATTTTTTTAAATGAAGAAAGTCTAGTTCCCAGGGAGCACTTTTCTGCTTGCAAAGATCTAACAACACCAGGTGGTCACCTTTGATATACAGGTTCCAGGTCTCATAGAAACAAGGGCAAACCTAACAGTGCTTCACCCAGTGTCTCTCCCAAAGATGACACTGAGATAAAATCAACCACCTATTACAGAACGGTAGGAAACTGCCTCAGCAGGGCTTTCGGGAGAAAATGAATAAACGATGAGAGCAAAACCGCCAGTGGGCTAACCCCAGGTGCTTGAAATGTGGGCAGAAGCGCTTCAGACTATACGACAGGAATGAAAACACAAAAAGTCGTCTTTCTGCCATTTGTGTCCCACCTCTGTGTCACCTAAACAAACATGTATTTGAAAACCGTGGAATTGTCACACCTTTTTTTTACTCAAAGTGACCAGCTATTGAGTTGTCCGGCTGTCAAAATTACACCAAGGAAATAAATTAGGCCTTTCAGGGCCAAAATTGTATCCTCTAGGGTGTTGCAGTGAATATAGATTTAAGTAACTCTAGTGTCCTAAAAACATTACAGAACACATACCAGGAGGTGGAGCTCACTGTGTGGGGACTCAGGGGAGAGACGAGAGGCAGGAGAAGGTAGAAATCGGGACGGGAAGCGGGCGAGTCTGCTGCTGAGGTGGGTGATGGATGCGAAGACACCCCGCCGGGGCCCTCTGGAGCAGGCCAGGCACGCTGAAGTTGCATTAAATCTCTACAGCTCTGAGCTGCCTGCTGCAAACACTCTGGAGTTCTCATCAATTCAAACTTCAACCCCAACTTTTTTTTTCTATCTCAGTGCACCTGTGTCTGAGTAAACTTCAGAAAATCTCTCTCTTGTGTTTTCTTGCAAAACTCTTTGGCTGGTTGTATCTGAAAATATTTTTTTTTTCAGCGAGTAGTTCTTTTTTTCCCCCCTAAGCACTTAAGGTCTAAGACTGTTTCTTCCCAGCAGGGGGCTGAGACAAAGGGAAAGCTCTGCTCCCAGCGGCCAGCTCACTGACGAAGCCCCTGGGTCTGAGGGAGCCCCGCAGAGATGCGCGGTGGGTTCCCGGCAACCTGGCCCTGCTGTTAGAAAACAGCTGAGAGTAAGTCCTTAAAGCCTCGTCTGTATGTTTGAAGGGAGCACGTTATTAGTAAAGCATACATTTCTCCCCGGTACAAAGTAAGATATTTTTTCTGCATTTTTAGTGGATATTTTTGCAAGAACACATTTAGAAAACTATATTAGGCAATGACCCGTCATTCAGTTTAATTCCACATCCCTACTGGGTGGCTTCTAGTCTGCCATGGGCAATTTAAAATAAGTATGGAGAGCATGATTTGTGCTTATGGAGCTCATGGCCCCGTGAGAGAGGCCAGGCCCTAGCAGAGAGATGGGGACAGTGGGGGGCAGAGTGAGCCCTTGAATAATAATAACAAAGGCTACAGGAGAGCCGAAGGACACAGCAGCCCAGGCACGATCACCCACTTGCCTGTAAGCACCTTGAAGGCAAAGACACGGAGTGTATGTCTTTCATACCCTAGCCATACCTCCTAAAGCAAAGAAAATAATTAATGCTTATAGTTGGCCAATGATTTCATTTCAATAAATATGAACAGCTTCAATCACACAGATTTGGGGCAGATTTACTAATTAATGGGATGTGAAATTTTTCATATTCAGGTCTCAATTTGTGTACATCAGAATAATCTTTTATAATTATAGACACATGAAATGATTGATAAAATCCAACAATGGTATAATCCTTCACAAAGCATTTTTTGCATTTAAGCCCCTTGGAAATAGATATTCTTTTAAATCCTCATTCCTTCATCCCTCTTTTACCGGCGCCTTCTAAGTAAACAGTAGGTGTTGTGCTAGGTGCTGGGGAGATGTCAGCAAAGAAGGATTCAAAGTCCCTGTTCTTATGGTGCTTTCTTTGGTGAGAGAAAAAACAGCAAACAAGAATGAATAAATAGGCCGGGCGCGGTGGCTCATGCCTGTAATCCTAGCTCTCTGGGAGGCCGAGGCTGGCGGATTGAGCTCAGGAGTTCGAAACCAGCCTGAGCAAGAGCGAGACCCCGTCTCTACTAAAAATTAGAAAGAAATTAATTGGACAACTAAAAATAT
>NW_012153618.1:3203471-3213069 GCF_000956105.1 Propithecus coquereli | reverse complement strand
GCTAGGATTACAGGCGTGAGCCACCGCGCCTGGCCAATAGATATTCTTTTAAATCCTCATTCCTTCATCCCTCTTTTGCTGGCGCCTTCTAAGTAAACAGTAGGTGTTGTGCTAGGTGCTGGGGAGATGTCAGCGAAGAAGGATTCAAAGTCCCTGTTCTTACGGTGCTTTCTTTGGTGAGAGAAAAAGCAGCAAACAAGAATGAATAAATACATAAATGATTCAACTCTCTGATAAATGCTATGAACAAAATTAATCTGGTATATGACAGAGAGCGATCAGGGAGGAGATGAGGTCTCCAGAGAGGATTTGAAGGAGCCAGAGCTAGGGACAAGGTATTCCAGCTAACAGGAACAGCAAGACCAAAGACCCTGGGGTCAGACCAGGCGGGTGCTGTCCTGAACAGAGGGAAATCAGGTGTGGCTGCATATGGTGAGCCTGGAGGAGGAAAGTAGAAGCCGAGGTCAGAGAGGAACCAGTTTAGAGAGGGCCTCAAGGGCCATGGCAAATGGTTTACATTTATTATGAGTTAAATGGGAAGTCAGTGGAGGGTTTTAAAGTATTGTTTTGGCCTCTGTGTGGGTGATGGATGGTGGGGAGAGCATGCTTGGAGGCAGGGAGGCCAGGTGGGAGGCCACCGCAAGAGTCCAGTGGAGAGAGATATGGGCGGCTTCAACTAGAAGATAATTCATGGAGACGGACAAAAATGGGCAGATTCAGGATGCATTTTGGAGGTACAGCTAATAGTATGTGCAGGTGGATTTGGTGTGAGGAGTACGGAAAAGGAAGGCACAAATCCCCAATATATGTGTTGAAACTGAGGCTCACGGGGATTACGGAGCTTTTGTTTAGCCCACAAAGCTGCACGTGGCAGGGCGAGGACTCCAATCTGGCTCTAATTCCCAAATGGGAACTTCTCATTCTTGCATAACGATATGAGATTTGCAGAAAGAAGGGACAAATGAGTATTAAGTCCTATTAACTCCTCCTAATATATAATTTTTTTTAGGTATGTAGTAGACAATGTGTAACATCCATTCAGGTAGTTAGTCAATCTGTGGTTACTTGAACACGTCACCATTTTCAATGGGATCAATACACTGTCTCTGACACTAGGTATTTGTAACCACAAAGTGCACTTCGGCTGAATTCCTTTCAGAGGTTGTCTTATTTTCAGAACCAACATTTCCTAGTTATATCATGAATTATTAGAGGCATACCAGGCAACAGATCAAGTTTATCTCTTGTAAGAGCTCTCATTGCAGTAACATGTTTCACAGTTTTATTAAATTGGCCTTGGTAGACAAGCTGCTCTTTAAAATCTGTGAGCCACAAATGCTATGAATTTAGATCCGTATTCTCCAGCTGATTTGCTGAGTAATTCAGAAGAGTCCTTTCACCTCTGAACTGTGGGTGAGATGTCCCCAGTCCTTTTATACCAGATCCAAGAACTGAAAAAAGAACTAGAAATATGGATCTCACTGCTAGTGGCCACGTTTGTTCATTCATTCCAGATAAATTTTTACTGGGTTCCCAGTGTGTGCCAGGCACTGTTTGTTCTAGGTGTTGGAGAGATACAAGAGACATAAGGTCACTACCTTCAAGGAGCTTCTCTTTGTGGGCAAAATAAGCGTGATAAATGGACAAGCAAGATCATCACCAGATTAATAAATGTTCTTATAAACATCAGTGTGTTGATATGATAGAGAGAAACTGGGCTTCTCAGGCTTGATTTAGCTGGTCAAATAAGCCCTCTGTGAGGACCTCTTAAGCAGGAGGTTGGAAAAATAACAAAAAACAGCCGTGGGAAGAGCTAGGGAAATGAATCCCAGACAGTGAGGACAGGAGGACAAAGCCCTAAGGAAAGTGCTGGTGTATTGGTTAGGATTCTATTGGCTGCTCCAAGAGAGAAATCCGAACTCACCAGAGTTTAAGCGAGATAGATATTTATTTTGCTCTCACTTAGCAGGAGTTCAGGACTAGGTGGACAGTTCAGGACTGATAGGATAACTCACTAATCCTTTGGAACCCCGATGCTGCTTCTTGTGTGCTGGCATTCTCAATACATGACTGCTACCTCGTGGTCCAAGAAGGCTTCTCTACTCCTGCTATCACATCTACTTCCCAGCCATTGAGAAGGGGAAAAGGGAAGAGAGAGTGTGCCTCTTCCTTTCTGTAGAGACATGATACCCAGAATTTGTGCACACCTTCTCCACCCACACCCCATCAGGCAGAACTTAGTTTGTGGCCACACCTGGCTGCACAGGAGGCTGAGAGAGGTCATCTTCAGCTGGGTGGGCATGTGCCCAGCTAAAAATTCTGTTTGCAAGATCAGAAGGGAAGAGCAGATATTAAGGGACAAATGGCATCTCTGCCCTAGTTGGTGTGTACAGGGACAGAAGGAGATCAGTGTGGCCGCAGCTATGTGAGAAGGCAAAGAGCGAAAGATGATCCAGTCGGACAAGTGTGTGGCAGGCAGGTCATTTGGGGCCAGGTAGACCACGGCAAAGTGTTGAATTTTAGCCCAGGAGCAGTCAGACAACACTGTAGGGTTTTAAGCCAGTGAAGTAACATGGTCTGATTGAGGTTTTTACAAGAGCACTCTGGCTGCTGGGTGGAGAATGGGTGAGAGAGGAGCAAAAGTGGAAACGGGAGATGTTTGGGAGACTGTGGTTCCCAGCGATCCAAACAAGCAGGGCTGACTCAGACACGGCGACACAGTTACATAGTCATAGCTTCATGGTGTCAATTATTTAAAGAGACAATGAGCAAAGATTCAGCGTTGGTGTGCCTCTTTCTAAAATATGAGGAAATCCTTTGCACAGACAACTTGCTGGATGAGCGGGTTTAAGGAATTGCATCCCATAGAAGACAGACTTAAAACCCTGTGAGGTGAATGTGCAGCCAAATTAGACCTGGTGCCCTGGTGGGGACCCTCAGCTGCTTAGGAATGTAGGAAGCACATGAAAGCACCTGTCGAGTTAGGGCCCCAGCAGGCTCAGCCTCCCAGGATGTTGGAGCTGGAGGACCTCTGAGCTCATCAAACTCAATCCCGTTGTGCTGCAGGTGGAGAAACTGGTGTTGGGGTGGGGGACAGTGGCTTGCCCCAGGTCACCTTTAGGTAGTTGCAGAGTCAGGTCAGGAAGCCAGATCTCTCCGCACACACCTGACTAGCCTTGATCTTCTGCTTTCTCCTGAATCGCACATGTGCAGTCAAGGTTTTGGACTGCTGGCCAGCATCCCCCCTAGAACTGGCTCCCTTCTTTGCATTTCTCCAAAGTCACCTGCCCTGTATCTCAAGTCATTACATCAATGACCTGGTTTTTTGAGCAGGAATGGCCAGATTCCGAGAGTACATAAAGTGATTTTGAGGGATTACAATTCAAGTGTGCTGAAATGTTTTGAAGTTTGGAGAGAGTGGTCCAAAGACAATAATATCTATTGTGAATGCAAATGCTAATAAAGACCCTAGAAAGAGCCCTGGGTGCTAGAGCCATGGCAGCCTGCTCTGAGGCCATGCGGACAACAGGGTGGGCCCCCAACAATTGTTTGGGGACCATTATGTAACTCATGGTTCCTCTGAGAATGCCCACTGAGGTGATCCCTCCCTCGAGAATTCTGTGGTGGGAGATGGGAGAAAACAAAATGGCAGACAGGGAACTAATGACGATTTTATTAAATACCACAAATGTACTTTTACAAAGTCATGGATTCTTATTTGATCATGCAAAAGTATGGATTCTGGAATGATTCATTCCCCCCAGATCCTGGAAATTGCATGAGGCGGTCTGCCTCATTGTCTACAAAACAGTCCCTTTTGTCTCTAAAGAAATAAAAACAAGGCTTATTGTGGCAAAACCTCCTCTACAAATTAACATTATTGATAGGATTCTAAGCACAAGGCTGTTTGAGTCTACAAATTTTCTTATACAACTGACAATACTACTAAGTATTTCAAATAGAATTATTATTATTATCAAGAGTCTTTCACTAGGGTGAAAGTTTCTTTTAAGTATCTTAATTTTCAGGGATGCATTTTCACACTCACACACACACACACACACACACACACACACCACATCAGGAACCAAAAAGGAAATCTGCACAATACAAACTTCCCATTTAAATGTTCTACATCTCGATCGGGATGGTAATTACATAGGTATACATATTTGGCAAAACTCATCAAACTGGACATTCCTATATTGGAACCAAAGTTTGGCCAGGAAATTCACTTTTAACCTAATTTCGTGTTATTTTGAGATAAATGCACCCCTTAGAATAACAAGATTGTACAGCACATAACAGCCTTGTACAATTTGAAATCTCAGATAAACCCAGGAAGTCAAAGCTTTTGGGGTTGAGCCTTAGCATGTGCTAAGAAATATTCAAGAAAATTATTGAAATTTTTTATAAACTGGAAAATAATCTGTTTTTAAGCCTGCCATACAAATACTAGCATTCAATATTTTGAAGGAAATCTTAGTTCCAAGTATTTCTTTTCTGTCACATTTTTCTGGTTTCTATTGATAACAAAGGCGATCTTCTTTGAACTATTTCCATGGAAAAGTGCTGGCATGACCAAATCGTCCGGCTCTGCTGGGATTTAGACACATTCCAGAAGTGGCCGAGGGAATTATGTGGGTACCCTCAGACTGCTGGCTCTATCCAGGACACGGGTGAGGAAACTGAGGCCCGCTCTGACTTTGAAGACTGCAGCTTCCTCGGCACCATGCCTGGTCTCCCCAGCACTTGTTCTCAGTCGTCCAAAAGAAGAGGGGTCTTGACCCTGAGCAGGAGGGGAAGACTGGGGAGGAAACGCTCCCTCTCCCTTTCCTAAGACATCCCCCTTCCCTGGGACAACGTTCCCAAGCAGCTCCTTTTTGCCACTTCTCCAGGGTCAGAAACACACAAGTTCTGGAAACAGTCCCACTTTTTTATTATGTCCCTTTCTGTCCTGTTCTACCTCTGACCTGCAGAATCACCAGCCCACCTGGCTGGTGAGAAATTCACATTCCTGGGACAGGCCTCTGGACAAACATTAGCCAACGCCCACCCTGGACTCACTTCAGTGCCCCCGGCTCCAGGCTAATGTGGAGATTTCAGACCCACATGGATTTGGAGGCAGGGGTGTCATTACTGGCAAAACCAAACCAAACCAAAAAACCTCAAAATTGATCAAAGGAAGGCTTGGCCTTACATAAGATCTATGTAAAGCATTCAGCATCTGCATACTCACTGGAAGGCAGAAGTTTAGCAGACGTTGTTATTAGTATCCTTAGAGCTAATCATGGCGATTCCTGACTTAGGGAATGCAAATAAGGTAAACCCACTTTCTTCCTACATCAGCCCCAGCTGCTCTTTGGGGACACTCACTGCCCGGAACCTCCCAGTGGTCTTTCAGTATTAATATTGTAGCATTAAGAGATTTAATTACAAAATTATTTCAAACAGCTGCTTTTTCTGTCTTCCATTCTAAGTGTTAATAGTTTGCTAAGTTAATTTGATTCACTTAATGTCTGTGATTCAATATAATCTCACACAGGACCTTTCCTTTACGGAGAAATAAGCTTGTTGTTAACCTCCGTTTACCAATCTGCTCCCGGTTATTCAAGGACTCTCTAAACCTAAGAAGTATAATTGAACTAACCCAGACAGAGCTGTCACAGGGGAGCAGCAAACTCCCAGCAGTTAACGCTCTGGCTCAAGCATTGTGAATCCCTCTGGCGTTCCCTTGAGCCATGAATCAGCATCAATTTATCTGGCCTCATGTCATTTTTCTGCCTGAAAAATTTTGTGTACTTTGAAAACAAAGTAATATACTGCACAATTAAAGGACAGCAGAATCCAGGGAAGGACCATCTATCTCACAAAGGAGAGTCACACAAGCTACGTGTTTCACCCCAGTTGTTGCAGTGAAGATCTGTTTTTTGTAGCTATGGGAACTTAGGTCTGTGAGAACCAGCACTGGGTATTGGCAACATGGGTCCTGCCATCTATAAGCTCTGTGATAAGTTACTTATCAGAACTGAGCCTTAGTTCCTCATCTATAAATTGGAAATATTGGTATCTTCTACTGTTATTATTATATTGTGAAAGGACAGTTACATGCGTACGCACATACATGTACACATAGACTATAATGACACTTGGGTTTCATTAGCATTCACAACTTTAACTTTGAAAAATGTTCCTATTTAAAACACAGCATTGACCTTTTCACTCACTCTTATAAAATCAACCATAAAGGACTGGAAGTTAAGAGAAGTGTATCATATAAAAAATGCCACGTGCACTCCAAATTCCCACGCTTTCTTCAGCCCATGCACCCAGAGATAGTAACAGCCACTGAAAGTTTCATCATCAAAGTGAATAACAGACACGGAAGCTGCGGCTCCCTGCTCCTGAGGACCGGATGCCTCTTGGCTGACGTCCTGCCTAAGCAAGATCCAAGAGGTGAATGTTAAAGCAATAGAGCCCCCTCAAGAAGGCTCCAAAGTTTATTGCCTATTAAACAAGCAGTGTCCTTTATCATATTAATTTTCCTGATGTACCTTCCTGACATTTGTCAGCATTTCCTACTTGCCAAATGACAGACAAGCGGAAAGCCAGTTTTTAGAAGTATGTTCATTTACAAATAAAGTCTCTCCCGAGTCCTCACCTTCCTTTCCATCCCTCTGCTATCACCTTCTGTCCCACCCTCACCGCCGTCCCACGCCCAAGACGGCTGGAACAGACACCTAGCTTGACTCCCACTTCAATCTGTCTCACCTCTGATTCAATTTCTCCCATGCTTGAAAATTTTGTTATGCGCTTTTTACCACCATTTAAAAAAAAATCCTCAGAGCTGCTCCAGTGCTTACCAAATCAAGTATACAGTGATTTGAGACAATGTAGACTGCGGGATGCCTTTCCAGCTTTATCCCGCACCGGTCCCTGGTACTTAACACTTCCCACAACATGCCCATGGTTTCCTGCTGTGGGATATGCCCCTTTCTCTCTCCCATCCTCCTGCTCTTCTCAGATTGTAGTCCAGTTCCATAATCACTTCCCTTGTCACGCACTCCCTGCCGGCTTCCCTTGATGCTCTGCCCCAGTCTAGATCAGCAGCTCACTCTTCCGGACGTCCATCATGTAGAGGTGCATCCTGGCCTTTATCTTGTTTTGCCTCAGATAATGTTCTGTTGTTGTTGTCTCAGTTAACATTTATTCTTGACTGTGAGGTCCCTGCAGGAGATTGTAGTTTACCTGTTTCTCTGTGCCTCAGAGTGCCAAGCACAGGGCCTTTTTATCTAGAAGGTATTAATATTCCTAATTTCAACTAAATGTATGCACACATAGGAAGTGTGATTTAATATAAGCATATGGAATCAAAAGGATTACTTTAGGGTCAGCATGTGTACAAACGCAGAAAATTCAAAACAAGTATTCAGACAAGCAGGAAATTGTATAAGTTGTATACGTAGAAAACATTTCATTCCCTCCTGTCGTAAGGAGCCCAGATTCCAGGCACTATACCATGTGTTGGAGATACAAGACAAGAAGACATGGTGCCTTCTTTGAGAAGCTTCCGGTCTAGTGGGGGAGGAAAACTGTGATCACATAAATGTAGCAAGCCCTGTTACACCTGACTGCTTTGTGGAGGCCAAAAGGGGCACTCCCGATTCAGCCTGGCGGTAGTCCAAGATGGTTGGACCATTGGGTGAGCTGAGGGTAAGAGGAGACACACAAACACAAGGCTGGAAGAGGCAGGAATCAGAGCACAGAGAGGACTGTTGATCATTTTGAGGGGCATGTGCTTTCTACTAGAGCCAGTGTTGAAGAGGAACCAGAGGATCCCACCACGGTTTTAGCAACACTCCTCTGAATGCGAGGTGGATGATGAAATGGGGGAAAGAAGGAAAGATGGCGGGCAGCCTGAGACTATCGTGATAACTCAGACAGGCAGTGAGGCCAGCTTCCGGGAGAGGGGAAAGAGGAGAGTAAGAACTCCAGAGTGAATGAGTGGGAAGAGTCGCTCTTGGGAGAAGGAGGTGACTGAGGAGGTCTCATTCACTCCCTAGGTTGTCCAGGCTGGAGAGACACAGCACCTGTAGAAATCACGATTAGGGACTCTGTACTTTTGTCTAACTTTCAGGGATAGAACAGGCTTCCCTTATGTCTATTATTCAGCTCATGGATATTCTGCATTCTGATCAGAATGCATTAGAGCACAGCAGTTAGGAGCAAAGTAACTAAAGCGTTAAGATATTTAACGTCTCGAGGCCCGTTTCCTCTGTAAAATGAGAAGGAAGATAGTAATAGCACCCATTTCACAGAGGAGCTCCAAGAATTAAAGAAGTTAATGCATGTAAATTGCTCAGCATAGGGCCCTGCATAAAATATCTGCTCGAGACTTAAGTTATTATTGTTTTCCTGTATTATTGGTGGGTAAGGATAAGCAAAATATAAGGGCTTCTCAGCTCTTCTGAAATACAGCCACGCACTGCATAGCAATGTTTTGGTCAACAATAGTCTCCATTTAACATGATGGTCCAGTAAGATTATAATATGGTTATTTTTACTGTACCTTTTCTATGTTTAGATACACAAATACCATTGTATTACAGCTGCCTACAATATTCAGTACAGTAGCTTGCTGTACAGGTTTGTAGCCTAGGAGCAATAGGCTATACCATGCAGCCTATGTGTAGCAGGCTGTACCATCTAGGTTTGTATAAGTGCACTCCGTGTTTGCACAACAATGAAATTGCCTAATGATGCATTCTCAGAAGTATCCCTGTTGTTAAGTGATGCATGATTGTACTTGCTACAGTTGCAACATGAGCAAAACTGCCCTTCTTCAATGCAAATAAGGACACTTTGCTATTTAGATGCACATTCCATACTAAATTTGAAGAAATGGTTTTGCCTTTTTATAGGGAGATCTGGAGATTCTGCTCTTATATCAAGAGTGGCTAGCATGTAACACTCATTCATTCTTGTATGTGTGCCATTCACCTCTGGATCATTGTCAGAATTCAGAAATTAAAGGTGCAGTCAGTTATGTTGCTAGAGAGATGGAACATTTAAGTGAGTCTCTGTAAGTTTCTTTTGAGGGAAGTGTCTTTTGGAAGGCCAGTCAGAGAATTCACTGTCTAGGATGGTTTCAACTTATTAAACTTTCAGGGATATTTTCTAAGGGAAATGTTCTAAGTACATTTAAGGTAGGCTAGGCAAAGGTATGTTTGGTAAGTTACATGTATTAAATGCATTTTTAACTTTGCGATATTTTCAATTTATAATGAGTTTATCAGGACATAACCCCATTGTAATTCAAGAAACATCTGTACTCTGTACACGTGTTTCCTTAGGACCTTTGCAATTATTGTCCCTTCTGTCTGGAATGCCTTTTCCCTGAATAAATACATGGCTTCCCTTCACTTAATTCAGAACTCAAATGTAATCTCAGCAGAGTGGCCTTCCCTGCTCATCCTATCTAGAATAGTATCTCTCCTTCTCACTCTATCCCTTACCCTGCTTTAATTTCTTAGTGAAATATCATTTCAAAACACTAGGCTTTCTCTAAGGAAAGGGCAGATATTTTGGTTTTTCTAAA
>NW_012153618.1:3199737-3202421 GCF_000956105.1 Propithecus coquereli | reverse complement strand
AAATATTTTAAGCTCTGATCTGTTCTAAAACAAAGCATACAGCACGACACCAAGAGAAAATGAGTGCTAAGAAAATGTATTTTCTTCAAGGTGCCACAGCCACCGTAATTTGCACCTTCTGAAGTGGTGATAGAAGCGCCCTCAACATGTACAGACAGAAGAGTCGAGATAATGACAGGGCTAGGGACTGTGCCCAGCTGGGAAAATAAGCATGCAGCCGAAACGAAGGCCCCCCCAGCAAACATTTCAGAAAGAGCCCTTCGTCTTTTGTTAAAAGTAAAATGAAAATCAACAGCCCTCTGCACTCCACCTGAACCACAGAAGTCACTCGATGTAGGAGAATCAGAGACAGCTGCAGGCTCAGCGCCGGCTGCGATTAGCTTTGTTCTTCCTTTTCTTTGTACTCTGAGTAGTTCTGACTCGCTCCGTAAGGAGCAATTACCAATTCACAAGGGGGTAAACCGTCAGTTAAAGTGGATTTTCTGAAAGTCGAGGGGGGAACGGTTATAACTAAGTTAAGTATAAAATATTATCTCAAATACAGGGAGGGTTCGGCAGAGCCCTAGAAAGCTCCTAACTTTCTGGAAGAAACTCCCGGGTAAGTCTCCCGAAGTCCTCCCCTGGTATCCAGGCAGCTGGATAACGTCTTAACGGATGGGGTTTTGGAGGCAAATTTCGTGGGTTTTCACATTGGCACTTTCTAGCTAATGTGATCTGGATCCGGTAGTTAACTTCAGTGAGCATCGGTCAGAATGGGTGCAAAATTGTACCAGCCTTAGCAAGTTACTGTGAACGTTCTTAATAAGACAATATTTAGAACGCTAAGCATGCATCTAACACATGGAAATAACTCAGTGACTCTTTAGCTGTTATCATCATTAAGACATAGGGGAACCCAGACCTGACAGTAAATCTGCCAAAACTCAGATTTGTGAGAAATGTTGCTGTTTGTTTTTTGATACTTCTGCCGCATTCGCTATGAGATGACATTCATGTTTCAGAAATAAAAGTGAGGGATGAGAATTGCCAAGAGGAAGCAGAGGGCACAGACCGGCCTGCCAGGCTCTGGGCCCTGTGCATGTAGATGTGTCTTCCAACTTTTGAGACGTCTTTTTAGAGGTTTTGGCTGATTTGAGGACTTTTCAGCTAAATTATCAGAACATCCATAATCTAATTTCAAATAAAGGTTATTATACTGTCCCTCAGTTTCATAGCTTCCTATTTAGAGGGTTTAAAACTTTATGAAAGAACAAGTTTAAGTTCCAAGAGAGAGAAAGTTTTGCTGGGCTGTCTTTCAATCCCATTTGGGGGAACACACAGTTTAAATAAAAACTGATGAAAAACAGTATGTCTGTGGAAACAACGAACTCTAAAGGGAAAGACGTATTCCAAATGGCCCGTGCTAGTCCTGTCCCTGATCCACGGCACCCTCTTCCTACCCCTGTTTTGGTTCTCTCAGAAATCTCAGCTCTAGACTGAAGGAGAAGGACGTAAAAATGTCTGCTTCCAAAGCTCTGTGGCTCCCCGGGATGTTTCTGGTCCCACCAGTCTTCGTGACCTGGTGTCCTGGTGGCTGGGTCCCAGAAAGGGAGCTCTGTTCTCCAGGTGCCTGAAGCCTGAGGCTGAGCACCCCAAATCCCTCCACACAGAGGGGAGTCGGGGCCAGTACACAGGGTGTGACCCCCCTGCCCCACCTCCCAGCTGAGTGACCTTAGCCAGGTGGCTTAACTCCTCAAGCTCAGTTTCTCTTCTGGGCAACAAAAGGTCCCTAAGCCCACCTCGTGGATCTTTTGTGGAGATTTAGACAAAGCACTGGGCCTGGCACACGGGGCAAAGTCAGGAAAAACCTTCGCTCTTCCTCACAGTGCCGCCTAGAATCAGGGTCTGAGGACTTGCCTTATCCTTTGGTGGCTTGTCCCCCAGCCCCACAAGTTCCCTGCCATCACCCCCCAGCTGGAATGATGTCCAGGGTGCTCAATCGCCCTTAGCTTATAGGCCACCCCCTCCACCCGCCCCGGTTGACCCGATCACGTATCTGCTTTCTGGACGCACGCTCCGGTTGACCATCCGAGAGTAAAGCCTCCAGGACAAGTCTAACCCCGGTCCCCTACGACAGCCTTTCCAGTGTTTGACAGCTGAGACTGTGAGCCTCCTTAGTTGTCTCCCCACACGAATCATCTGCAGCGCCTTCAACTTGGCACCATGTGACATTGTTTCAAGCGTGGTGGCCGCCCCCTGAACACAGGCTAGTTCATTACTGCTGTCTTGTTCAAGACGCTCTTTGCCGAACCAAACCCCTCTCCGGGCTTATTCTGACCACTACGGGGGATGGTCTCAGAAACCGCTTCCCGAATTAGAATCTAGACTCCGTCCTTCTCGTGACTCAACCACATCTCACTTGTAACTCTTAAATTGTGTATAATGAACTAAAATGC
Source organism: Propithecus coquereli (assembly GCF_000956105.1). NCBI lineage: Eukaryota > Metazoa > Chordata > Mammalia > Primates > Indriidae > Propithecus > Propithecus coquereli. Next base: position 3,199,986 of record NW_012153618.1, on the reverse strand, counting down.
CCTGATCCTGAGGGCGGGGTGGGGGGGCTAGGTCTGTGCAGTTATCAGGTGCGCCATATACAATTCAATATCAAAGGTGGTTTTGGGGTGGGGTGCTGTGCTGGTGTTTCAACTGTGGAAATTAGGTAGTAGTTTCTGCTAGACTTTATCTCGTTAGCTCTAAGCCATCATGTTAGCCTCTCACAGTCCTTTTGGTTCATGATCCTGTCATCATGTGTAGCCACCCCTTTTCACTAAATGACACATGAC